>NW_027507784.1:122608131-123038131 GCF_037356315.1 Lithobates pipiens
AGATCTTCAATCAACAGCTGGGCTGGGCAACAGGCAAAGTGGTCCCAACCAATCTGCGATAATGTCCCCTGACGAGTAGGTGGCTACACACCTGTGGTAGTCTCTGGGATGTTTGGTGTGTAGTGGCTCCTCCTAGTTCCCGTTCTTGCTTGCCACACTAACATGGCTGCAGTGCGTAGTGAGTCCACATGGCTGGCACTCTCCATGGCTACCCCTGATGGGTACAAGCACCACAGTCTGGCTATCCCAAACTTTAACCTGGATGTTGTGGCCTCCTAAAGAGGGCGTTGTCGACTGCAGTTTTTCCCTTAGGGCAATTGACATCCCTTCCATGACTGGCTCTTTTGACATCTCTTTAACTGGGGCTTCTGCCCCTTTTGTTCCATTGCTTCCGGATGCACATTTGTGCCACACTTTGTGGATTACTGTGGCTGGCAGTTGGACCTGCTGTCCTTTTTATCAGGTCATATGCTGGTGGCTCCCCTTCCTCCTTCCCCCTACCCTTTTTCACTCCTATCCTCCACCTCCAACCTTCCTCTTCTCTTGGACACCTAATGGCATAACCACCTTCCCCATCAAGACCTAGCTAGTTTAAAATAAATTCTCTAGACTAATATTTCTCGACTCCAGTCCTCAAGTACCCCCAACAGGTCATTATTTGCCTCAGATGAAACGACTGTGGGAATTACTAAGGCAGTGAAATTGATCAAATCACGTGTACAAAATAATGGAAAGCCTGAAAACATGACCTGTTGGGGGTACTTGAGGACTGGAGTTGAGAAACCTTGAGCTAGACCCCAAGATACTAGACCAGTAACAGGAGGAAACTGATATGACTGTCCAGTATTCCACAAGTCAATGGTTGCCACCTTCTCAATGGCACCACACTCCATCCATGAAGATTTCTCTGCCCAGTTGGTTAGAGGACAGACCTACATTACAGCAGGTTCATGCAGGCATTGATTTCTCTTTCGTTTATTGACGGACATAGCTCCATTAACTTGACCGTATGGTTATTACGCCACCTTCAGGAGGGGACTAGGCAGAAACATGTAATGCATGTGAAAACAGAACTGTACAGTTCTGCCCAGGGGGCGGTCCCTCTAGCTATAACCCCTCAGCCTGCTTCCTGCAGCTCAGTTTATTTCTTCCTAGTAAAGAAGGACCTAGGCTCCCTGCCGAGTCCAACGGTCATGGGGATTTTTTTCTGGATTTTTGCCTTATGCGCAAGATATTGATCCTGTTATCTTCTATCAGCAGCCAGCTGGGTTACAGGCTGGATAATATAGATCCTTGTAGTCTCCCCAGTCTGGCCATTGAGTGTGTGCAGGCCCTAGCTATGCGTTGCGTCGGCCACCACATGCCCCTTAGGCTCGAGGGGCGGGCGGTGAGCTACATTCTCCAGGGCACACGTATGACCGGTCTACGGATATCTTTGTCAGTGTGCTGTGGCCAGCAGCCACCCCGTACTGCTCGGGTGTGGGTATGTGATGGGATGCCTCCAGCTCGTCCGGAAGGTAAGTACAGCTCTCCCTGTCTTGGCAGGACAGAGCAGCTGGGCATGCCCTGGGAGGTCGATTAGGGGGTCCCTCTTCTCCCTTTCCTTTCTCACTGTGCCTGTATTCCGCCCCCCTGTGTGGGATGCTGCATGGCTGTGCTGTGGTGTATGTACCCGGGGGGGGGGGGGGGGGCTGTGACCGTTAGCCGGGGGCTGCGCTTGCTTTCTGTGTCCATGTGCTGCCATTTGTCTTTATGCTGGTGTCTGTGGGCTCTGCATGTGCTACCGCCATTAACGCTGACCACTGCCACTTTTTGTTAGTCTCCATGTACAACATGGTCGTCGGCCATTTTCCTAATGTTTTTTACTATACAAGAACGTCCGGCGGCCATTTTCTTTCTCCCAGTGCTGGTTCCTGTGCCTCAGAACAGCACGGTTTTTACTCCTGGACACTTGTGAGCTGACACCGCAACAGCAAGGCGCAGCACTCGGTCCTGGGGCCCCTCAGTCTGTTAGCAGCTAGGAGGGTGGGCCAGCCTGCTGTCAGAAGCTGGCATTTCTTCCCCAGATCTCCCTGCAATTGCAACTGGCTCGCCTGCAAATAGCACAGTGCCTTTGGACGCTTTGTGGGCGGTCCTTGAAACATTCGTTGCTAGGGTGGAGGGTGGCGTGCAGGCACATGGGGTAAAAAATGGCCCTTGCCCCCCCCTCCCCTCCGGAGAGAGCTCCAATTCAGACTCTGGCCCCCGTGGTGACTGGCGGCCCCTGTTCTGATGTGACAGAGAATGCTAACCAGGACCATTCGGACAGTGAGGATGATTCAGTGTCCAGGTCCGCACAGGAAAAAGCGATAGTTGGGGCACTTTTCAACGCTGTCCGGGATACCCTGAAAATACAGGCTGCAGCAGAATCCTCTGCTGAGGCGGCGGTCCCTTTTAGGTCTCGTAAGCCAGCCTGTACACCTAAGGTGTTTCGGTATCTGACTTATTTTGTTAAGTTCATATACAAGGAATGGGGAAGCCCACAACTGAACTTTTCGGCCCCAAAAAGAATGGCGGTGCGTTGCCAATTTTGAAGAGGGCCTCTTTAAAAAAATGGTCGGCTCCCCCGGCCGTTGACCCCCCAGTATCCAGGTTAAATAAAGTAACCACGCTTCTGGTAAAGGGGGCTCCTGCATTTAAGGACCGTACCGACAGGAGGGCCGAGGCAGTGGGCCCGGTTCATGTTTACGGTAGTGGGGTCAGCGCTACGACCAGTACTGGCCACGGCATTAGTGTTGCAGACCCTTACTGAGTGGGCAAAACTATTGCACCATGAATTGGAGAAGCAACAGTCTCCTCCAGTCTTCGTAGAACTAGCAGACCACTTGGTGCACGGCCTTAAGTATGTCTGTGCTGCAGCCCTCGATACACTTCCCCTGATTTCCAGAGCATTGGTATCAGCAGTGGTGCTACGGTGCCTGATCTTGCTGAAATGCTGGTCTGTGGACCAGGCATCTAAAAAAGCTCTGACGATTTGCCCTTCCTTGCTGAATCGGCTATTTGGAGCTTCGCTGGATGACATTATTAAGAATGTCACAGGTGGGAAGAGCACATTGCTCCCACAGCCCAAGAAGGGTAAGGAGCCACACCACAGGTGAGGGCCTTCCTTTTCCGCTCAAGCAACTTTTTTTTCTTACATCAGGGGACACAGCAGTTTTTTCGCCTGTGTCTAAGGTGTTGGTCACGAGTATAGATGTGCTGTGCTGAGCTCTGCTGGAAGAAATCCTTGCTGGGGCTAACCATGCTGACTGGATTCGTACTGATGTCCTTTCATGGGCTAAATGAATGGTACACTGGCCTCGTGTCCGAAGAAACAAGGTTTTGCTTGCGAACGCTTCTCTTTTAGAGAGCTGGGCCCTGGGATCCAGTAATTTTTGGTAGTAAGGCCATAAAGTTTTTACTGGCTGGGTGCTGTCGCAGGTCCAGGATTGTGGGTAACACGAGGTTCGTCGGTTCCTGAAGGTTTCCTAAAAGGTCTCGAAGCCCACTGTGAAGGGTGAAGATTGGGTCTTTATCTCTGCTAAAACCCTACTGCGAGGAAAAGGTAAGGGAGATTTTCTCAGGAATTTCTCCTTCTATGTATAATGTTGTCATGCCTATGTGTCTGGGGGCTGTATTGGGCACTCACCGTCCTGACGCTGGAAACCGCACAGAAGCCTTCATTCTCCTCTCCTCCAGCCGCAACAGATCATCCGGTAAGAAGGGGGGGGGGGTCTGCTTTCCTCCTGTGCCCCCAATATTGTTTTTTTTTCCCCTTCAGGGGATAGGATGCCAAAGCAGTTGCCTTTTTTTTTTTTTAAAGGGACAGACCGCGGCCGCTCAGTGGTGGATTTACCCCCCTGTCATGTCTACAGACGCCGCTGCTGCCTGGTTGTGGAGGGACAGCAAGAGGTTGGCTGCATCATGTTTGGTGACGCAGGCATTTCCCTTTGACACATTGTACTGTAAAGAGTCTAGGAGTAATAGCAGCTATTGCGCTGTACTATAGCCTAGCAGTGTACATTCTTTTGCTGGTAGTGCCCCTGCTTTGTGCTAAAAGTTGAGTGGCAAAGGGACCAGGAACTCCTTTTAGGGTTCTAAAGGGTCGATGGTTACACAACAAACTAAAACCATTTCCAAAAGAATGTCATCCTTTTCTGAGAGTGATGCGGCTGGTCAGATTGAGGAGAAACTGTAGTTGCAGTCGGTCAATACACTTCAGCCCCTGAGTATGTCACACAAGAGGTTTTGTCTTCTACCATTGCTGGTTTGGAAAAGAAGATTGATGCTATTTTATCCCTCCGTAGTTGGGTCAAACGTAGCAGTTCCCCATCTAGTGCTCGAGACCCTCTTTTTGAGGTTCAGGGGGCTGAGGATCAGGTAGATCTTCCCAAAGATTTGGAAGATACTGGTTTATCCTCTTCTGAGGATCCTAATATAGGAGGAGTGACATCGCAAGACAAGTTGCTTGTGCACTCTTACTAAGTTGGTTTGTTCAACCTTTTTACTGCCTGCACCGCAGTCTCCTGATAATCTCACCTCTAATTTGGGATCATTTAAAACCTCCTCGATCTGGGGATGCCTTTCCTATTCATGCATGGCTAAGGAAGCTTATGTATACTGAATGGGAACTTGCGGATAAACAATTTTATCCTCCTAAGAGAGTCTCCACACTTTATCTTATGGAAGAGGACTTCTATAAGAAAAGGGGGGGTTGCAGCGATTGATGCTGCGATTGCCTCAGTGAATAAGAATCTCACATGTCCGGTGGATAATGCGCTAATGTTTAAGGATCCAACAGATAAAATTGTAGCTTCTTTCTAAAAGCCCTATGGCTTTAGCAAGTTCAGTAGTGTAGCCGATTCTTGCCACGATTGGCATATCTCAGTCCATGTAGGAACAGTTTGAGGAGATAAAGTTCTGCCTGATGAACAGGCCCAACAATGTGCTGATTTATCAGATGCACTCTGTTTCACAGTAGATGCTATGAGAGATTCTGGCATTCAAATCTCACGGCTTATGCTCGATCTAGTGCATTCTCGCAGAGTTCTATGGCTGAAAAGTTGGTCAGCCGAAGCAGTGTAAAAAGCTCTTAGCCAGTTTACCTTTTCATGGTGAACGCCGATTTGGATAAATACCTACAAAAGATCTCTAATGGCAAAAGCTCTCTTTTTCCAGTAAAGAAGAAATTCAAACATTACTGCTTTAAGCGTGCTTCCTCTCCTGTGACAGGGCCATCAGCCTCTAGGCAGTCTCGACGGCCTCAACCTGCAGGTTCAAGGGGAAGACCCCAAGGGCAGCACCAAGGTCAGAAGAGATTATGGGGCAGAAAGCCCACAAAGCAGAATGCTAAAGCCTCCTTAGGAAGGGGCACCCCCGCTCGCTTGGGTGGGGGGAAAGGCTCCTGCAATTCTCAAGGATCTGGCAGGAACAATGTTGAGACAGATGGGTGGCTTCTGCTGTTTCTCTAGGTTACAAACTATAGTTCCCAGATTTTCAGTCTCCTTGGTTGCTAAGGTCAAATGTTCCCAAGGACCCAGACAAAAAGAAGGCACTCTTAGTGCTGGATCATCTATTATCCCAGTCAGTGATATTAGAGGTTCCCTTAGAGGAACAGGGCACAGATTTTTATTCAAACCTCTTTACGGTTCCAACAGAGAAGACCTATTCTAGATCTCAAAGTTCTGAATGCGACACTTCAACATCCTTTTCACATGGAGTCAATCTGGTCGGTTGTTGCCATCCTCCAAGGAGGGCAGTTTTTGGCTTCTATCGATATCAAAGATGCATATTTACACATGCCAATATTTCCCGCTCACCAGAAATTTCTGCGCTTCGAAATAGAAAATCATAATTTTCAGTTTGTGGCCCTGCCATTCAGTGTAGCCACAGCACCACAGGTGTTCTCAAAATTTCTGGCACCTCCTCTAGCCAGATTAAGGGCTCAAGGCATAACGGTCCTAGCCTACTTAAACTATCTGCTTTTAATGGTTCATTCAGTTTCAGGTCTAAACCACAGTCTGGTCACAACTGTAAACGAACAAATTAAATTTATACCTAAAAAATGTGTACTACAAATAATAATTGGGAAATAATTTAAGTAGCGCTCAATAACATTGAGTGATCTAAAAAAAATCAATAACTATACACATAACACCCTGTGATAAAGTGCTATATAAATAAAGTCCATTGATAAAGTGCAGGAAAACAACAGAAATATTCATCCAATCCTTCAATCTTCCACCACACTGATATGTCTGTGATTCCTCTCCCAATGAAATCGCACTCACCAGCTGATGTTGCCTCCCACTCTCCTGTTTGGCAAAAGAGCAGATAGACTCCACCTGGGTCAATCACACAATTACTTCCAATCAAGCATGTTCATATGTGAAAAATAAAAAAAGTGCTCCACATAGCGTGATACTGTAAAACTAATTTATTAAAATATTTCACAACCACACTTCAATGTTTCCACGCACATGTTTTTGAACTTGGTGCCAGCAAAATAAAATCTCTCACAGCAAGCTATGTGCAAACAAGTTGTGGTGGTGCACGACGGTCGTGGCGGATCCGAAGTGTGCCTCAACTCTCATCCACTCAGTGATCACCATTTGTTGGGAAGATATACGGGTCCCATCCACTACGACTAATTATGACCTGCTCCGACAGTTACCGAACCACTCCGATCGGTAACGTCCGATTTCAATGAAATCTATGTCCGTGTGGCCACGCCCCTGACATGTTTCGTCATACCGACTTCTTCCTAGGGATTGGCCACATGGACACCAACTCTCCTTTATATGCATTTCCTCCCGGAAGTCATTGCTAGCTCAGAAGTTGCACCTGTGTACATTCCTTCCAACCGATCATTTCCATCTATACTTTTTACCTACACTAGTTAACCCGCACTTGCACACACAGCGCACCACCGTGATCGTATAGCACCAGCCTATGTGACAGAAAAATGTAATACATGTTCCCTCAGTACTATTATTTACTATCCAATCATTACCACACTACGTGATAAATATTGTAATGTTTTGCAAATTTAAAATGAACATTATGTCACTCTAACTTTAAAAACTGACAGTGGATGGCCTGTCCTTAAAAATCTCAATCTATATATATCTCTAATAATCCTTCATAGATGCATATTTTTAAATAAATTCATTCATAACAAATTCATTAGTAACAAATTCACATATTGTTCAACATATAAACATCAATAATGAATAAACAAATCGCTTCCCATAGTTACTATGACTAGTGTTTCAAATCATTCACCCCCAGGGTGTGATGGGATCCCCCCTAAGCAAATAGCGTAGTAGCCTTTTAGAGCTACAATTCACCATAGGCTACGAAAAATAAAAATAGAATACATCTCGTATATCCTCAATGATCAACATGAATATATATGACAACCCTTGTGTTCCTAGAAAGATATATTCCATCCAGGTATGTATGCCTCCTCAGCATATCCTGATGCTCTCTTAAAAATGAATAAAGCAATTGCGGTCTACCTCAATATTTAACCTCCTCGGAGTCAAACAACGCATCAAAAAAATCCAGCGGGTCTCCTTGTGATAAATCTCTAACTCTATTGGACCCCTCCAGGACTGGTGAACAATATCAATTCCACAAAACTGTAGCAATGAGGGATCTTGATTGTGTCTCTCTCTAAAATTCTGAGAGACGCTATGAAACCGGAACCCTCTCCTGATGTTGCCCATGTGTTCTGCTATACAGACTTTTAAAAGTCTTTTAGTTCTACCCACATAGAACAGTCCACATGGGCACCACATGAGGTAAACAAAATGCGAAGAATTACAAGTAATGAACTCTTTAATGTGAAAAGATTCACCATCCCCATTAATGAAACTAGTTCTACCCCTATTGCTAATATTGACTGTCCTACAAAAAGTGCCAATGTTTTCTATAGATGTCCTCTATTTCTTTATATTGGTAATGAAAGTTGGATATGAATCCTAGTTGATGTTGATTATCAGCCCCCTGTACATTAGGTTTCTTTTTTTTTTGTTGTTTAGACAGTCCTCCCTTGGGACCTCTGAAATTTCCTGAATGATTTTATTTAAAGACTCCTCCACATATCCTTTTTGCACAAATCTGCTTTTCAGCAGATCAGCTTGTTGATAATAATCCTTCACTTCAGTACAGTTATGTCGAACTCTCAACATTTGTCCCCTGGGTATATTTTTAATCCAGACGGGGTGATATCCACTTATAATAGATAAGTAGCTGTTACGGTCTGTGGGTTTAAAATCGACCTTAGTGAGGTAGCCTTTTCTGGGAGCTCCCGGCAAAAGGATACCTACACCGGCATGAGCACCCACAAGTGGCACACAACCAGAGCGATCGCACGGGCACCCCCTCTGGAAAGAACAGGGGCGAGATCCAGCTTTATTTTCTGAGCCTTCAGGGGATCTCCCCTGGTGCCAGACCAGCGGCTCCACACCCAGCACGCCCCGACAAGCTGTCCCTGCGGACCCCGGCAATCTATCCCTCACTACACAGTCGCCGCCTGGAAGCTCTGCAGGGGACTTGCCAATGTCCCAACAGGCGGCGATGGAGTACCCCCAGCCTCTGGAGGCCTCTCCGTTGGATCAAGATATTAGAGAAATGCTACAAGCTTTTTCCCACCCAATCCGCCATAGAGGCCCTGATCCTCCGGCTGGAGGAAATGCACAGGAGGGACATTCAGGAGGTTAGAGGTGAGGTCTCTTTCCTGGCGGAGCGGGTGACCATTGGGGAGTCCACGCTGTCCTCCCTGGACACACGTGTGGCAGCACTCGAGCAAGCTCGCAGCCATTACCTGACACTGCGGTATGGCTGCAGCTCCACCTCGAGGACATCAAAGACCGGAGCCGCCGAAATAACTTGCGGCTCCAGGGAGTTCCTGAAACATCTGAGGTGGAGCAGGTCGGCGACACAGTTAGGGGCATACTTCGGGATATTCTGGAAGACCCAGAAGCAGACATTATTCTGGATAGGGAATGATCATAATCCATTTCATACGCAAAAGAAGGGGGGAAACCGTCACCAACACCCAAAATCACTGACCCTTACCATCAGTCTGCAGATATAAACGCATGTAGTGGATCAAAAAAGAGAGGCGATCTTCTATGCTGATTTCCCTTCATCTACAAGAACGTAATCCTCTCAAAGAAAATCATCCAATGGGAAAAGAATTCTTATTCCTGCTTAGTGGGCACTTCACTTCCCAGGAATTCATCTGGTTGTTAATTTTCAGACCAATAGTTCTCCCAATAACCATAAAAAATATAAGAAAAGTGGTCTCATTGCGCAGATTTACTGATAGGTCAATAACCTTTTATTAAATAAAATGATGTTCAGCTCACATTTAGGATGAGGTAAAAAAGCATCAGATAACATTCAGCAACAAATGAGAAAAGGATGAAGACCACTCCCGTGCTACTTCTAGTGTCACAAGTCCCAAATACGCCCGACGTTTCGCCACCAACGTGCGTCCTCAGGGTCATGCCCCTGAGGACGCACGTTTGAAAAATTGCTGCGCTAATACCGTGCTTGATAAAAAGTTGCAACGACCACCATTGTATTCTCTAGGGTCTTTGCTAAAAAAGAAAAAAAACATATATTATGTTTTGGGGTTCTATGTAATTTTCTAGCAAATAAATGATGATTTTTACATGTAGGAGAAAAATGTCAGAATTGGCCTGGAGGCTCCAGAACGCCTGATGGCCCCAGAGTCACTTACTATAGAGACTGCAAGGCATATGTTTCCTGGTGTGGATCTTGTCTTGCAAGTCGCCCTATCTGGTGTTCCACAAGGATAAGGTGGTGCTGCGTCCGCAACCTTCCTTTCTTCTAAAGGTGGTTTCAGCCTTCAATCTCAATGAGGACATTGTGTTACCATCTCTGTGTCCTAAGCCGGCACACCCTAAGGAGGTGGCCCTCCATTCCCTGTACGTGGTCCGGGCTCTAAGGGTATATCTGTCTGCCACGGCTCCCTTCTGGAAGTAAGATTCTCTGTTTGTTTCCGTGGCTGGTCTGAAAAAAGGGCTGGCGGTCTCGTTTTACCACCATCTCATGGTGTATCAGACAGATCGTTGTCCAGGCTTACGCCTTGAAGGGGCAGGCGCCCCCCTTTCCTGTCATGGCCCATTCTACCGGGGCAATTGGGACCTCTTGGGCTTTCCGACATCAAGCGTCTGCTTCTCAGGTGTGTAAGGTGGCGACTTGGTTGCCCGTTCACGCTTTCACAAAGTTCTACAAAGTTGATGTAAGCGCATCTTCAGATGCTTGCTTTGGCCGCAAAGTTTTGCAGGCAGCCGTGTAATCGTTGCAGTTTACACTCTTTATTCTTGTTAGAGAAAGTTAAATTTTGGTTGTCAATGCATTCTGATGCATACGTTGGCCGCAGGTTCTGATGCGGTTGGTTCACATGGCGACTCCTCCATTGAGCAGCACCTCTGGCTGTGGGTGAAGTTATGTTTGCTGTTTCCACCCCTTGTTCTGACACTGCTTGGGGACATCCCTATGGTCAAGATTTAATGGAGCGCAATGAAGGAAAGATAAAATAGGATTTTTGTACTCACAGTAAAATCCTTTTCTCTGAAGTTTGTTGACGGACACAGCACCCACCCCTCCTATTTTACGTTATAATGTTTGTTGACATACTGAGCTGCAAGAAGCAGACAGAGGTTATAGCCAGAGGGACCGCCCCCTGGGTGGAACTGTACAGTTCTGTTGTTTTCACATATATTACATGTTCTGCCTAGTCCTCTCCTGAAGATGGCGTAATAACCCTATGATTAAGATTTAATGGAGCTGTGTCCGTCACTGAAATTCAGAGAAAAGGATTTTACGGTGAGTACAAAAATCCTATTTTTTTAAAGCTGTATTAATTAATTGCACCTATAGTGTTAATGTGTGTTTTTGGACATGTTGCGTTGATACTTAAGTTCCATCAAGCAACATTCCTCAAACTTGATTTTTTTTTTTTTTTTTTTTCCTTACAGTGCTAAATTGGAAAATTGTCATTTGATGCTTTGCAACTGACCTTTTATAGCACAGTACAAGTGAATGGAAGCAGTTGCAAAGCCTCAATGCCCTCTGAAACTGGTTGTGATACGAAACAACAAACTATTATGGTGAAAGCCCAGTCTGATTGGATAAACGAATAGATTGTTTTGGTATGTCCGCATTTTACATAGTTTTGGTCAAACGAACATAGATTGCACAACCTGGTTGCATAGTATATGGCCATCTTCAAGGACTGGGTTGGAATGCCATTCAGAATGAAAATAGATTGAGCCTTATACCCTTTGTGTTGTGCTGGACTCCCATGTGATTGTGGAAATGACGTTGGGCCCCTCCACACCCTTTCTAGACACATCAGCTCAGTTGGGAGTCCTATATGGGTAATCTTGTTGTTTACCCTATTGGTGTGAGCAGGGTTTGTAGTATGCTCTGGTAAGCTCCGGGAAAGGTTACCCCGCAGGTGTCGAGAAATTATTACATTGTGACAATCCTTTCCATTCAGCCATTGCAGGATTAATATTAAAGTGGTTGTAAACCCTTTACAACCAATTTTTGCTACAGGTAAGCCTATAAGGCTTATCTGTAGCTACCCTGGATATCTCCTAAACCTTTACAGTTTAGGAGATATCCCCTGTACCGGCATGTGCTGACATCATTGGCACATGTGCACTGAAGCAATGGCAGTATGTGCCGTTGCTTCAGTTAGACTGCCGTTACTGACGGCTGCCGTGCGCATGTGCGGGAGTGACGTCATCACAGCACCCACAATACCCAGAAGTAACTCCGGGAGCAATGTCGCCGGCCAGAGAGGTGAATGAGGACCGATGCGGGGGCGTTGATCTAAAGTAAGTAATATTGTTTTTGTTTTGTTTGTGGGTTTATAACCACTTTAACTTGGCTGTACCGAGGTAGCCGGTAGATACGTGAAAGCATCTGTAAAAGCAAACCTGTCATGCAAAAAAGTAACCTACATCTGTTGTAGGTGTGGGATCCCTTCTGGTGCCTCATCGCACCAAGTACATTTCCTTTCTGGCCCTCTCAAAGTTGGCTATACAGCTGTAGTACACGGGTTTGCCTGATTAGATACAGTTTGTATAGACTACGGTAGGTACAGTGAGGGGGGGAGTATTTGATCCCCTGCTGATTTAGTATGTTTGCCCACTGACAAAGAAATGATCAATCTTTAATTTTAATGAAGGTTTATTTTAACAGTGAGAGACAGAATAACAAATATCCAGAAAAATTCATTTAAAAAAAAAGTTATAAATTGATTTGCATTTTAATGAGTAAAATCTGTTTTTGATCCCCTATCAATCAGCAATATTTCTGGCATCCAGGTGTCTTCTATACAGGTAACGAGCTGAAATTAGGAGCACTCTCTTTAAGGGAGTGCTCCTAATCTTAGCCTGTTACCTGTAAAGAATATAACTGTCAATCGCCCTCGACCTGGAGCTCCATGCAAGATCTCACCTTGTGCAGTTTCAATGATCATAAGAACAGTGAGGAATCAGCCCAGAACTACACAGGAGAATTTTGTCAATGATCTCAAAGCAGCCGGGACCGTAGTCACCAGGAAAACAATTGGTAACGCAAGACGCTGTGAAGGATTGAAATCCTAACGAGCCCGAAAGGTCCCCCTGCTCAAGAAACCACATGTACAGGCACGTCTGAAGTTTGCTAATGAACATCTGAATGATTCAGAGGAGAACTGGGTGAAAGTGTTGTGGTCAGATGAGACCAAAATTGAGCTCTTTAGCATCAACTCAACTCGCTGTGTCTGGAGTAGGAGGAATGCTGCCTATGACTACAAGAACACCATCCCCTCTGTCAAAATTAGATTTAGATAACTTCTGCACCACTATGTATAATAACCAGTTGCCGACCAGCAACCATCATACTGGGAGAATCGGTGTAGGTGTACGTCGGGTGCACGGCTGCCTAGGGGGCATGCACCCGGTGTCCCAGCGGCAATTGGATTTGGTAGAGAACCAATCAGTCTCCAGGCCCAGGATTTCTGCCCTGGACCCGGTGATCGGTTCTGGCGAATGGCAAACTGTCCGTGGCTTGTGGATGTAAACACAGACAGAGGGATTGATGTCATCTCCCCTGGTAGAGCCCTTTTCGGTTCCAGTGAGAGAGAGGGTATCTAACCGCGAGTTGCACCAACACTACACTAACCCCAGTACACATAGGCACACTTGTTACCCCCTGATTGCACCCCCCCCAGTTAACCCTTTCACTCCCTGTCACAGTGCCACCAAGTGCAGTTTTCTGATTTTTTACTGATCACTGTACTGGTGTCACTTGTTAGCATTCGGGCAGTAAGTAGTAGGCCCAGGTAGATTTAGGGTACCCCCCCATTAACCCCACTAAAAATGGTTTAATCCCTTAATCATCCCCCAGTAAACTTTCAACCCCCGTCAGTGCTACTAGTATATAGTGTACAGATCCCCTTTCTGATCACTGTATTCATTTCGCTTGTGACTCTAAACCGCGTTAGCGCGGTTAGCAGTTGTCGCAGATAGGTTTAGGGTACCCGCCATATAGTCTCTAATAAAGGTTTAACCTCTTCATCACCCCCGGTTAACCCTTTCATTGTGGCATTAGTATAGTGTACAGATCTTTTCTGAACACCGTATTAGTGTCACGGGTTAGCTAGTTGGGATCAGGTTCAATCCCAGACAACGTCAGTTGTCCGTTTAATTGCCAGTAGCGCTAATACCAACGCACACACCATGCACCTCCCTTACTAGTATAATGTTTGAACGGATCAATATCTTTTGCTCTGATCAGATCTACACTAGCGTCCCAAATAGTTTAGTGTTCCCAAAAATGCAGCGTTGGCAAGATCAGCCCAGACACCTGCCAGCACCTGCCTTTAGCCCCTCCGCCCAGCAGACCCAAGTGCAGTATCAATAGATTACTGTCGCTTAAACACAAAATACAAAGCCACAGTGTTGGCAGAGTCAGGCCTAATACTGCTAGCACTAACATAGAAAAATCGTTATAAAAAAGTTCAGGTAACAAGAAAGTTAGTCCGAGACACTTACTAAATTTACTTACGAAACACGCACGGCTAAGGTGTTTCCCTAAGTTATTTTGATAAGTCTATTTACAAGGGGGGAAGCCCGCAGCAGGCCTTTTCGGGTCCTGAGACGGATGGCGATCCGTTACCCCTTTGAGGAGAGTTTCCTGAAGAAATGGACATCTCCGATTGTTAGCCCCCCCAGTATCCATGTTAAATAAGGTAACCATGATTCCGGTGGAAGGGACCCCTGCTTTCAAGGACCCTGCCAACAGGAGGGCCAAAGCAGTTGCCCAGTCCATGTTTACGGTGGTGGGGTCAGCATTGTGGCTAGTGTTAGCCACGGCCCTGGTGTCACAGACGCTTAGGCTCGGTTCACACAGGGGCGACACGACTTCAGGACATCTTGAACACGACTTTTAGACACGACCTGGGGCGACCTACAAGTCGCCCCAGGCCAGGCGACTTTTGCCGTGGCCAATCAGAAAATGAGCTCTGAAGGGGGAACTCCACGCCAAATTTCTGAAAAAAATTTGGCGTGGGTTCCCCCTCCGAGAGCATACCAGGCCCTTAGGTCTGGTATGGATTCCAAGGGGAACCCCCTATGCCGAAAAAACGGCATGGGGGTCCCCCCCAGATCCACACCAGACCCTTATCTGAGCACGCCACCCGGCCGGCCAGGAAAGGGGGTGGGGACGAGCGGGCCGCGTGCCCTAAACATGGGGGGTGCCTTGGGGGAGGGGGGGCGTACCCCTACCCATTCACCTGTAAAATAAAGTACAAAAAAAAACACAACACACAAGATAAAATAGTTTATTGCACAGCTCTGGGGGTCTTCCGTCTTCGGGGGTCTTCTCGCCGGACTCCTCCGCTATCTTCTTATAGCTCTTTTGCTATATAGCTCTTTTGCTCTTTTGCCCGGCATTCTTCTTCGTCGCCGCGGCCTCTTCTTCCGACTTCGGGGGTCTTGTCCCCCTCTTCGGTTCTTCTGCCGGGCCACTGCGCCTTCTTATAGCTCTTTTACAGGCGGTGGCCCGGTCTTCTGTTGCCGCCGCCTTCCGTTCTTCTTCTCCTGGAGATGTTGACTCGACGCTCTCTCCGGCCGCAATGCCAGGGGCGCGCGGTGACTTATATAGGGACAAGGGGCGGGGTCATCGGTTGATGTCACATGGGTTGATGTCACATGGTGACCCCGCCCCCTTACGATGTCACAGTCCCGGAGGATGCTATAAGAAGATAGCGGAGGAGTCCGGCGAGAAGACCCCCGAAGATGGAAGACCCCCGGAGCTGTGCAATAAACTATTTTATCTTGTGTGTTTTTTTTTGTACTTTGTTTTACAGGTGAATGGGTAGGGGTACATTGTACCCCATACTCATTCACATAGGGTGGGGGGCCGGTATCCGGGGGCCCCCTTATTAAAGGGGGCTCCCGGATTCCGATAAGCCCCCCGCCCGCAGACCCCGACAACCAACGGCCAGGGTTGTCGGGAAGAGACCCTTGTCCTCATCAACATGGGGACAAGGTGCTTTGGGGTGGGGGGGCCGCACGCCCCCCCTCCCCCAAGGCACGCCCCCATGTTGAGGGCACACGGCTCAGGAGGGGGGGGGGCCCGCTCGTCCCCACCCCCTTTCCTGGCCGGCCGGGTAGCGTGCTCGGATAAGGGTCTGGTGTGGATCTGGGGGGGACCATTTTTTCGGCGTAGGGGGTTCCCCTTGGAATCCATACCAGACCTAAGGGCCTGGTATGCTCTCGGAGGGGGGACCCATGCCAAAATTTTTTCAGAAATTTGGTGTGGAGTTCCCCCTTCAGAGCTAATAATTCTGTCAAAGTCTCCTCCGCATAGACAGAGATCCGACTTGGAGGCGACCTCCATTGAAATCAATGGGTACAAGTCGGATTGAAGTAGTACAGGAACTTGTTTTGAAGTCGGAGGCGACTTCAGTAGCGTGCATTAAGACGGCTCTCATTAACTTACATTGATTTTTAAATGTTGTCCGACCTGAGGCGACTAGGGGCGACCTGAAGTCGGATCGCAGTCGCCCCTGTGTGAACCGAGCCTAACTGAATGAGCAAAATTGTTGCACCGTGAGTTGAAGCAACAGGCTTCCCCGGTCTGCGTGGAGCTGGTGGACCAGTTGGTGCAGGGCCTTAAGTATGTCTGTGACACGGCCTTAGAAAAACAGCCCCCTTGCCCTATAGAGCCTCAGTATCAGCTGTGGTGCTACGTTGCCTGATTTGGCTAAAATGCTGGTCTGCGGATCAGGCATCTAAGAAAGCACTGGCGGATTTGCCCTTCCAGGGAGAGAGGCTATTTGGAGCTTCACTGGATGACATTATTAAGAATGTTATGGGGGAAAGAGTACATTGCTCCCACAGTCCAGGAAGGGTAAGGAGCCATGCCGTAGGCAAGCGCCCTCCTTTTCCGCTCAGCAGGTAAGCGTTCCCAGTCCAACAGGGTTCCTGCTGAGGGACAAAAGCGTCCCTAATTTCGCAAGCCAAACCTGCAAGCAAATCTGTTGCCGCATAAAGGTTCGCCCCCCGCCCGACTTTCAGGTGGGGGGTTGCCTTCAGAAGTTTGCAGTTTGGTGGACCCCCGTACTTTCCGACTATTGGGTCTGCAAACTGGTTTCTTCAAGCTACAAGATAGTTTCTTTCTTGTCCGCTAAATAGATTTTTTTCCCTCCAACCTTCATCATCTTCTGGCTCATCGGGAAGCCCTGTTCGGGGCAGTACAGGACCTGCTGTTGCATGGGGTGATAGTGCCTGTGCCGATGCTGGAAAGGTTTCAGGGATTCTAATCCAATCTGTTTGTAGTCCTAAAGAAGGAAGGGGTCCTCCTGGTCCTGGATCTCAAGACTCTCAACAGCTTTATGAAAGTACAAACGTTCAGGATGGAATCAGTTTGCTCCGTGGTCGCTGCACTCCATCAGGGGTATTTCCTGGAGTCCTTGGACATCAAGGACGCATATTTTAATGTCCCCATATGCTTCGGGCATCAGGTTTCTGAGACTTGCGGTCGGGATGAGCACTACCAATTTGTAGCTTTCTCTTTTGGCCTAGCGTTGGCACCAAGATGCTAGCCCCAATTCTGCCATTGCTAAGGCAACGAGGGATCACAATTGTGGGTTACCTGGGCAACCTCCTTCTTAGAGCAGCTTCCCCCTCAGAATTAAGGGAGGATGTGGTGATCACCATGCAGACTCTTCGGGAGTTTGGTCGGGTACTGAACCTCCAGAAGTCGGTGTTGGTGCCGACTCAACGCCTGGAGTACCTGGGCTTGCTTCTGGACTCCTCAGAGGCGAGAGTCTTTCTCCCTACAGACAAACTGCGGTGAAGTTGTTGGTACCGTATGCTCAATTCCACACTCGTCTTGCACAAGGCGATCCTGTCCAAATGGGACAAATCTCCGTTACCCCTGGATTGTCCAATTTGGGTGAGCCAGCTAGTCAAGGATTCCCTGCTCTGGTGGGTGAGGTCTCTGGCCCTTCGGTCTGGGAAGTCACTCCTTCCTCTTCATTGGACGGTGATCACAACGGAGGCCAGCCTGACCGGTTGGGGGGAAGTTTGGGGAGTACAGTTGGCCCAGGGTCGCTGGGTACAAGAAGAATCCCGCCTGCAGATCAATGTGCTGGAGCTTTGGGCGATCAGGCGGTGCCCCTCCACATGGTCACAGAGGCTGCAGGGCCGTCCGGTCAAGATCCAGTTGGACAATGCCACGGCGGTGTCGTGTGTCAACTATCAAGGAGGAATAAGGAGCTCGGCTGCAGCACTAGAGGTCGCTCACATCCTGCAGTGGGCAGAGCAGCGTGTGCTGGCTCTGTCGGCCGTGTGCATTCTGGGCGTAGAAAACTGGCAGACGAACTACCTACGCCGGCAGATGCTGGACCAAGGGGAATGGTCGCTGAATCCGGATATATTTCGGTTCCTTTGCCTCAGGTTGGGCATGCCAGATGTGGATCTCCTGGCTTCTCAACTTAATCGGAAGGTACAGAGTTTTGTGGACCGGTCAAAGGATCCCTGGGCGGATGCGGTGGACACGTTGGTGGCTCCATGGGGGCATTATCAGCTGACTTATGCCTTCCCCCCACTCAAACTTCTACCACGTCTGCTTTGCAAAGTGGTGGCAGAGGGGATTCTGGCGATTCTGATTGCCCCAGATTGGCCTTGGCATCCTTGGTATGCTGACATAGTACGAATGGTGGCGGATGTTCCTTGGTGGCTGCTGATGCGAGAGGACCTTCTATCGCAAGGTCCAATACTTCATCCTGCTTTACCGTCGCTGGTTTTAACGTCATGGCTATTGAAAGCCAGGTGCTAAGGGACCGAGGTCTGTCAGATTCGGTAATCTCCGCTATGCTGAGGGCACGGAAGTCATCTTCTCTGAAGATTTATCATCGTACGTGGAAGGCCTACATCTCCATGTGTGAGGAGATGGTGTGGCGTCCACGTACATATTCAGTTTCCAGGATCCTGCTGTTTTTGCAGCGAGGAGTGGATCAGAAATTTGCATTAAGCACCATTGGCTGTCTTTTTTCAGTGACCTTTGACGACTTATTCATTGGTGAGTATGTTTGTGCAGGGGGGTTTGACGTGTGGCCCCTCCGGTTCAACCACCGCTGCCTCCGTGGGATTTGAATCTGGTACTCTCGGTGCTTCAGAAACCGCTGTTTGAACACTAGGGAGATCCCCTTATTGACACTCTCTCAGAAAGTAGTCTTTCTAGTGGCTATTACATCTGCCAGGAGGGTTTATGAGTTGGCGGCCTTGTCATGCAAGTCTCCCTACTTGGTCCTCCACAAGGATAAGGCGGTGCTGTGCCCGCAGCCTTCCTTTCTTCCAAAGGTTGTTTCGGCCTTACATCTAAATGAGGACATTGTGCTTTCATCCTTATGTTCTGGGCCGTCACATCCCAAAGAGGTTGCTTTGTATTCCTTAGACGTGGCCCAGGCTCTGCGGGTGTATCTGCTACGGCTCCTTTTCAGAGGTCAGATTCGCTGTTTGTATTGGTGGCTGGTCCAAAGAAGGGCCTGGCGGTCTCGTCGACCACCATTTCTCGGTGGATCAGACAGATCATGGTTCAGGCTTATGCCTTAGCCCTTGTACACACGGTCGGACATTCCAACAACCAAATCTGCCGGATTTTTTACGATGGATTTTGTCCGAAACTGTTGAATACACACGCTCATACTTAACATGATGACGTTATTTCGTTAGGACGGGACTACGTTCAGGGTAGTAGCCAATAGCTTTGGTCTAGGAATTTGATCTGAGCATGCGTAGCACTTTGTCCAATCGGAATTCTCTACACATGATCGGACAACGTCGGATCGGATCATGTTGTCGGAAAATTTTATAGCCCAGCTGGAAAACTTGGTCCGTCGGATACTCCGACGGAAACAGTCCGATGGAGCCCACACACTGTCGGATTATCTGACAACACGGTCCTATCGGACATTGTCCATCGGAATGTCCGACCGTGTGTACAAGGGCTTAAGGGGGTGGGTGCTCCCCTTTCCTGTCACGGCGCATTTAACCAGGGCAATTGGTGCCTCCTGGGCTTTCCAATATCAAGCGTCTGTTTCCCAGGTGTGTAAGGCAGTGACCTGGTTGTCCGTTCACATTTTCACAAAGCTGATGTGAGCGCATCTTTGGATGTTTGCTTCGGCCGCATGGTTTTGCAGGCGGCTGTTTAAGGCTGCAACTCCTCCATTGAGGAGCTCTGGGTGGAGTTATTTTCTTGCTGTTCCCACCCCTCGTTTTTTTACACTGCTTTGGGACGTCTCTAAGGTCAAGATTGAAGATGCTGTGTCTGTCAATGAACAAAAGAGAAAATAGAATTTTTGTACTCATTGTAAAATCCTTTTCTCTAAAGTTCATTGAAAGGACACAGCACCCACCCCTCCTTTTTATGTTTGTACTGCTTTTTGATGAATTGAGCTACTGGAGGCAGAGTGAGGGGTTATAGCCAGTAGGACCGCCCCCTGGGCGGTACTGTGCAGTTTTTGCTGTTTTTACATGTTCCGCCTAGTCCTCTCCTGAAAGTGGCGATATAACCCTAAGGTCAAGATTGAGCATGCTGTGTCTGTCAATGAACTTCAGAGAAAAGGATTTTACGGCGAGTACAAAAATCCGATTTCTTTTCTTACATAAGGGGACACAGAGCCATAGTACTTACTATGTGGGTTATAGGGGCCACTGATGGGTGATGGACACTGGCACGCTCTTAGGCAAGAAGGGTACTCCTTATATAACCCCTCCCACTACTGGGAGTTTTTTCGCCAATGTCTAAGGTGTTGGTCATGAGTAAAGATGTGCTGTGCTGAGCTCCACTGGAAGCTTCCCTGCTGGGGCTAGCCATGCTGACAGGATCCATTCTGATGTCCTTTTCATGGGCTAAATGAATGGCACCTGGGCCACGTGTCCAAAGAAACAAGGTTTTGCTTGTGAACACGTCTCTTTTAGAGAGCTGGACCCTGGGATCCAGTACTTTTTGGTAGTAAGGCCATACAGTTTTTACTGGCACGGTGCTGTCGCAGGTCCAGGATTGTGGATCACCTGAGGTTCCCCTGTTCCTGAAGGTTTCAGAGCCCACCGCGAAGGGTGATGATTGGGTTTATTTCAGATAACCCAGCTCCGAGATGAGGTAAGAAGGAGAAATTCCTAAGAAAATCTCCCTATGTATAATGCTGTCATGCCTATGTGTCACCACTGGGGGCTATATTGAGCACTCACCGCCTGCTGCTGGAAAACAGCGCAGAAGCCTTAATTTCTCCTCTCCGGCCACAAGCGGATCCTCTGGTAAGAAAAGGGAATCTGGTTCTCCTCCTGTGCCCCAATGTTGGTCCTTTTCCCCTTCGGGGGATTGATATACCAGAAGCATTTTCCTTTTTTTAAATAAATAGACAGAACGCGCAGAGGATTTACCCCCCCGCCATGTCTGTTTCACAGGACGCCTGAGCTGCCACTCACGCGGGAAAACACTTTCCTTTGAAAGGAAAGGAAGGGGGGGCATAATTCGCACGGGACGTGACTAACGGTGTCAGACGCCGGCCACACGTGGAGGAAGTGTTTAAAGCAGTGTGTGTGTGTCGCTGCTGCTGGCTGTGGAGGGACAGAGCAGGAGGGTGGCTTAGTCAGGTTAGTGACACAGGCATTTCCCTTTTGACACATTATACTTTACCAGGCTAGGATTAATAGCAGCTTACAGCGCTGGACTATAGCCTAGCAGTGTACATTCTTTTGCTGGTAGTGCTCTGCTTTATGCTTCAGGCTATGAGTGGTAATGGGACCAGGAACTCCTCTAAGGGTTCTAAATGGGTCAATGGTTTCACAATAAACTAAATACATTTCCAAACTGTCATCCTCCTCTGAGAGGGATGCAGCTGGTCAGATTGAGCCATCAGGAAAAACTGTTGTTGCATAAACACTTCAGTCCCTGTATATATCATACAAGAGTTTTTTTCTTCTACCATTTGTAATTTGGAAAGAAGATGATATGTCTTTCCATAGTGGGGCTAAACATAGCAGATTCCCATCTAGTGCTCAGGACCCTCTTATTGAGGTGCATGAGGCTGGGAATCGGGTAGATCTTCCCAAATATTTGGAAGATACTTATTTATCCTCTTCTGAGGATCCTAATATAGCAGGAGTAGCATCACAAGACAGGTTGCTTGTGTACTCCCTTACTCAACCTTTTTGCTGCCTGCAGCACAGGCTCTTGAGCAACCCACCTCTAATTGGGTTCATTAGAACCTCCCCCATCTGGAGATATTTTTTCCTATTCATGCATGGCTAAAAAAAGCTTATGTATTCTGAATTCCACACTTTATCCTATGGAAGAAGATTTCTATGAAAGAAAATGGGGGTTCCAGCAATTGATGCTGCAATCGCCTGTGGATAATGCACTGATGTTAAAGGATCCAACAGTTAAAAATTTGGAACTTCTTTCTAAAAGCTAAATGTCTTTAGCAAGTTCAGTAGCGTATCGGTTCTTGCTTGGTGTATCTCAGTTCATTAAGGAACAGTTTGTGGATATACTTAAAATTCTGCTTGATCGGCAGGCCCAGCAATGGGCTGGTTTATCAGACGCACTATGTTTCACAGTAAATGCTATAAAAGATTCTATCATTTAAGCCTCATGGCTTATGCTTGGACTAGTGCATTCTCGCAGAGTTCTGTGGCTGAGAAATTGGTCAGCCAAAGCACCATGTAACAAGCTCTTAGCCAGTTTTCCCTTTCATGGTGAATGTCTCTATATAGCCAATCTAGATAAATACATCCAAAGGATCTCTAATGGGAAAAGCTCTCTTTTACCAGTAAGGAAGAAGTTCAAATATTTTTCCTTTAATTGTGCTGCCTCTTCTGTGCCAGGGGCAGCAGCCTCTAGGCAGTCTCGACTGCCTCAACCATCAGGTTCAAGGGGAAGTCCCCAAGGGCAGAAAGCCACAAAGCAGAATGCTAACGCCTCATGAAGGGGCACCCCCACTTGCTCGGGTGGGGGGAAGGCTCCTGCAATTCTCAAGGATCTGGCAGGAACAATGTCAAGACAGATGGGTGGCTTCTGCACTTTTTCTCTAGGTTACGACTAGAGTTCTGAGAGTTTCCATATCATAGTTTTTTCTAAGGGAAAATGTTCCCAAGGATCCAGAGAAAAAGAAGTCTCACTTTCTGGCTCTGGATCATCTATTATCTGTCGGTGATATCAGAGGTTCCCTTAGTGGAACAGGGCACAGAGTTTGATTCAAACCTTTTACGATTCCAGAACCAAACGGAGAGGCAAGACCCATTCTAGATCTCAAAGATCAGAATGGGCACTTAAACATCCGATCGTTTGTGTCCATCCTGCAAGGAGGGGAGTTTTTGGCATCAATCGATATCAAAGATGCATATGTCCATGTGCTAATATTTCCCGCTCACCAGAAATTTCTGCGCTTTGAAATATAAAATCACCTTTTTCAGTTGTGGCCCTGCCATTCAGTTTAGCCACAGCACCACGGGTGTTCTGAAAGATTCTGGCACCTCCTTTAGCCAGAATAAGGGCTCAAGTCATAACGGTCCTAGCCTATTTAGACAATCTACCTTTAATAGATCATTCAGTCTCAGGTCTAAACCAGAGTCGGATCTCAGAATCTCTGGGTTGGATACTCAACCTAGCAATATCCTCCTTAAAACCATCAAGGAGATTACAGTACTTGGGGCTGGTTATGGATACCGTACAGAAGAAGTTATCCTTACCCCAGACAAGAATCCGTTCCATTGCAGGACTACTTCAACTTATCAAAACAAAGAAAAATCCTTCCATTAGGCTGGGCATGCAATTGTTGGGGAAAATGGTGGCCTCCTTCGAGGCCCCCCTTATACGCAGTTTTCACGCAAGACTGCTTCAAAACGCCATCCTATTGGTCTGAAATAAAGGATTCAGGCCTTGTTTTTTTCCAAATACGCTTGGCTCCTAAATTGGTGGTTGTTATCCAGCAAAAGGGAAAATCTTTTCTACCTGTATCCTAGAAAGTGTTAACAACAGATGCCAGCCTTCTAGGCTGGGGAGCAGCCCGGGAAGAAGATTCTGTCCAGGGGAGATGGTCCAGGTCCAACATTTTGGAAAATTCGGGAAGTACGTCTGGCCCAAGAATCTGGGACAGTCAGACTATGGGACTGTCCTGTCAGGATACAGTCCGACAAGGCCACGGCTGTACGCCAAGCAATACAAGTGTATACCAAGAAGGGGGGACCACTGTGTCCCCTGATGTACATCAAAGAAAAGGATTTTACAGGTAAGCCATTTTAAAAATCCTGTTATTTGCTAAATTTTACAATAGAAACAAAGTTTTTTTTTTTTTTTTTTTCACTCTTTTGTTGCTTATATGACAAAAAGTAAAAAACTCAGCAGTGATTAACCACTTGACCACTGGGCACTTAAACACCCTTAATAACCAGGCCAATTTTCAGCTTTCGGTGCTCTCACAATTTGAATGACAATTAGTCATGAAACACTGTACCCATATGAAATTTTTGTCCTTTTTTTCACACAAATAGAGCTTTCTTTTGGTGGTATTTAATCACCACTGGGTTTTTTATTTTTTGTGCTATAAAAAGAAAAAAGACCGAAAATTCTGTAAAAAAATGAATTTTTCTTTGTTTGTTATAAAATTTAGCAGATTAGTAATTTTTCTTAATACATTTTGGCCAAAATTTGTACTACTACATATCTTTGGTAAAAATAAGTACAAATTGCTGGATATTATTTGTTTTTTGTGATAGTTATAGAGTCTACAAGCTATGGTGCCAATATCTGAAAATTGATCACACCTGAAGGACTGACGGCCTATCTCATTTCTTGAGACCCTAACATGCCAGAAAGTACAAATACCCCCCAAATGACCCCTTTTTGGAAAGAAGACATTCCAAGGTATTTAGTAAGAGGCATGGTGAGGTTTTTGAAGTTGTAATTTTTTCCTACAATTCTTTGCAATATAAATATTTTTTCCTGACAGACTCCATGGCAGCCAACGTGTGGGTTTAGTCCCGCCTCCATTACCCTATAGGATGATACTCCCATAAATCTTTGCTCCCTGCCAGAGGCCGTGTTCTTTTTTTTTGTCCTCCTCCAAAGGACCTAGCATGTGTCTTTTTGTACCCTGAAGACTTGCATTTTTTCCTGCGTTGCGGACCAGCCGAGTGACTTCGAGTCGCATATTTCCAATAAGCTCTAGCTACTAGCGGAGTATGGAAAGGGAATATGGAAGAGGCACTGAAGAGGTGTATTCCTGGTCATCGACAGGTTAAACCGCATTCCAGTCGTGAGCCTAGCTACTAGCAGGTGACTATAGTCGTCTCCCCCCCCCCCCCCCCGAAGTCCGGCATGTGTTTGGGGACCTACCTCGGCTGGTGTCCGTCTACAGGAGTGGCGAGTTTCATTTTCCTTTTCATAGCAGCCGTTCTCTGTTGTTCTGTGCCTGTTGTTGTCGGTTTCCCTGTGTGTTTCCCCATACACCGTTCGTACGGTGTGTCTGGCAAGCTGGGTGGCTGGTTTCCAGCCGCCCAGCTACTTCCTCGTTCGCCGATCGGTCGTTCTGCGCATGCGCGGGACCGGCGCGAGGACGAGGCTTGGTTTGCAGAAGCGCGTTGCGGGCTTTGCGAATGCGCACTAGCTTTTTCATGGCGTAATTGATGACGTCATTTAGGCGGCAGTTTTAAAAACAGAGAACGGCTTGCAGAGCTTCTGGGATGCTTGTAAAGCCTGCAGTACCATTCCTGAGTCCTGATTACTTCAGTAATAGGTATGTGTCTGTGGGGAAAGGACATACTATCTGTTTTTTTCCTAGCTGTTCTCTGTGTTTAATTGGGGCTGTTTTATTCCAGCCCTGATGGACCCTTCCAGAATTTTGGATTCCTCGCCGCCTGCTAGTGGCCAGCCCTCTCGTAGCAGGTATTTGGTTCCTGGGTTTACCTGCCGGGGGGACAGTGGAACATTAGTGTATGTTCCGCTAACACAGTTGGTTTTTTCCTTTTCAGCCCTTCTAGGTCTACCCGACGCCGGAGTTCTCACCGAGGAAGTGATTCGTCTAAGTCCCACCGCCGGCATTCCTCTTCCAGATCCAGATGTCATGGTTCTCCTGCGAGAACTAGTCACCGTAGCCGGGAACCATCCCGCCCTTCCACGGCTTCCTCCAGTCATGCAGCTGAAGGATTATGTTGGGGGTGTAGGACACATGGGTGTAGGACACATGTTCCTGCTGACAAGTCCCTTTGTGATGCCTGCTATGTCAAGGCGACGGGCAAAAGGAGTGACTCTAACCAGCAACTGAAGTCTCTGGTTGAGAAGTTAGTCAAGGACAGTTTAAAGAAATTTGAAGCCCCCATTTGTCTCCCGTAGAGTCTCCAAGGTCTCCAGGGAGGGATGTTCAGGCCCAGGACACGTGGGATTCCTCTTTGCCTAGCCATCCATCTGCTATCCTCTCAGATAGTGAATCTGAGGAAGAAGAGACTGGTTCTGGTTTTGACTTTTCCTTGCTCCCTCCTTTGGTCAAAGCCATCAAGTAAACGCTGAACTGGGAAGAGCCGGTAGTGGCTCCGGCAAAGCAAAGACATTTTTTTAAACAACTAAAGAAGGAGCGTATTAGCTTTCTCTTTCTCTCAGAGTTGGGGGAAGTGATCTCGGATGAGTGGAGCAAAGTAGAGAAAAAGAATTCTCTTCTATCCAAGATTCAGAGGCTTTACCCTTTCAAGGAGGAAGAAGTTAAACATTTAGAGTCTTCCCCTCTGGTGGACACAGTAGTAATGAGACTGGTCAGACACGTGACCCTTCCTCTAGAGCAGTAGTCATCAACCCTGTCCTCAGGGTCTACTAACAGGCCAGGTTTGCAAGATAACTGAAATACATCACAGGTGATATCATTTGCTGCTCAGTGATTGCAGTATTCTAATCTGCATCTACCCAAGGTAATACATAAAACCTGACCTGTTAGTGGGCCCTGAGGACAGGGTTGATGACCACTGCTCTAGAGGATACAGTCTCTTTCAAGGACGCTCTGGATAGGAGAATTGATTCTGACCTGAAGAGGATCTATCTTACGGCTGGCATGGCCTGTAAACCAGCTTTGGCCTTAGCGGTTCTATCTAGAGCAATGGAAGTTTGGTTTGATAGTGTTGATGAGACACTTAGAAACTTCTCGGAAGACCTTGCCAAGGGTTCTCCCATTCAGGAACTGAGGCTGGCTTCGGCTTTCTTGGGGGAGGCCTCGATTGATATTATCCGGCTGGTGGCTCGAGTTATGCTTTCCTCTGTAACTGCCAAGCGAGCCCTGTGGCTCTGTCCCTGGCTAGCTGATCCCGCTTCTAAGCAGGTTTGGTGCCATATTCCCTTTGATGGTTCTTCTCTTTTCGGAAATAAGCTGAATAGTGCTATAACTCGGGCCACTGGGGGTAAGTCGGGGGTTTCTTCCCCAGGACAGGCGTCTGCAGAGTCAAAGGAGATCATTTCCAAGAAAGCAGGGTCAAGACCGTGCCAGGGAGGCACGCAGTTTACAGGCCTGGAAGGAATTCTCCAGATCTTGGAGGTCCAGACAGACGTCTCTCAAAAAATCCACAAAGGTCAGTTCGATGGGGGAAAAGGAGCCTACCAAATCCTTTTGAGATAGGGCCCGCCCAGACGGTCCGAGTAGGAGCTCGTTTATTCCACTTTCGGCACATCTGAGGGCCTCGATCCAGGATTTTTGGACCGTCAGGATGGTCTCTTTTGGGCACACTTGGACGTTCAGCAGTGTCCCCAAACTCAAATGTGTCCCCACATCCATTCCAGTGTCAGAAGAAAAAAGGCAAATTCTGTTAGCCTACATAAAATCTTTGTTGGATCAAGGCGCCGCTATTCTTGTTCCAAGCAACCAACGTGGCATGGGAATGTATTCCCCTCTTTTCTTGGTCCAGAAGAAGAACGGTGCATGGAGACCTGTAATAGACTTGACGCATCTAAATCACTTCATAAGAAAGGAGAAGTTCAAGATGGAAACTCTGTCCAAGATCCAACAGTCAGTGCAGCCAGGGGACTGGCTTGTCTCAATAGATCTCAAAGACGCCTATTTCCACGTCCCGGTGGCAAGAGAGTTCCAACAATTTCTTCGTTTCTCCATAGGCCAGCTTCATTTGCAGTTTACATGCCTTCCCTTCGGTCTGTCAACTTCTCCTCGTACATTCTCGAAGGTCCTGCTAGCAGTCATGGCATTATTAAGAATCAGGAAAATCCGGATTCATCATTACCTGGACAATCTGCTTCTTCTGGCTCAGGACAGAGATTGTCTCTTGGAACACAGGGATCAGGTCATCGCAACCCTCAAGGAATTTGGGTGGCTCCTGAATTTGGAGAAAAGCCAGTTAGTTCCTGCGCAGTCTCTCGTGTTCCTTGGAGCTCTCTGCCCGAAGAGAAGTTTGCCGTAGTGCGGGACAGGGTTCGCCTGGCTCTCTCTTCTTCTCATCTCAGTGCTCTTCATTGCCTAAGGATCATAGGCACCATGGTGTCCACCATACCGATGGTGAAGTGGGCACAATGGAGGATGTGCCCCTTTCAGATGGGCTTCCTTCGCCAATGGTCGGGAGAGAAAGTCCAGTCCATCGGTATCACTCAGACCATGAGAGGTTCCCTCCTCTGGTGGCTTTGTCGAGAGAACCTGCTAAATTGCCACTCCCTTCTTTCAATCAAATGGATTACACTGACGTCAGATGCCAGCAACAAGGGTTGGGGGGTGCATTGTCTGACGGAGGTGGCTCAGGGCATTTGGGACTTTCCCTCTCTGGGAATAGTGTCAAATGTTCTAGAATTACGTGCAGCCTTCCTAGCCTTGTTGGCCTTCCTGCATCTGATAGTGGGAACATCCGTAGTCCTCAGGCTGGACAATACGACTGCGGTAGCCTCAGAAGTCAGTCTCTGCTGCGGGAAGTAGATCCAATCATGCATTGGGCCCAGAAGAATCTGGCCAACTTAACGGCAGCCTATGTGCCTGGAGTTCTCAACGTCCAAGCGGACTTTCTCTCACGAGTCCACTTGGACAACAACGAGTGGGCTCTTCACGAAGATGTCTTTCAGTGGGTTCTAACCTTGGGGATTTCTCCAGAAGTGGATCTCTTCGCCTCCCGTTACAACAGGAAGCTAACAAAGTTCTATTTGAGGTTCAAGGATCCGCAAGCCTACGGGATAGATGCCTTAACAGAGCAGTGGTGGTTCCACAAGGCATACGCCTTCCCTCCAATCCCGATTGTCTTTCAGTTTCTGTGGAGACTCAGATGGGAAGAAGTAGAGGTAATAGCAATAATTCGGCATTGACCCAACAGGTCTTGGTTTCCTCTCCTATCTTTCCTCAGTTTCCGGGATCCGGTTCCTCTCCCATCCAGATCTGCTCTCCCAAGGCTCGATTCTCCATCCATGTCCGGCTCACCTACAGTTGAGGGCCTAGTTCTTGAGAGGGAAAGGTTGGAAGCGATTGACGGAGCGATCACGTGGTTAAAGACCACGATGAGCGGCCATTTACCGTGATCAAGGATGCTCTCGAGTGCACTCCCCAGGGGGTGCACAAGAGCGTAATTCTGGGAGGCCGTTAATTAACGGCTTCTCAGAGTTAAACAACCGCCCTGTAGCCGTTAATCGGCTATGGGCCGTTTGTTAAGTGGTTAAATACTACCAAAAGAAAGCTCTATTTGTCAGAAAAAAATTGTTTGGATACAGTGTGGCATGACTGAGTAATTGTCATTCAAAGTGTGAGAGTACTGAAAGCTGAAATTTGGTCTGTGCAGGAAGGTGCGTAAGTGCCTGGTACTAAAGTGGTTGTAAACCCTTACAACACACTTTTTGCTAGAGGTAAGCCTATAATCAGGCTTACCTGTAGCCACACGGGATATCTCCTAAACCTGAACGGTTTTGGAGATCTCCTGTATATACATGTGCCAATGTCATCAGCACATGCGCACTAAAGCAAAGGCATGTGTGTACAGTTTTCAGTGAGTGTGCCATTACCACATGCATGGGAATTAAGTCATTTCAGCTCCGTCCAATCACAGCGCTAGAGCCTGCGATACCCAGAAGTAACTCCTGGAGCAATGTCGGGCCACCGGAGCAGTGTACGAGGACGGCTGCAGGGGCTTCGATCTCAGGTAAGTAATTTATAATGAGCTAGTCTTGCGGGGGGGGGGGGGGGGGTTGTCCTAGGATGTTCAGCCACTTTAAAGTGGTTAATGGACATTGTCAGAAATGTTCTTATTCATTGCTTGGGGACGTCCCAGGGTCTATGAATATCCAGCCTGTGTTTTGTACAATTAAGGTAAGAGAAATATTGACTGGATTGAACTTTATTCTTTGCGTCGCTTTAAAAATCAACTGCAATTCTCAAATGATACACTAGATGGCATGGTTGCCCTTATCACTTTCCAGTTTTTCCTCTCATTGGCATTCTTTGAGAACATTATACTCAAATATCCTTTTTTCCCATAGCAGGATTATAGTACAAGGCCTCATGTACACTGCTGCTGGTAAACGGACATTTAGGAGCAGTTGGGCATTTTTTTCAGCTGCCACTGAACTCTCCTTTATCAGTACATGTACACAGGGTCATTTATAGTAGTTTCTAGGCAGTTGAGTTTAGAAGATTTTTTTGGAACACAAAAAAATGAGTTCAGATGCTGAGTTTAGAGGCATTTCAAGTGCCAAAGGCTTCTAAATGCAGCGACTCATTTTGTTTACAGGCGTTTTTCATTTTTGACCATTTATACAAAAAAAAAGAAAAATTATATATAATGGGCGGAGGCATTTAAAATGCCAAACGCCTGTAGATGCGGAATGCTGCAGAGAGAGTTCTGAATATGCTCTCCACAGAATGTTGTTGTTTTTTTTTTTTTGTTTTTGTTTTTTCCTGCCGTTTATGCATGTTTACAGCCTTTAGAAGCATATGTGCATAAAGCTCATTCTATTGGCTAGAATAATCATATATTCCACCACTAGAATGCATTTATACTGTACATGTTAAGACCTCACACACACGAGCAGAAAAAAAAAAAAACACAACTTTTAGAGGCATTTTTAATTTCATTTTTTTGAAAAGTTACTGCACTGCTATTTTAGACCATGTGCCCATGCACATTGTGATATTTAGATTCAGCTTTTAGAACAGCTTTTAGGGGCATAAAAGAGGTTTGAAGAGGAGCTTACTGGCGGCCTCATGTACACATGAAAATCTGTGTTAAACAAGCACCTAAGCTACATTTTTCAAAAGTGTTTAGACGTGTTCAGGCGTTTATTTCATTAATCAGAATTTTTATTTATCCTGTCCATTGAAATGAATAAACACTCAAGTGCTAAATGCAGCATGGAGAACCACATGTAGTGAACCGGGTGGCAGGGGCCTGATGGGTACAAAGTACATGGCTACATATAATAGTAGCATATAGCAGTATAATAATAATAGCATAATACAAAATATTTTTTTAGGCAACATAAGTAAAAAATAAATAAATAAAAAACACATTCAGCCCATTGAATACATAAAAATGTGTCAAGGATAACTGTAAGTGCTCATGCACACGGACGTTTTAAAAAACTGGCTGCAAAGCTAGCTCCGATTCCTGGAAAAATTGTTGTTAAAAACGTGATTTTTACCGCGTTTTGCATTGGCGGTTTTGCGCGTTTTTGCGCGTTTTTTAGCGTTAGCGTTAAGTAGCGTTTTTTAAGAAACACATCTCTTGGCTATAGCACTCAGAAAACAAAGAAAATATGTTGCGCGTTTATGCGCGTTTTCCCGCGATTCGCGTTTTTACAGCTCTAGCTCCACGCCACGGAACGCACTGGTCCTGGGTTTTTTTTACAGCTTAAAAACGCCTAGGAGCTAGCTTTGCAGCCAGTTTTTTAAAACGTCCGTGTGCATGAGCACTAAATGTATGATCTGCATGATGACAACATTGGTCAGGCACTCCCCCCTCTGGAGAACATAGAATCTAATTGCAACTAATTTTGCCTGTCTGCGTTTCAGGCCCTCGCTCTTCCTCAGGGAACACAGTGGCCAAATCACAGACACCAAATGTTTCTTGTGCATAAATGTAGCCTGGCAGAGATGAAGTTGGTACTCCACAACACAGGGGATATCGCTACAAGCCTTGCTGTCCTCTGTGACAGAGGATGTCCTTGAGTCTCTATGAAGAAATGAACAAAAGAGGGTGCACCAGCCTAGTGCATTATCCCCAAAGCATTTATTAAAATATTAACCACTTGCCGATCGCCTGCCGTCGTTATACGTCGGCTGTTTGAAGAGGAATATCGTTGTTATGGCAGAAGCTAGCTCCCATAACCCTGGTATCCTTTTCTTCAGCGGGCGGTTGGCTTTCAGATAAAAGTTCTCGGTCTGTGGTATGGAGCTAACTGAGGGGAAGATGGCCCCAGCTCGGCTCCATACCATTGCAGGGCAGAAGCGACGTCAAAACGTCACTTCCGCCCATAGCTCTTAAAGGGACCTTTTTAAAAAAAATAAAAATAAAATTCAAACGACTTTTTTTATTGTACTTTAGTGTAAATATGAGATCTGAGGTCTTTTTGACCCCAGATATCATATTTAAGAGGTCCTGTCATGCTTTTTTCCCCTATACAATGGATGTTTACATTCCTTGTAATAGGAATAAAAGTGATACAGTATATGTATATGATAGCAGCCAACCATAGGTCATCACACATGATAGCAGCCAACCATACGTCATCACATATCATATGTAATGACCGATGGTTAGCTGGTACCACATATAATGTAAAAAATGCATGACTAAGTGCAGTGCGTCTACCTGTACCTGCGAGGTTATTCATGTTACGGATTTTACAATAAAGAGATTCATCATTACCTTGGTGTGCAGCCATCTATTCCTTTTATCCCATTGCACGGCTAGCACTCCTGGGAGGAGTCCATTCCCCAGCTTACCTGGTTCCATCACTCACCTGGCCACATGTGATGACCTATGGTTGGCTGGTACCACATGTGATGACCTATGGTTGGCTGGTACCACATGTGATGACCTATGGTTGGCTGGTACCACATGTGATGACCTATGGTTGGCTGGTACCACATGTGATGACCTATGGTTGGCTGGTACCACATGTGATGATCTATGGTTGGCTGGTACCACATGTGATGACCTATGGTTGGCTGGTACCACAGGTGATGACCTACGGTTGGCTGGTACCACAGGTGATGCCCTACGGTTGGCTGGTACCACAGGTGATGCCCTACGGTTGGCTGGTACCACAAGTGATGCCCTACGGTTGGCTGGTACCACATACGACCTTTGGTTGGCTGGTATCAGTGGTGTACAGATCCATAAAGCCCCATTGGTGGAAATATCAGTGCTGAACTCCCCATAGACAGTGCAGGGATTCCCACGGATCCAGCCCCCGGGATGTGTACAGTGCACGGTGCCATGGGCTGCCCATTCATAAAGAGCATCGTGTAATGCTCAGCACGTGTGAAGGTGCGGCTTCTGCAGTCCAATGACAATTAGGCGACTTATGTTGTAACCAATCAGTTGGCAAAGGCGTGGCGAACTGGCTATGCCGAGTTGTAAACGAGCACGCGCGTAGGAGGAGCGCCCAGGCCTCTCTGCTTCTCAATGAGTGTCGGGGGCGAGCGCAAGCTCTGCTGTATACTGTTACCAGGCAGATTCGCAGCTGGCATAACATTCACACACACCCCACTTCACCGCGCGCTCCCGGGCCGCTCCCAAGCGCGTTCCCGCGCCAGGCCGGTCCTGTGGACTTGGGAGCGGAGGCAGAGGGAGGAAGGAGAGGCCTGAGGAGAGCAGGGAGGGGGCAGTGCTGAGTGTGGCACACCGGCCGCAGACCGAGCCATAGACTGTGATCCTTGTGCCGGAGAGGCCCTGGCTGGCCGGCGGAGGAGGGCCCTGTGCGGGGGGTATGCGGGCTGCCAGCTGCTGCTGCTGAGTCGTATGACACAAGAAGCACCGGGATGGCGGAGAGAGGGGGATGTGCCATTCTGGAGACACTGCCGGTGGAGATCCGGGAGAGCCTGGCCGAGCTGGAGCTCGAGTTATCTGAAGGTAAGAGCGCCCAGCCAATCAGATCACTGCAATAGCCAGGCTGCTATGGCACACTCTGACAGCTAGGCATGCTGGAACTTGTAGCTCTATACCATCAAGGCTGATCATAAAACCCATCCTCCCCCGGTGTGACTGGTGGCCGGGCAGTGTGGGGGGCTCAGAGGAATATGTCTCTAAGGTTATCTTTATAATCATGGAACCTGGGGCCGATCATGTAAAGACACCGGGCACCCAATTCTAATCTCACGCCCCCAGTGACACCGGGCACCCAATTCACATCTCACGCCCCCTGTGACAAGGGGCACCCGATTCTGATCTCACGTCCCCAGTGACACAGAGGAACCCAATTCATATCTCCAGTCCCCAGTGACACTGGCACCCAATTCATATCTCCAGTCCCCAGTGACACTGGCACCCAATTCATATCTCCAGTCCCCAGTGACACTGGCACCCAATTCATATCTCCAGTCCCCAGTGACACAGAGGAACCCAATTCATATCTCCAGTCCCCAGTGACACAGAGGAACCCAATTCATATCTCCAGTCCCCAGTGACACTGGCACCCAATTCATATCTCCAGTCCCCAGTGACACAGAGGAACCCAATTCATATCTCCAGTCCCCAGTGACACTGGCACCCAATTCATATCTCCAGTCCCCAGTGACACTGGCACCCAATTCATATCTCCAGTCCCCAGTGACACTGGCACCCAATTCATATCTCCAGTCCCCAGTGACACTGGCACCCAATTCATATCTCCAGTCCCCAGTGACACTGGCACCCAATTCATATCTCCAGTCCCCAGTGACACTGGCACCCAATTCATATCTCCAGTCCCCAGTGACACTGGCACCCAATTCATATCTCCAGTCCCCAGTGACACTGGCACCCAATTCATATCTCCAGTCCCCAGTGACACTGGCACCCAATTCATATCTCCAGTCCCCAGTGACACTGGCACCCAATTCATATCTCCAGTCCCCAGTGACACTGGCACCCAATTCATATCTCCAGTCCCCAGTGACACTGGCACCCAATTCATATCTCCAGTCCCCAGTGACACTGGCACCCAATGCATATCTCCAGTCCCCAGTGACACTGGCACCCAATGCATAGCTCCAGTCCCCAGTGACACTGGCACCCAATTCATATCTCCAGTCCCCAGTGACACTGGCACCCAATTCATATCTCCAGTCCCCAGTGACACTGGCACCCAATTCATATCTCCAGTCCCCAGTGACACTGGCACCCAATTCATATCTCCAGTCCCCAGTGACACTGGCACCCAATTCATATCTCCAGTCCCCAGTGACACTGGCACCCAATTCATATCTCCAGTCCCCAGTGACACTGAGACCCAATTCATATCTCCAGTCCCCAGTGACACTGGCACCCTATTCATATCTCCAGTCCCCAGTGACACTGGCACCCAATGCATAGCTCCTGTCCCCAGTGACACTGGCACCCAATTCATATCTCCAGTGCCCAGTGACACTGGCACCCAATTCATATCTCCAGTGCCCAGTGACACTGGCACCCAATTCATATCTCCAGTCCCCAGTGACACTGGCACCCAATTCATATCTCCAGTCCCCAGTGACACTGGCACCCAATTCATATCTCCAGTCCCCAGTGACACTGGCACCCAATTCATATCTCCAGTCCCCAGTGACACTGGCACCCAATTCATATCTCCAGTCCCCAGTGACACTGGCACCCAATTCATATCTCCAGTCCCCAGTGACACTGGCACCCAATTCATATCTCCAGTCCCCAGTGACACTGGCACCCAATGCATAGCTCCTGTCCCCAGTGACACTGGCACCCAATTCATATCTCCCGTCCCCAGTGACACCGGCACCCAATTCATATCTCCCGTCCCCAGTGACACCTAGCTCACATCCCTGATGTCGGGGTGACGCCAGGCACATGATTCAGATCTCGGTGACACCGGGCAGCCAATCACTTCCAGTGTGAACATCGATTGGGCAGTTTAGAAGATCTTCTCTGACTGCTGTTCCTCCTTGGGAATAAATGGAAACACTCAGCTGTGTTTATATGAAGCTGAGATCTCTGAGTGTGGTTGGTCTGTGGCTGATTGCCTAACTGCTCCCTGAGCTCCGTGGTTAGCCTGAGCATTGGCAGCTATGCCAGGTGAGTGCAGATGGCTTCAAAAAACACAGATGTACTGGGTAATGTTGGATGGGGGCAAACAAAATGATTGACTTGGAATCTCCACAGCCCATTGGATTCAACCTTCTTTCAGCAAATAGATGACTTTGCGAAGAAGGATTAGTCTGATTGGTTATTCTGAGACTACAGACTGTGTGGTGTAGGTCTCCTTCCTATTAGTAGCCATCAGTGTTTGTGGACAGATAGCACAACGTTTACTTTTTTTCCCTGAATCTGGAGATACACCTACAAACATAGATGAACAATATGAAATCGAAATGTCTGACAGCCCAGTGTAGTAGTACTAAGTAGAGAAGTTGCTGGAAATGTGAACATCAAAGATGCTCCACAGACTCCGGGGTGGACCAATTAAAATGGAATTTAGGATCTTGTCTGGCCAATCCACAAGTTGGCTGGATTCTTTTTTAGGAGCCAGCTCCATTGACAACAACTAGGAAACGTCATAAGATAGACACCCGCTGTCATTTTTAGGGATGATTGGCTACCTGGCTCCTGGGATTAGTCCAGCCCTGCCTTGTCTCTTATTTGGAGGAATCCAGCTTGTTGGTGGAGAAGATGTTTTGTGCTAATCACATAAATGCAGTTTTGCATTAATTTAATTTGGATCCTGTTAGCGTTCTCATTCATATTTGAGAGGATTGTCATTCAGTACCACACAGCGTAGCAATTATTTTATTTTTTTAACTGGATTAACTTTTAAAAGTTGGCAAAATGTGTTAGCCCACGTACACACGGTCGGAGATTTTGCCAACCAAATCCGTTGGATTTAGTCCGACGGATTGTGTCCGAAACTGTTGCATACACACGGTCGGGCCAAGTTGGCGAAAAATCCGATCTTTCAGAACGTGATGACGTAATTTCGTTACGATGGGACTACATTCAGGCTAGTAGCCAATAGCTTTGATGTAGGAATTTGATCTGAGCATGCGTGGCACTTGGTCCGATCAAAATGCTCTACACATGATCGGATTAGGTCCGTCCGGCCCAGTTGGTCGGGAAATATTTCCAACATGTTGGAAAATTGGGTCGGACGGAATCAGTCCGATGCATACCACACACAGTCGGATTATCTGACGACACGGTCCGATAAGACTCATTCCGACAGATTCTCCGACCGTGTGTACAAGGGCTCAGGCCTAATGTTCACTTGTCATTAAGAGGGGCAAAAATAGATGCCCCTGTCTGCCCCCCTTAAACTACAATGGCAGCCAGAGGGGTTAGTAAACATTCAGTGGCTTTGATGATTTGCTTCTTGGCCCCAAGAAAAGTATACCTCCTGTTGTGTTTGCTGGGCAATACCGCCGCCAAACATGACCCATTCCGTTGAAGGGGGCCATTCTGCAATTATGTGCAATGTATGTGGTTGTGGTGCAAGCTTACAGAATTAAAGCAGGTTCTGGGGAGTTGATATATCACCTCCTAGCCATATGTTGAATGCCCTCTGAAAAGTGATCCACTGCAGATTGCTTTTCTGGGGGGGGGGGGGGTGAATAAGACCCGTACAGTCTGCTGTATTTATATTTTATAGCTAAAACTTTTACTTTTTTATTTTTAGAAAAGGTCATAACCCCTGAAAAGTTATTTATTTATGGTCTGTGTACCATTTGGGAAATTTCCCCTGTACACACGGTCGGACATTCCGACCACAAAATCTGTGGTTGCAATGAGAAGTTGGGTCTTCAAAGGCCATCTCAGAGCACTGTAGTTGGTGTCAAAACTGAACTCTTGTTTTAAAGTAATTTTAAATTATTTCTATGTATCAGTTTTGTGAGTGTGACTTAAAGACTCCCATGATCTGTATTACATTAGATGTTATTCTGCTACACGGCACTGAGATGTTGAAGATTGTTGCAGAGAACCATGCTGGTACCAAATAAACATAGAGATGAAATGCTGCAGTTTAGGGCTGTTCACACGGCATAAATGATGTAGTTGTTATCATTCCTATTCCAAACAAGCCAGCAGAGGTAGTTCAAATTCTGCATGCACATTTATTTTGGGCTTGTTAAATAAGCAGAGCAACCCACAGACAGTAATGGGAAATCATTTTCACAGATAGGAACATAAGGATCCTGTTTAAGTATCTTGTTTAATAAATGTAAAAAGAAATCAAATATACTCACAAAAGAAGAAAGACAGGCGTAATATGTACAAATGCCACCCAAAGTCAGTCCATCAAGTAGGGTGCAGCCATGCCCTCTTTCTCAAAGCTCGGCCCTCAAAACATGATAGCTGAGCCCTACTTGATGGAGCGATGTTGGATGGCATTTTTACATGTTACGCCTGTGTCTTTCTTCTTTTGTGAGTATATTTGATTTTTTTTTTACGTTTATTAAATTATACAGTAATGCACTAGGCTGGTGCGACTACTTCTTGGTAGGTTCCACTTTATTATAATGGCCTGGTGCACGGTTTGTGTTCTAATGAGGAAACACTATAGGTTCTGCATCCGCTTAGAAGTATTTACTGATGGGGCAGAACTGAAATTCTTATTTCAGGGGATGCGTAAAATTTTACGTGTATCGTACTGAAGATTTCTAGGAAATCGGTGAACCAATCACACAGCAGGAAATAACATTTCTGGGGGCGTTCTGTTCACTGATGATATATAGAACACCTCCAGTTTAAAATATTGAAATTCATTTTACATAACAGCTCAGCACTACAAAACTCAAGAAAGTATGAGTGCTCAGGCACGTGTAGCTCAACAGCTGACGCACCAAAAGCTGTGTTAGCTACTTTTGAGGCTGAATTGGGAATTTGTGGCCACGTAGACTTGAATGGAAATGTGTTTAATTTAGTGATCACCAGAGCACCAAATTTTCGGCCATCAAAAATTATCAGCTGAAAGTAGGGTTTTCAGCAGCGATGTGCCAAATGCAATAATGGCTTTTTGATGCGTTCTTGCTGCTTTTTCAATGCGATTGTGCATATTTGGTGCTTTTTTTTTTTGTCTGACCAAATATGCACCAAGAATGCAGCAAACATGATTTTTAACATTGCTTCAAAAGGTGCCGATAATGGACGGCAATAAATTTCATATTCATTTAAATTTGTGATATTAATTACAAAGTGGAATATAATACAATTATTTATAATATATAATTTTAAAAATGTTTTTATATAACTGACAATTTCGGCTGAGTGCATCCTGAATTTTTTGGTTTTGGCACTATTTTTAGTGCACCACTAGTATAAATGCACAAATCAAGCATTTTTCAGGTTTTTATTTTTTTAAACTTGTAGGAACTAGACTTCACCACCTACTGCTTTCCATTGGCTAAAACAAATGCCTAAAACTTTAATACATACTCCCGGGAATTCATAAAGACTGGTGCAGGCAGATTTTGCGAAAGTGTCTCTCATGCATTCAACAAGTGGTGAATGAATTCATATACCTGTCTAAAACAATTTAGCAAAATAGTTTTGCACTTTGTATGGCAAGAAAGTTTGTCTTAAAGAGGAAGTAAACCCTGATGAGTTTTCTTCCTCTTTCATTCCCTGCAAAGGTAAAGCATAATGGATTACTATGCATCGCATAGTAGTCCATTATGTGTCACTTACCTGACACAGGAGCCAGCGAAGTCACCGCTGTCCCCTGTAGTCCGCCACATCCATCTTCTCGGTGGGTCTCGCTGCTCCGCCGCTGTCATTCGGCGAAGCCGCGATGACGTCACTCGCGGCATATCGCCGTTGACCGCAGCGCGCTCAGTGCGCCTGCGCGCCGCTGTCTACGGCGCATGCGCCGTAGACAGCGGTGCCTGTCTTTCGGCAAATATTTCGTGGACCTACAGGTAAGCCTTAATCTAGGCTTACCTGTAGGTCAAAGTGTGTTGTAAGGGTTTACAACCACTTTAATTAGCTCCATTTTGTGTGGCGAATTTTAGAACCATCTGAATTTGGTGCACGAGTCGGTGTCAGAACCAAAAGTGTTACAAATGCTTCATGAATTAGGCATAATACATTAACAAGAGAGATTACCACCAGAAAAGTAGTGCATCAGCTTTATTGAATTCCCCTAAGGCTTCATGTACACGGGACGTTTTTTCAACCTCTCCTGAAGGATTCAACTTGACAGATAGTAACCTGTATTTAGGGTATAGCAGCCCACTTTTATTGAAAAGGAAAAGCAAAGCCCAACACAAAGTTATCCACGTAGCTTCACAAATCAAAGCAGGAACTGAAAATGCCAAGTCACCCGGCTCCCTCTTTAGAGACCCAGCTCTCTTGGCTCACTCAGCCTTTTGGTGCAGCAGCTCACTGTACAGGCCCACTCCTTGCCTCTAGATAGGGTTCTACTGGCACCCCTGGGCTCTCTCACTCTTCTATAGACTTACGGACTCCCTCCAGCTCCCTGGACTTGATAGCCGCCTCCGCTTTCTCAGCCTCCACAGACTTGCACAGCTGTTCCGACTCTTCCAGTCCCATGACAAGGATACCCCCCAAAATGGGGTGCAGTCTCTGGCAGGAACACACATCCCTTCTGACTGGAGCACACAACTCTTTTCTGACAGGACTCTGTCTCCAAAATGGGAGCCCTGAGCTTGGCTTTTAAGGAAGCATGCACACCCACCCTGATGCCTCCAATAAGACCTGGACACAGGATTGAATGTTATCCCTCCCAGGACTCTTTGAAATCTCCAAGCTCCAGATAACAATTTGAGTCAAAACCCGGAGGAAACTGAAACCAGTTTTGTGTGCGTCCACTAGTGATCACCGTGGGTAATCCCTGGCTGGGCAGTGAGCCGCAATTGGCTGCACCTAGCCACTGATTCCTGCCACTACAATTCACACCTCTGTGAATCTAGCCTTAATGCCCCTGCCTCTAGTGATGGTGAACCTTGGCACCCCACATGTTTTGGAACTACATTTCCCATGATGCTCAACTACACTGCAGAGTGCATGAGCATCATGGAATGCCAAGGTTCGCCATCACTGGCCTATAGTGTGTATGGACACAGACTAACATGGAGGCAGAGGGGTAAAAAATGCTCAAATGCCTGTAAAAGCAACGTTGAGCTCATGTGTGCATGAGGCCTTAAGTGCGAATCTGTATCTATTTCCTAAACGCACAATGTGGCAGGGCCTAGCTCTGTCACATAATGTATACTAAATATCTGAGATCTATGTTAGCTGCAGACTTTGTTGTTGGCATCCAATCAGAAGTATCATGAATAACAGATGAGACCTGATTGGTTAATATGGGCAAGAATATGTTTTTTCTCATTATTTTCTTTTGTTTTTCTTTTGTTTTTTTTTCCTTTCTTTTTTTTTCTTTTTTTTTTTATGTTGCTCCTTTTGTCCATAAGACATCATGAACCAACGTTCACATATGAGATATGAGTCTGCAGGAAGTAAGACAAGCACATTTTCTCACGATAAATGATACAAATTCTGATTATGACAGTTGAGTGGCTTTAGGGCAATCTGTTTATGAACAACAGCGGTAAATCTGACAGCAGCAGATTATAAAACATTGAAACCATAAAGATTATCATGTTGCATTCAAACAAATTTTAGCAATCCTGTTACACATTTTCTTTAATCGTGTTTAGATTTTGAGAAACCAAAGATTTAAGAGCGAGATCAGATATGTTGGCCCAATCCAACAGCCCTCTGGCAGGTAGTGTTGGCTAAAATTCTTTTTGAACATGAATTCTTCCATCCCAGCACTATGTTATACTAAATACCCAATGCAATGATTTCTACAGAACTCAGATTTAGGTGAACTCAGCGTTTGTGACTTTAGCAGCATTTCCTGGATGACCTTCCCTATTTAGTGATTGATATTCCTAATTACTTGGCATTGCCTTTTTTATTTTAATTTGTATATTTTGGTTTCACAAGATGGATCTGTAGACATGGCGATGAACTGAATTCACTGTGTTAATATAGCGGTTTGTGTGACATGCGTGAAGAGTGTTATCTCAGATGCTTGCTCAGCAGAATGCATCTGCATAGGATGAGATCTAAACTGCGCTTTGCTTAATTACTTCATTGATCTTGCTATTCAATATAGCAATAACTGCTCTGTTTTAAAAAAAAAAAAAAGTAAATGTCTAAAAATCCTTTTGGCATTTTTCGACATATACCAAATTATTGATTTGACATGCTTGTTTAAAGACCTTTTTTTTATTTTTTATTTTTTTATTTTTTGGTCTTTGTATCCTTTGATTTAAAGGAGAATCTGTCACCTACAAAAGAATGTTTGCACTTGAGGCAGTTGTCAAAGCAAGGAATCTTTGCTGAGACTGTCAATGTCCAGTTGATTGTAACAATTCTTTCTGGTATTGTAATGAATTCTAGGCAAGATCCAGGCACAGAACAGTATTGGGGGATGCAACTCTATGTGAATTCTATGCAGCTGATGGGCTGCTTTCCAGAAAAGCATTGTAGATTTAAATAATCTTAGCTGATGGTTGTTGGGCATTGCTTGGCTAGCAAATATAAAACTCTCTCTTTCATGTAAAAAAACAGCCTTCAGAAGAAGAGTTTATACTCTGCTCAGCTGGTTGGCTGCAAGTCGTAAATTTCTTCAGGAGCATCTTCGACATTTGACACTTCGGAGTGCGTTGGATAGCTGTCACCTCCCTTACCGGTTTGTTTAAAGAAGTAAGGCTAAAGCACTTTTGTCTCTACTTCTTCTGTGGGTCACAGGAGTGCACTGCGTTCTGCTCTCCTGTGACCCATTTTCAGCCGACAGCAGGCTAAAGTCTGGTTCAGACTCTTGAGGGATCTCAACCTTAATGTCAGGATCCCCCCAGCTGCCTGGACCGGCAACTATCTCAGCGAACTGCTGAGAGACTGAGCCAGTGTCCCCCCCCCCCCCCCCACCGCACAGCCCAGCGCTCCAATGAGCACTGGAGAGCCATAGCAGAGAGCCGTGACTGACAGTTATTGGCACTGCTCAATGAAAACCGAAAACGGAGCCATCAGCGGATTTGAATTGCGCAGTTCTTGGCTGCAGCCATCTAGGTGGGTATGACTGTTAAGGTGATTGATTGTAAAGTCTCTTTATTTAATAAAAAAAAAAACATGTTATACTTACCTGCTCTGTGCAGGGGCTTTGTACAGGGTAGCCTGGATCTCCCTCTTCTTGGGTCCCTCTTTGCCGCTTCTGAACCCTCTCTCCTGTTGTGTGCCCCTACTGCAAGTAGTTTGCTATGGGGGCACCCAAGCCAAGCTCCAGCTCAAGCTCTGTGTGTCCATTCAGACACGTAGCTGTGGTTTGGCTCCGCCCCCTCTATCTCCTGATTGGCTTACTGGCTTTGACAACAGCGGGTGCCAATGGCGCCACTGCTGTGTCTAAGCCAATCAGGAGGGAGAGTCCCAGACGGCCCAGAGACTTGTGGACATCGCTGGATAGAGATAGACCTCAGGTAAGTATTAAGGGGGCTGATTAGAGCTGTACAAATAATCGTTAAAAAATCTTGATCTCGATTCAACTCCTCCAACGATCTTTATTGCAGAGTTTGCTGATTCTTTCATATAACAAGTGGAGAGACTTATCTGCTCATTCTGCTGTCAAAAGAAAACATTGTCAGTCTGCCAAGTTTTTAACATGAAACATTGTAACTAACTCTTCCTTCTTAGATGAAAGGGATAAAATTCTGTGTTGGGGGGGGGGGGGGGGAATCCAGGCAGTCCGCCAAATTTTTAACCATGTGTAAATGCAGGCAGTTTAAACACTTAAAGCATAATTTTTTTTACGACACTTGTTTCTTAAGTTGAAATATTTTTTGCTAGAAAATTACTTGGAACCCCCAAACATTATATATATTTTAGCAGAGACCCTAAGGAATAAAATGTCAGCTGCTGCAATATTTTGTCACACTGTATTTGCCCAGCGGTCTTTCAAACACAATTTTTTGGGGAAAAATACACTTCAATGAATAAAAAAAAAAAACAGTAAAGTTAGCCCAATTTTTTAAATTTTTTTAAATGTGAAAGATGATGTTACGCCGCGAGAATCGTGATCTATCTTCTAAGCAAAAAAATTGTAATTCTCATTTTAGCCAGAACCGTGCAGCTCTAGGGCTGATGCACATAGAAAGGCTTTTTATCTTAATGCACAGAAGGCATCCTTCTGCCTTTACAACCCCTTTAATTTTTTTTTCTCCCATGCTTCGTTTAAAAACGATAAAGGTAAAGCTTCCCCGTGATGCACGGGTGTTCTGTGCATCCACATGCAGGTGTCACGTCACATTTGGCTACCCATCACACTTTGCTGCCCGCTGGAGTGCGCATGCATGACGCTGCCATATGCGTTCGCTCGCCATGCTTCAGGTACGGCCTCTCTTTGCTCGACATGATTCGGGCATGGCCTCGCTTCACTCGGCATTATTATAATCTAACTCTATGTCCACTTGGATGGTGGGGCTTGAACCTGGACTCAGGGGTGTGGCCACAAAATTCTGCCCAATCGCAGAACACCATTAGTGTTGGAACGCATATGGTGGCGTCGCGCATACGCAGCCCAGTGGGTAGCCAAACGTGATGGGTAGCCGAATGTGACGTGACACAGGCAGTCCCATTCATGTGCATGGACACAGCTATTGCTCCCAGTCTGACATTGCATGGGTGCGTGTCCCAAAGTGTCTCTGTTTGGGGGGGCACACCCGTGCCTGCACAGATGTTCAATCACAAGCACTGCCGCTGCATCCCATGGACCATGGAGAAGAATGGGACAGCCTGCATGTGGAGGCATGGAACACCTGTGCTTCCCATGCAGGCAAAACACGGCCCTCCCACGGGTGTACGCTTAGGTATGCCCATGTGAACAAGCCCTTATTATTATTCTCTTTTTATTGCTATTTCATAAGATTTCCATTTTAAAGGTAAGCAAAACGTAACATTAATATTATTATTATTATTATTATTCAGGATTTTTATAGCGCCAGCAATTTACGCAGCGCTTTACAATATACATGTCCTTAGACTGCATTTCATCCGCTGGGCACTTCAGTTTTTAACCCTGGTATATTTGCATTCCACACTATTGTACTTTGAAAGTTATCTGGTAATCCAGGAACTCTTTTGCCTACTTATTTGCTGTGTGGGGTTATTCTCGCACTTACCCAATTGCTCATTTACAGACCCAAAAGCCTGATGTAATTTGGAGAGCCGTACAGAGGAAGTGTGAAGGCTGCCACTTTTTGACCTCCTGGAGCTTTTACAACTCTAGTTCCCTTTCCAGCTCTGCAGTTCTTAGATGTGCAGGCTACATTTTCTTTTTTTTTTTTAAGCTAAGATTTTCAGCAAATACAGAGAATACCTGTTGGTCTTGCCATAAATGCAGTGTCCTTGTCACTTCCCCTCGGCTTTACCAAGGAATATCTTCCTTCCTAGGTATTTGTTTGCACATTTTCAACTCCCCTGGAGATGAAGACATGTAGACATGTTCGTAATTCATATCAGGAGAGCAACATAGAGTAACAACAATGTCTCCCTCCATAGATACAGTGGAGGAATGATGTAGCCACCCAGGGACTGTAGAATATTATGTGCAGGATTACCAGGTGAAAAAGAAAATGACGTTTCAGAAAAGAAAACTATTGCAGCCACACCAAAGACTAGTAAGCTGCAGTATATTATGTTTTTGGTTCTGGGTTTAGAAAAGGGTCCATGCACACTGGGCTTTAAAAAAAAAAAAAACGCTCACATAGAACATTTTTGTACAGGTGTTTAGTGTTTTTTTTTTTTGCCAGAAAATTCAAACCAGGAGGTTTTTTTTTTCTGCCTCCTAAATGCTGAACTTAAATGATACCTCCTAAATTAATAAACACGTTATACTTACCAGTTCTGTGCAATGGTTTTGCACAGAACAGCCCCTGGTTCCCGCCGGCGTTCAGGCTCCTCTTCTTCTTGGTGTGCCTTTTATAGCAAGCCACTTCTTAAGGGGGCACACCTGCAGGGTTGCTCCTGAGCCGGGCTGTTTTTGCAAAATGTCCTTTGATGCATCATGCAGCGCAAAAATCACATGGCACAGATTCAAGCAGCAAACCCACCCACACCATATGTGGGGAGCTCTCTGGAATATGGCAAACAGACGTAAGCTGAGCGGACTTTAGCACAAGTGTACCATTTCCACCTGGTAGTGCTCCTAAAAATTGCTCTCTGTATTTTTACTTTAGTTATTTGTCTTCTCATAGAAATGTTCAGTCCATAATTTCAGGTCTCAAACCAAAATAATCTTTGTTCCATGTGCAGTATTGTTTATTGTATTATGTGGGATGGATGGAAATTAAACTTTCCTGATCAGTTAATTGAAAACTGGCCTGCCTCTGTATATATGTCATCTTTTATTTCCAAGTCTGTATTTAAGTTCCCACGCTCCTCTATAGACACCTGCACCAACATGCAGAGCTGTGCATCATGGCTAATTTGTGTGTGAACGCTCTAATCCTCTCAGGAAACGATTGTCATGTAATTGTTTGTATTGTCAAGTAAACGCCATGTCATCCCATGTAGACATTTGTTCTTGTGGTTGGAAGCCACTGCTTGGTTGCTGACCACTCTTTTTTTCATTGGAACATCAACTGGAACTTTTATTGTTTAGAAAAGAGAAGAGTTAGAACCTCTGCCAGTGTAATAATATTTTCTGTGCCAGGGTAGAGATGATTTAGCCAGGCTGTGTCAAACACACCCAAGGTTTACTGCGACAGTAATATGTTACTGACATCTCTTTGCGTCAGCAGCCTGGTGAATGGTTAGAGATCAGGGCTTTTGTTCAAAAGTCAAAATTTGCATATTAGTAGCAGTGCTGGTTAAACTGCACATTTTCATTGCATTTCCAGAGGTTGTTTGTAAGTCGCATTACATACACCATACAATTCTCTTATTCAATTCTCTTTAGATTTACCTTCAACTATGTAGTAGAAGGGCCTGCCTGATTGCATACAAATTGAAAGTGTTTAGGATTGACCTCCTATTGTATGGTTTTGGTAAATCTAAAGGAAAGTTGCGCAAGAAAATTGTATAATGTATGGCCAGCCTTAGTAAAGTGCTATCTTCCTATTTGATGGCTGCCAGCAGGGTTTTTTTCAGGAGCAAGAAGACTGCTATCATCACAGAAGATGGTAGGGATCTAGTGGTCTGGGAGCTCTTGTAGTCACTGGATTAGTGCCCCCCCTGCATCAGAATGGACAGTGGCAAGGGACCTGGATGGGGGATTTAGGATTTATTGCTGGCTTCAACAGGTTAGGGGGGAAAAAAAGACTGCCAACATAGGTTGGAGGGAGTGAATGGGGATGGGGGTAAAAAAATTAAGCTGACTAGGGGGATTGTGGAATTGCCTTGCAGGGGAAACATTTTTTTGTTTTTTATTTTACTACCACTAAGGCATTCATGTGTGTAGTTGGTATAAAGCTTGTAGATAAACCCAAATCGGTTTGTAAAGAGTAAAATTATTAGATGGGGAATTGCATGGGAAGTTTGCCACCAGCCAAATGTCTGCAATCAAGTATGTGCAAAGTATCTTGCTGTTATTTTTCTCTGCTGTAGAACGCATTTAGAAATAACCTTCTAGCTGTATAGTTACAAACATTTTATATATAATTTTCACAGCAAATTTTCTTTTGGCAGCTCTGTTGCTTTCCCATTACTGTGACAATGTCCTGCGTCAGTTACTTTGGGCAGGTCTAGTATTCAAGCTTTTTACTACAAACGGTGCTATTCAAGCTTCCGCATGTCTGTAGAAGTGAAACCATAAAGTGTAGTAATCTGTCAAGCGAAACTGAAATACTTTTGTGTGAAGTTATGCTATGTAGTAGGCTGTTTTAAAGGCAAAACTTTTTTTTAATTTTTTTCATTTTGAATAGACTAAGGGAGGGTTATAACTAGAGGTCGACCAATATATCGGGCGATATTTGGCGTTTTTTAATTAATCGGCATGGCCAATTGTGCTGATAAAAAAGGCCGATTTATATCTTCAGCACGACTTGCAAATGACTTCTGTAACAGAACTCAATGCAAGTTGCATGAAATCTTCTGTGGCGTGACTTGGATGAAAGAGATGCAATGTTTCTTCTTCTTCAATGAACTGAGCTCTGTGTGTAGAGTTCTCAGTTTAACCATTTAACCACTTGGCGCCCACACTAAGTCATATGACGTCATGGGCTTTGTGGCGGTATATCTGAATGATGCCTGAGGCCACAGACATCATTCAGATATCGGCATTTTCAGCCGGCGATTCCCTGCACCATAAGAACGATCATAGCGGCTGTTCCGCCGCTTGATCGTTCTTAAGGGAGTGGCAGGAGGGGACGCCTCCCGCCGCTCTCCGGTGATTGTACCGACTCACCGCTTCCATCAGTGAGTCGGTCACAGGATCCGCCGCCCCCGGATGAGACCAGATTTCCGGTGGACCAGATCGTCCCCGGAGTCTCTATGATCGTCGGTGGCCGGGTGCGATGTTATGATGTCACGCCCGGCCTCTGCATTCAAATTAACGGCGCCACTGGGAAGTCGTTTTATTTTATTTTTTATTTTTTTTGATTTTGGGCTTCCCAGCCTAGATGTGAGATGTGGGGTCTTATTGACCCCACATCTCACTGTAAATAGGTCCGATTGTGCCATATTCCTATTACAAGGGATGTTTACTTTCCCTGTAATAGGAATAAAAGTAATCACATTTTTATTTTATTTAAAAAAATAAAATAAAACTAAAAAAATAAAAAAAAAATTAACAATAAATAAAAAATTTTTTTTTTTTAAAGCGCCCCTGTCCCCGTGAGCTCGTACGCAGAAGCCATTCTCTGTAACTGAAAACATGTAACCAGTAAAAAAATTTAAAGCGTCGCCTATGGGGATTTTTAAATCCCAACGTTTGGCGCCATTCCACGAGCGCGTGCAATTTTGAAGCGTGACATGTTGCGTATCTATTTACTTGGCATATCTTCCTCTTTCACATTATGCAAAAAAATTGGGCTAACTTTAATGTTTGTTTTTTTTTTAAAGCATGAAACTGTTTGTTTGTTTTATTCTGAAAAAAACGTGTTCGAAAAATTGCTGCGCAAATACCGTGCAAGATAAAAAGTTGCAACGACCGCCATTGTATTCTCTAGGGTCTTTGCTAAAAAACATATACCGGTATAATGTTTGGGGGTTCTATGTAATTTTCTAGCAAAAAAATTATGAACTTTACATGTAGGAGAGAAATGTCAGAATTGGCCTTGATGCGAAGTGGTTAAAGACTAAATCTGTTCTGACACTTGTTGCTTACAAGTAAAAATCCTGTATTTTCTGCTAGAGAATCCCTTAGAACCCCCAAAAATTATATATATATATATATATATATTTTTTTTTTTTAGCAGAGACCCCAGGGAATAAAATAGCGGTTGTTGCAATATTTTATGTCACACGGTATTTGCGCAGAGGTCTTTCAAATGCAATTATTTTGGAAAAATAACCTGATTTAAAAAAAAAAAAAACGAAAACAGTAAAGTTAGCCCATTTATTTTCGTCCAAAAGTTTGGATTACCTGTTTTTGTGTATTATTTAATATATTGTTTTTTTTTTTTTTTCTCATTTAAATTATACGTACAAGTGAACTGATTGGAGGTTTGTTTTGTTTAATAAATGTTTAAATGTAAGACATTTTCTGTATTACTTATTAATTAAGGTTGCTTTCACACTGGAGCGGGCAGGTGTTGACAGCAAAGTGCTGCTAGTTTTAGCTGCGCTTTACCGTCATTTTAGCGGCGCTATTCGGCTGCTAGCGGGGCACTTATAACCCAGCTAGCAGACGAGGAAGGGGTTAAATGTGCCCGTGAAGTGCCACTGCCAAATCGCATTGCAGGTGCTTCGGCAGCAGTGCCCATTCATTTCAATGGGCAGGAGTGGTGTAGGAGCAGTGTATACCGCTGCAAAGATGCTGCTTGCAGGACTTTTTTTAATGTCCTGCCAGCGCATCGTCTCAGTGTGAAAGCACTCGGACTTTCACACAGACTGCAGGGGAGCCATTTTGCAGGCACTTTACAGGTGCTATTTTTAGCCCAAAAGTGCCTGAAAAACGCCCCAGTGCGAAATGTATCTGTTAGATGTTATGAGATGAAGGAAAAAAAAAAAAAAACTGCCTAACATATCGGCCCAAAAAAATCAGCATCATATATCGGCCGTCGCAATTTCTAAATATCGGCATCGGCCAGAGAAAAACCCATATCGGTCGACCACTACTTATAACCCCTGTTAGTTTATTTTTTGCCCACTGGGGAAATTTCCCTTCACTTCCTGTCCCAAAGTCAAAACAGGAAGCGAGAGGAAATCCCTGCAAATTAAGGGAATCCCTTGGGGCCCCCCCAGGTCATCAGAACTGGTGGCCTATTGGAAGAATTCCCCTCTATTACTTTTCTGGGAACAACCCAAAAGTTTGGGATTTTTTTACCCTCAAGTGGAAGTTCCGCTCATCAGCACCCCCCCCCCTCCGGTGCCACAATTGGCACCTTTCAGGGGGGGGGGGGTGCAGATACCTGTATAATCCAGGTATCTGCACCCACTTCCGGGAATAGCTAGCCACACTCCTAGGTGGCACTCCACTTTAACCATTTCCCTACCAGGCACTTACATCCCCTCCCTGCCCAAGGCATTTTTCAGCTTTCAGCCCTGTTGCACTATAAATGACAATTGCACGGTCGTGCTACACTGTTGAAAAATTGCCCTTCACTGATGAGGCCGCACTGATGGGCACTGGTAGGCTCAACTGGTGGGCATTGATGAGGTGGCACTTATGGGCACTGAGGCACTAATATGCCGCACGGATAGGCGGTACAGATGGGCACTGATGGGCATTGATAGGTGGGACTGATGGGCATTGATCAACAGCAGGAATGGGCTTTGATGGGCAGCACTGATAGGCGGCACTGATTGCCAACACTGGCATCGCTAATGGGCACTGATTGGCACTTGTGGGCACTGCTGCTAATGGGCACTATATGCTGGCAGTGGTGGGCACTGTTTGTGACACTGTATTTATTGTAAACAGGGCACTGATGATCAGTGCCCTGATTACGTCCTTAGATGTCTCCCTGTGAGGAGATGCCGTTGATCGGCTCCCCTCTCCTCACACTCTGTCAGTGTGAGGCGAGGAGAGACGATTACGGCATCTCCTTGTTTACATGTGACTGGCTGTGATTTCACACAACTGATCACATGGTTAAAGAGCCGCGGACGCGGCTCTTTACACAGATCGGGGTCGTGCTGTGTCCTAGCAATGGCGTTGTGACGTCGTCCCAGAACGAGAGCTGCACCACCCCACCATCATTTGACGGTGGGCAGGCAGCAAGCAGTTAAAGGAGAAGTCCAGCCTGGGCTCGTTTGGCTGGCCTTCTCCTAAGGGTCACAGGAGTGCAATTCGTTTTGCACTCCTGTGACCCATTTTTAGTAGAGTGGTCTCGGGTCCGCTTTCTGCAGATGTCGCTCAGATCAGTCCAGGCACCGTGTCATTATGACTCTGAAAGTCTGGATTCGCCAGGTGCCTGGACTGGTGGCATTATTTTAGGCTTACCTGTTGGTGCAAGTAAACAGCAGGGACTTTACTACCACTTTGATTTTAAAATCTCACTTTGCCCAATATTAAAGCATAAATAGCCCATCTGTGTTTCAGGTGATCACTGCCAAGTAACAATGATCACCAGGAGTGTGAATTTTGCCCATCAACAGTTACCAAAGCTTTTAGTAACATCCTGAACATTTTTACATCTGGAGATGGATTATTGGTGAGCAAATATGCTCACAGGACAAAGGCTCCGCTGTGACCGGACACATTGCTTGAGTCTGTCTCTGCTCTGATGGATGTGTACCATATTAAATCTGGAACCCTGAGGGTGTCATGAGATTACGCTAAGCAGTTGTATGATTTGATACTGGCCTACTTCTGGACTACTAGCTTTCATACGTAGGAAGGCTTTTTGAGAACCGTCAGTACAAGGGAGCAGATTTTGCTGACTACTGCGCCTCGATCTTGCAGTGTGCAGGGACTCTGTATTGGTGGTTGCTGTTCAGGCTGCTGTAGTGTGCTCCCTACTGCAGCAATAAAACAAATGTGCCGTTATGTATGTGTTGGAGTGATGGTGGATTACATAGGCCTGGACCTAAAGCAGCTTTGGCTGATCATTAAGACCCCTTTCACACTGAGTTGCCCCGGGCATCAGCGGTAAAGCGGCGCTACTTTTAGCGCCGCTATTCGGCCGTTTTAACCCCCTGCTAGCGGGCAGAAAGGGGTTAAATCCACCCGCAAACCGCCGCTGCCCAATTTATTTCAATGGGGAGGAACGGTGTAGGAGCAGTGTATTCACTTCTCCTACACTGCTGCAAAGAAGCTGCTGGCAGGACTTTTTGTGACGCCCTGCCAGCGCAGCGCCCCCAGTGTGAAAGCACTCTGACTTTCACACTGGGTTTTCAGCTGAGGCTTTTTTCAGGCACTATGAAGGCACTATTTTTAGCGTTGTGGTGCCTGAAAATTGCCTCCAGTGTGAATGGGGGTCTATAATCATGCTTATTATAGCATAGCAAGAAGTATTACCACTATGCTGAAGCTGCAAAAGCTGTTCAGTTTTTCTTCAAAGTTTTTAAATACATTCCTGCATCAAACAGCAAGGCACCAAAAGTACCTCTAGATTGTCAAGAGCCTGCCATTCAATCATTTTGTGCGTTTTAGGATTTAGAGCCCTTTGCATTCATTATAATGGGGCACGCGCTAATAGGTCTTCCAAGGTGTGGAGTAACAGATGTCAGATAAAATGGTGGTGTGAAAGGTATATATGGTATCCCAAAACTAGGTGCCTAGCTCTAAGGAAGGGGGTGGGTCCCCTAAATGTGTTCACTGTACCCCCTGTAAAGTGCATGTCCATGTGTTTATGGTCTTTTTTCAGTTGCATTTTGTGAGTACCTACTTTTATACAAAAATTTCTACTTATTAAATTATCCCTGGTAATGCACTAGGTGGGCGCGCCTTCCATTTCTGTTTTTCTTGCCGTTAGAATGGGATGTCAGGGGTGTGAATCAAATCTGTACAATCCAGAGATTGCATAATTAGAAGGGGCACATAGAAATGATGCATATGTAGATAGCTGATGCAGCTGGGTGGATTTGGAATTCTGTAGCCACTGCCCTGCCGTGTTGTCAGTAATGAGTAAATGAGCCACATAGGCCATCTGAAAACATGCTAAGATATTTGTTTCCTGTAAACTCTTTTCAGAGGTATGGCTTGAAATGGTTAAAAATATAGTAAGGAATGCATGTGTAACCGGTCCTATTGCCCTTCCACATGAGAGAATGAGCTGGATATTGCTCTCTGCCCAGCTCATTGTTATTACAGGAAGTAAAGGAGGAAAAGGACCCAGATGTTAAAGTGTTCATTGTGAGAGCAGCCGCAGTGACCTCGCTCTGCACTATTGATTCCTTTCTGTATGTGTCAGATCCCTCTTGTGTCTCACTTCCAGCCTGAGGATATTGTATTTGTATCCTATGCTAGCGCACTCAGCTGGGCTGCATGAACATTCTAGTTTCCATAGATTATTTACACGTGTATGTTTTATTCATGGATAGTCAAGATTTGTGCCAAATGTAACATGTTTAACCAGACTAGAATTTTGCAAAGCTGTCAAAATTCTTTTTCTTTTCACACAATGTTCGTGGCTTTACACTAATCCAAGATGAAGCCTAGAACAGCCTTTTTAAAGGGCACATCCACCCAAAACTAAATAGTGTAATATTGTAATCTGAGTGACCCACTGGCTTCTTGTGTCTTGAGGGGCTTCAGCGTCAACGGTTGGCCACCATATTTGCTGGTTTCTCCATCTCAGACTAGGTGATCGCACTCTTTTGCTGATGTCTCATAATGTAAAATATAAAAGATTTACAGTTCAGAAAAAGTACTGTTACCAGTTTGAATTGCCTAAAAGCACATGTATGGTCCTGTGAACCCAGGCAGGAGAACCTCAACAGCAAAATCTCTGAGAGCCGAAGAAAGACAAGAAAATAATGACTACCAGTATCAGAACTGTTTTTTTTTTACATATCGACTCCAATCAATGAAGACCTCTTTGAATTATAATGCCTTTTTCCTACTTGTTAAAGTTGTTTTTATGCAGCTTGTTTTTTTTTTTTTTTTTAACATAAAATGTTATTATTTTTTACAGTACATGTCAGAACAGTGGTACAATCTCAACAAAAATAGTTATGGCAGTTTACAGCGGTACATCAAGAGAAATAAAAAGTAAAATGGGGGCAAAGCAGCATATCAACATATCTGGTTACAGCATACATTTAGGCAGTGTTTCCCGTAAGCCGGAATTACACTCAGAGAGTAAGATCCATGGGCTACACATCATCACGGGTGGGATACCAACATCTATACCAAACACAAATCATTCCTACGCAACTGAAAAGGGCAGACAGAATCCGCAGCCTACCCCACCACTACCACCTTCCCAGCTAGAGATTCCTACCCCGTCTGGAGCACAGTGAGTAAGGGAGTGGTCTCTCTTTGATCCAGGGGCCCCATATCTTGTCAAATTTGTTGGGACAGTTCCTTCCTAGGTACGTCAACTTATAGAGCGGTAAGGCCGCATCGATCAGGGCTCTCCATTGGGAAACCGTTGGGGGGCTAGGGTCCTGCCATTTGATTAGGATAGCTTTCCTAGCATAAAGGGCTGAATAGAATACAAATTGTTTTTTAGCCTGCGGGGCTGGGAGCGTGTCCACAATCCCTAATAAAAGGGGTAGTGGATCACAGGGGACATCGAATCGGCCTATAGAGCCGATCTCCGCCACCCCCCTCCAGAAGGCCTGTAGATGCACACAGGACCAGACAATATGGAAGAACGTGCCAGAGGCCAAGCCACATTTAGGACACGTACCAGTTCTATTAGGATAAATTCTGGCTAAACGGTCTGGGGAGTAGTAAGCTCGGTGGATAAATCTAAGTTGGGTGTATCTGTCTCTAGAGGAGATCATAAGGGGTAGAATGCAGCTTGTTATTGGTTCTGTCAGTGACTGGTATGCAGTTTTCCAAAGGAGTAAAGCTACATGGAGCTTTCTGTAATTTGCCTTGCAACATTTGTAGGTGCAATGCAGGATTCACAAATCATTGATCATCTAAAACACCATCCTATTACAAGATCAATCTCCTTTATCATCCATTGAAGAACACAGACATTCTGGCAGTCTGCTTGTATTGCTGGAGATTGGGGCACTGGCAAAAACAAACATTGAAAGCCATCTCCCATATAAACCTTCCTCTACCCAGCATAGCTTTGTTTTATGCTAGCGTTCTAAGAGGTTGGATGCTTTTTGACTCCAGCTCTGCTAGAAACAAAAATATCTTTCTCTTTTTCTTGCCTTCTTTTTTCCTTCTTTATAGACTTCATTCAATATCCTTAGTACACAGATGGTAAAAATTTTACTCGAGTTCACTCAAGATTTCCACACCACTGCTTCAGCTAGCCTCTACATAGCAGTGACCCAGATCAGTATACCCTCAGCTCTGAAGGGTGCATCCCATCCTTACCAGACTGAAGACTGGCTAGCCTTGGCTATGACCTTTTGGGCCTTAAATACCTGAAATTTACATCCCTCATCGGTCTTCTAATCTTTGATACTGTTGAGCCCTTTGTAGTATTTGCTAACCATTAGTCCTTCCGCTCTATCAATGGATCTTTTGGGCCACCAAAACAAGTACTTTCCTGGCATTGCAGCTCAGGAATACTTAAAGAAGGTAAGGGTTTTTTTTTTGTTTTTGTTTTTTTTTGGAGCGGGGGGGGGGGGGGGGGGCTCTTGCAGTCCAAGACCATCTTTATTGGACCTTACACCTGCAGGCCCCACCTGAGTACATGGCCTCTACTGGGGCTACCATATTACCATTTATTATTACCATTGATTTAGCAAAAGTCATGAGAGTTTTTGAATTAGACCCTCACTAATAAGAAGTTCCCTTCTGGTGAACCTTTTGCTCGTTTATATTTGTCTGCTCAAAAATGTGCCCATTCTTTTCCTTTTGGAGCTTGTGGAGTATCTAGGAATCAGTTGTTTACCATGGTCTCCCTTTCTCATGAGGGCCCTAGTATTAACCTCCCTTTTAATAGCCAGGGTTAGGGCCAAAACAACGAATCGATTATGAAAATAGTTGACAACTTTTTCTACAAATTATAGTCCTCTCCATTTCTGTGAGTATCTAATAACTGTCTGTGCTGGCAAAGCTCCTCTGCCCCTCCCCCATCCCCTCCCTACCCTAAATTTTATATAGCTGTCCGGGGGAGGAGTGTAGGTGAAATAATAAAACCCTTGTGTTTTTTCACCTTAATGCATTATATGCATTAAGGTGAAAAAACACCTGGCAGTGACGCCCCCCACCCCCCCCTTTTTTACTTACCCAGAGCCCTGGAATTTCACCCGGCGGAGGTGCGTTCTTCCTCTGCCTGGGGTTCTCAGCTCTTGATTGGATAGATTGATAGCAGCGCAGCCCTTGGCTCCCATTACTGTCAATAAAATCCAATGACGGGGGCGCTGGGGGCCGAGTCCAGCAGCTTCTTTGGAGCGGTGTGTTTACCGCTCCTCCACCGCTGCTCCCCATTGAAATCAATGGGGCAGCACGGCTATACTGCCAGCAAAACTCCGCTATTGCGGGCAGTTTTAACCCTTTCTCGGCCACTAGCGGGGGCTAAAAGCTGAAATGCGTCACAAATCCGATGGTACAACACAGCTAAAAATAGCTGCGTTTTACTGCCGATGCTATGGGGCACAGTGTGAAAGGGGTCTTATGGGAAGATTGTTCAAATGAATGGTCTGCCTCTGATGGTTTAGCCTTTTGGCTTCAGTGTTGTTGCAGCAGGGACCTATGCTGGTTCCTATCCCCTTCTCTTCGTCTGTCCTGGCAACCCTTCATGGAACTCTTCAAAGCTCCCTTTTCTCTTCTTTCTATCTAACTTTTGTCTCCCTTTCTTCCTTTTTTAACATTCCTTTTGTGGGGCAGTAAAAGCAGCGACACAAACATGCCCCCCCCCCCCCTATTCCTTATCTGATTTAATGATCAATGAAACCAATACCTTTTTAGATTTAGGGGAAATTCTAGTGTGTGACTGATGGTCATTTACAATGTACTTAGTTTTAAAAGGGAGGGAACTTTGTGACAGTTCTCATCAAGATGATTTGAACTCATTTATTGAAAAGAAATGAGTGGTCTGACGGTAGGGTCTCTTTAAGATTCTTGTGCGCTGGTATTCCAAAGCCAAGTGGAAAAGTTTGCCATCAAGTTGTTTAATGGGAATGGGAAATGTGTGTCAGGATATGAATATTGTTAGTTTAATTCCTGTTCACAGATGCAGTCCCAATATGAATGCTGAATGGTTTGCTTTAATGTGAATCTGAGTCAGGCTGATGATTGGGTGGGGTCAGTTTAGTGCTGGCGAGAAATCTAGAATATGTGGTTGATGAAATGGGAGAAGAGGCTTTTGTTAGTCGTATCTGCAGAAATATGTAGATGATACATATGGGATTGTTCAGTGTAACCTTGATAGATGCAGGATAAATAGAGTGGAATGCTGCTCTAGACCTAGTGAAAACTTCTATACTTCTGGACATGTCTGAAGAATTGTCTACATTTTTAATATCAGTTAACCAAGCCAAAATCATAGGGTTTCAGTAATATATTCTGTCTTTTTTAAGAAATATATACCAACACTTTTTTTTTTTTTTTTTCGTCTATTTTACGCCCCGTTTTCAATTGGTATTGGAATAATTATCCACTGGAAGACCAGGCCTTTTCTGACACCTTTTATTTACAAGTTTAAATCAGTATTTTTGCCAGAAAATTACCTATAACCCCCAAACTATTATATATATTTTTTTGTTTAGCAGAGACCCTAGGGAACAAAATGGCAGTCGTTGCAATTAATTTATGTGACACGATATTTGCGCAACAGTTTTTCAAATGCTATTTTTTTTTAATACACTTTAATTACATTACACTTTAATGAATAGAAACCAAAACACAATATTTAGCTCAATTTTTTTGTAAGATATAAAAGATGATGTTACGCTGAGTAAATAGATGCCTAACATTTCATGCTGTAAAATTGCTCACGCTCATGGAATGGCAACAAACTACGGTACCTAAAAATCACCATAGGCAACACTTTAAAATTTTTTTACAGGTTACCGATTTAGAGCTACAGAGGAGGTCTAGCTCTAGAATTATTGCTTTTGCTCTAACGTTTGCAGCAATGCTTCATGTGACCGTTTTACATTGTCCCTTTATTTTGATCACTTTTGTTCCTATTAGAAGGAATGTAATAGAAATAAGGGTGACAGGCCAAAAAAGACCCCATACCTCTTACTTTTAAAAGCAAAAGACCAAGAAATGTTGTGTGTGTTTTTTTTTTTTTTGATCTTTGGCTTTAAGAAAAAAAATGTTTACTACTGCCCAAGACCGGAAGGGGCGTCTTGACATCGCTTCAGTCTTCCAAGGCCATAGAGGCAATCGGAGATGATCTAGTCTCTCTTTGCCTCTGTGACCTGTCTGCCTCACCGTCGGATTGTTACTCGGGCACGCCAATGAAATTGGTAAGACAGACACCAGCGAGCAGCAGGAGGGGGGGGGATATCCCCTCCTGCTGCTTATGAAAGCGATCCAGCGGCTAATGAGCCACTCTGGCCGCTTTCATGAGAAAGCCAGCTGCTGGCTGAAAAAAATATACTGGGGTTATAGCTGATGGCTTCAGCCATAACACTGGTAAACCACTTGCAAACCACAACGTGCAGGTTAAAGGCACCCAGTAGGTGCTAATATAGCAGATCTTCACTGCATCTGAGCACCACAAACTAAAAACCTGATTTATTTATTTTTTAATATTCAAAGCAAACTTACCCATCCATCTATGTCGCTATACTCTATTTTAGTGAAAAATCTCTTTGAAAAACACCCCCTAGCATTGCTGGCTGTGGCCATCTTAAATGAGGGCAAATGATTAATTTAGCATTTACTTGCCCCTAGCTCAAGCATGCATGCAGGAGAGTGTTGTTTCATCGGATTAGGCGACCCGTCAGATTTTGAAATGAGTGACGTTCCGTCGCCACAATCTTGCTACACCCCGCACTCATCCACAGCAAGCATACAGTGAGAAGGCAGTAAGTGGACATCTTGTTACACCCACCGGAGTCTTGCATTTCATACTTAGTTTTACCACCAAACGGAGCTTAAATTGTGAAATACATTATTTAGAAACCTGACTGTTTTGATGTTGAATTGTAAAACCAGCAAACCTGTGAGATCAACAGGCTTGCCGCTGCTTTTACAATTCAACATCAAAACAGTCAGATGGTTTTAAAAACACTGAATGTCACTATACAAGCTCCGTTTAGTGCTTAACCACATCAATACTGGGCACTTTCGCCCCCTTCCTTCCCAGACCAGCTTTCAGCGTTCTCGCACTTTCAATAAGAATGATGTGGTCATGCAATGCTGTACCCAAATGATATTTTTATCATTTTGTTCACACAAATAGAGCTTTCTTTTGGTGGTATTTATTCAAGACTCCGTTTTTTTTTTATTTTTTGCGATTCTAAGCGAAAAAAGAGCAGAAATTTGGAAAAAAAAATCTATTTTCTTCTATTTTAAAAGAAATCCATTAAAATCAAATTTTGTCATACATTTAAGCCAAAATGTATTCTGCTACATGTTTGGTTTGTGTGATCACGGACATATGTACGCAAATGATCATGTACAGATGTGCACAGGTGATCAGGGACATATGTGTGCAAATGATCATTGGGACATTACTGTTATATATGTGGGGGATGTGTTTTGGGGATTATTACTATGTGGGGACACGTGTGTTTACTTTGTGTGTTTTTTACATGTGTGGTGACACTAGACTGGTGATCAGTGAGTAAAAAGCTGTCAAAAAACAGCTCATACTCACTGATCACCAGCCGGCTGCAGAGATCCGCTTTCCTCTCCTCAGCGTCAACTTCCGTGTGAGTAGAGGAGGAGCCGATCTCCTAGGAACCGGCTGTTTGTTTACATCACACGACGGCCGTGATTGGAAATGGCTGTCATGTGCCAATCACAGAGGCCTCCTGCCGATGTAAGATATGCTGTGTCCTGGTGACACGAGCGCATCGGGAACACGCGCGTGATCCCGCTCCTTCTGAGGGATGTTCCTGAACGTCCACTCAGAAGGAGATAGGGCCCACCCGGCCATACATATGAAGTGGCCGGGTGGGAAGTGGTTAAAATAAGTGTGAAATGTCAGAGTCCGGTGTGTGTAACAAGATGCCCACTTGCCACCTTCTCGCTCTATCCTTACTGTAGACGAGTGTGGGGTGTAGCAAGATGGCAGCGACGTAACGTCAATTCCGTTAGATTTGGTGACCCGTTAGAATTTATGACGAAACAAGTGTGCTTGGCTAAGAAAACCCATCCTCCCCTCCTGAAGGCTTCTGGGATGTATGACCTCATTTGCCTAGGCAGGAAACCAGAAAGTAATAGAAGAAATGTAAAATAAAAAGTTTAAAACAAGTAAATATGATAAAGTTTCCTACTAATGCTAGCAGCATGAGAATTAAAAAAGAATCAATGTTGATTTGGAGTGTGAAGTTCCACTTTAAACACCATGGCAGAGACCATCCGTTAAAGGGACATGACCTTTTACTATTTCCACTGTTCTTTTATATCTGTCTCTGATCAAAGAGAGTGCAAAATGAATTTTTCCAATCTGTGACCTATGCAATAATAGATTAGGGTATGAAGAATTGGAAGAATGCCGCATAGTTATGTATAACGGTGTATGGAAGCTTTAGCATTAAGATTTATTTAGTGGTATGTGCAGAACACACTGCCAAGATAGATCAGTATGTTGTACTGCAGATTCACCTTCCAGCGTGAACTTGTTCTGGAACATTCTAAGAAATTATCTTTAGTCTCCATTGATTCACAGAGTAGAATGCCCCGATTCTTCCAACTCTTTGTGAACTCTTCTTGAGCTCTATCCTTCCCTTGTCTTGTGACCATGATTTACTGGTTCTTCTGTCTTACCTCATAGGGTCTTATACTTTCTCCACTGAGGCCTAGAATAGATCAGTGAATTGCTTTCCCAACCTGTGGTTTATCATGAATAATGTATTTACTTATAATTACTTTGTCAGTGATGTATTTTGCTAAAAAAAATAAAATAACGATCCCACTGTGGAATTTTTGCATTTGCACTCAAAGCGTTTGGCGGAAAAAAATTACAGCGGCTTGGAAGTTGTACAGAATGGCCATGTTGTTACTATTAACATTGGGATGTCCACCCACGTTTTTTTGGACTCTACCCAAATATAAAGTGAATAACTTAGTACAGAATAGTACATGCTGGCAGTGACATGTTCTTTTCTTCTGGTGGGACAGTAAGGAGCGCTTGTGGTCCATCGCTGATGTTGTCATGTGGTATGATATGATAGAATAAGGTGGTTTCCAAAACTTTCATACCACATGCTATGACAATTGCATTTTAGTCTCTGTTCCGATCTCTGCAATGCAGGCATTAGCGCGTTCGCATGTTGCATTGTATTGTGTGCAGTGATGCCATTGTTTCTTAATGCTATCTCAGTGCACCTAGCCAATGGACGTGTGTTGCATTGCACTACAATGCTTGGTAACCCATTACCATGCATTCTAGTGCAATGTTATTTTAAAGGATAAGTTTGTAACATGTTACGTCACACCCATATTCAGGATGTAACTTGTTACAAATGCATCAGCGCCCGCACTCCCAATCCCCCATTGTGACAGTGAGTCAGGGATCTACCCCCCCCCTTCACTGTCACGATCTATAAAAAACAAAAATGCCAGCCCACGTCATTCATTCACAGGTAGTGCATTGAGCTTCCTGTCATTCAGTAACTGCCTGCCTTTATCAGAGGTACAGGGGTTTTGTCGGATTAGGCGACCCATCAGATTTTGTAACAGACGTGATGTTCTGTCACCACTATCTTGCTACACACCCCCCCCCCACTCGTCCAGAGTACAGATACAGTGAGAAGGTGGTAAGCAGACTTCTTGTTACACCCACCGGAGTTTTGCATTTCACACTTATTTTTAACAGTAAACTCAGCTTCTATAGTGAAATAGAATATTTAAAAATTCAACTGACTATTTAGATGTTGAATTTTAAAAAGCAGCGGCAAGCCTGCTAATCTGACAGAATACTGCTGCTTTTAACCACCTGCCGACCGGCGCATGCCGATATACGTCAGTAGAATGGCACGGACAGGCAAATGGGCGTACATCTACATCCCTTTAAATTTGCAGCCGTGCCATCGCGTGCATGCCGGTCGGGACCCCCGTGAGTCGAATCGTGGGTCCCGCGAACTTGATCGCTGCGGGGATACCCGCGATCGTCTCTCACAGGGAGATGCTAATGTAAACAAGCCTCTCCCCCTTCTACCTAGTGACAGTGTCACTGATCTCTGCTCCTTGTCATCGGAGCAGAGATCAGTGACGTGTCACAACCACACCCCCCCCCCCCACAGTAAAAAATGCACGCCCCAGGACACACTTAACCCCTACACTGCCACCTAGTGGTTAACCCCTTCACTACTAGTGTCATTTACACAGTAATCAGTGCATTTGTATAGCACTGAGTGCTGTATAAACGACAATGGTCCCAAACGTGTCAAAATGTGCGATGTGTCCGCCATAATGTCGCAGTCAGTAAAAATTTCTGATCGCCGCCATTACTAGTAAAAAAATTAATTAATAAAAATGCCATAAAACTATCCCTTTTTTTGGAAACGTCATAATTGCAATTTTTTTTAAACAAAAATATGTAGAAGAATACGTATAGGCCTAAACTGAGGGGATATTTATTATAGTAAAAAATAATGCATTTTTTTTCAAAATTGTCACTCTTTTTTTGTTTATAGCGCAAAAAATAAAAACCGTAGGGGTGATTAAATACCACCAAAAGAAAGCTCTATTTGTGGGAATAAAAAGACGTCAGTTTTTATGGGAGCCATGTCGCACGACCCGCAATTGTCAGTCAAAGCGACGCAGTGCCAAATCGCTAAAAGTGGTCTGGTCTTTGGCCAGCAAAATGGTCCGGGGCTTAAGTGGTTCAAAATTAACATAAAAACAGTCAGACTGATTTCAGAATACTGAATTTCTGTATATAAGCTGAGTTTATTGATAAAAATAAGTGTGAAATGCAAGACTCTGGTGGGTGTAACAAGATGTCTGCTTGCTGCCTTCTCACTGAATCCTTACTGTGGACGAGTGCGGGGTGTAGCAAGATGACGGCGACGGAGCGTCACTTCCGTTACAAATTCTGACAGAATTTGCCTAATCTGACAACACAGGATTGTGGTAAATGCAATACGCTTTACAGGCTCCTAAAAAAAAAAAAAAATTTGAATCTTTTTTTTTTTTTTTTTTATCTGCAAAAAATTTGCGTTATTTATTTATTTATTTATTTTTTTGTAAAGGTGAATTTTTAACCGTTTCCCGGCCCGCTCACACGTATATACTGCGGCAGAATGACTCTCCTGGGAGTAACACCTTATGGGTACATCCTACCCTTTTTCGGCCTCCAGAGTGTGCATGTGTGCCCGCTGCACGGCGAGGGACCCGATGCGCTGGGCAAGCACGATCACGTACACAAGAGCCAACACAGGGATTTGTGTGTGTGTGTGTGTGTAAACTGGGGGAGGGTACCTGTCAAAACTAAGTACCCGCCCTGCACCCCCACCCCAAAAAAAAATGTGCTAAATGTGGCATAGGAAGGGGGAATGCTGCAGCAATAGTGTGCCATTCAGGGGCGGCTGGCCGGGGGGCAGGGTGTAAATTTCCCACCAGGCCGGCGCCTACATTATCTTTAAAACGGCCGCTGCGCTGGCTGGCTGTTCGTTTTTTTTTTTCTCAGTGTGTAATGGGCGGCCTGGGTCACATAGTGTTAATAACGTCGGCCGTGGTGGCTGCTGATTGGCTGGCTCGATGCTGCTGCCCAGCCTGCGCTACATTGTGGGAGTTGTAGTCCGGCTGCGCTAAAGCTCCTGGAGGTGTGAGCGCAGCAAACTACAACTCCCACCTCCCAGGAGTCTCAGAGGCCGGCCAGGTGTGTGGCACATCGGGGGAGGGGACGCCCGGTGTCAAGAACGTTGCGTTGCATGTGACCTGCTGGGCGCTGACTCGAGGAGAGGCTAGCTGCAGTCTGCACTCTGCAGAGCAAATAAGAAATGACAAGACCTGCTTCAGGATCATCACCTCCACCCCCAAAGAGTGGCAAGGACCTGGCTCATTGTCTCCAGTCCTCACTGAAACAACGCTCCCCAGCCTCAAGTAAGGCATCTGTGAGCACCTTCATGGAATAGAATAGGAATATAATTAATAATGCATAGCATAGTCATCATGACAATTTTTAATTTTGGCAGTGGCTGCTTTTTTTTTTTTTTCTAGCACCCTCTCCCCACCAGCGGACTTATCTAACACCCCCCCCCACCAGCGGACTTATCTAACGCCCTCCCCCCCACCAGCGAACTTGTCTAATGCTCCCCCACCAGCGGACTTATCTAACGCCCTCCCCCCCACCAGCGCACTAGCCCAACCAAACCCCCCCCCCCCCCCTGCCACGCAGGGGCCAGCAGCACAGACGCACACAGCCACCCCCTAGACCCCCCCGGTCAGTGGAGAGGACTGATCTGGGAGGACACCCGCCTGCTGCATGCCTACCACTTACCCCATCTTAGTGTTGGGTCAGACAGCAGGTGAATTGCAGCAAGATGCATATAGGGGGTGCAGTGGATAGAGGGGGTGGCGCCCTGGTGTCCCTAATGGGCCCACATTGCATTTTGGGTCTTCTGCTTTGAATGGAGCCCTCGTGAGCTGATTCGGTTGTTCAATGGGCCACTTGACTGGACTTGCCCCCCTGGCCTAGGGCTGCCAGCCCTCCCCTGGTTTACCATATATACAGTCAGGTCCATAAATATTGGGACATCAACACAATTCTAATATTTTTTTTTAGACACTATACACCACCACAATGGATTTGAAATTAACAAGATTTGCTTTAACTGCAGACTTTCAGCTTTAATTTGAAGGTATTTACATCCAAATCAGGTGAACGGTGTAGGAATTACAAAAGTTTATATATGTGCCTCCCACTTTTTAAGGGACCAAAAGTAATGGGACAATTGGCTGCTCAGCTGTTCCATGGCCAGGCATGTGTTATTCCCTCATTATCCCATTTACATGGAGCAGATAAAAGGTCCAGAGTTCATTTCAAGTGTGCTATTTGCATTTGGAATCTGTTGCTGTCAACTCTCAATATGAGATCCAAAGAGCTGTCACTATCAATGAAGCAAACCATCATTAGGCTGAAAAAAAACAAAACAAACCCATCAGAGATAGCAAAAACATTAGGTGTGGCTAAATCAACTGTTTGGAAAATCCATAAAAAGAAAGAACGCACAGCAACACCAAAAGACCTGGAAGACCATGGAAAACAACTGTGGTGGATGACTGAAGAATTCTTTCCCTGGTGAAGAAAACACCCTTTACAACAGTTGGCCAGATCAAGAACAGTCTCCAGGAGGTAGGTGTATGTGTGTCAAAGTCAACAATCAAGAGAAGACTTCACAAGAGTGAATACAGAGGTTTCACCACAAGATGTAAACCATTGGTGAGCCTCAAAAACAGGAAGGCCAGATTAGAGTTTGCCAAACAACATCTAAAAAAGCCTTCACAGTTCTGGAACAACATCCTATGGACAGATGAGACCAAGATCAACTTGTACCACAGTGATGGGAAGAGAAGAGTACGGAGAAGGAAAGGAACTGCTCATGATCCAAAGCATACCACCTCATCAGTGAAGCATGGTGGTGGTAGTGTCATGGCGTGGGCATGTATGGCTGCCAATGGAACTACCGTATATGGCGGTGTATAAGACGACCGGGCATATAAGATAACCCCCTAATCTTACAGTTGTTTAAGCATTTTTTTTCTTGTACTTACCGTATAAGATGACCCCCTTCCGAGGCTTCCGACGCTTGATATTTCGTCCTTCTTGCTGGAGCAGGAACTGGCGCCATATCCTTCTTCCTGCTTTTGCTGGAACAAATCACGGTGAGCGATGTATTCTATTAATGAATACAAAGCCTGCTTGGATTGGCAGAGGCTGTATCATCATCAGCCCGTGCCTCTCTGACTCTCAAAGCCAATCCTAGCAGGCTACAGAGTAGCCTGCTCGGATTGGCAGAGGTTGTTACTCCAATCCGAGCAGGCTCTGTATTCATTTGAATACATCGCTCACCAGGATTGGTTCAGCGGTATATACTGTATGTAACCGAAGCTACATACAGTATTACCGAACCCTCAGCAGGCATCCGAGGGGCTGATCCGGCGTATAAGACGACCCCCGATTTTGGGCGAGTTTTTTTAAGTGTAAAAGGTCATCTTATACGGTAGTTCTCTTGTATTTATTGATGATGTGACTGCTGACAAAAGCAGCAAAGGATTTACAACCAAGTATTAAAAAGTGAAAGTTTGCTGGATGATTGTTAATCTGTCCCATTACTTTTGGTCCCTTTAAAAAGTGGGAGGCACATGTAAACTGTTGTAATTCCAACACCGTTCACCTGATTTGGATATAAATACCCTCAAATTAAAGCTGAAAGTCTGCAGTTAAAGCACATCTTGTTCATTTTAAATCCATTGTGGTGGTGTATAGAGCCAAAAGATTTGTGTCGATGTCCCAATATTTATGAACCTGACTGTAGAAGTGTATCTGGCATCCTGTTTTTAGACCTGACATTGAGCTTGATGAGGGTCTGTTGTGGAATCCTCCTGCTTGCAAGTCCTAACATTAAACCTTTTGTTACATTCTATTGTTATGTGTTTCTAAGGAAGGGTGAGGACTGGTGTGTGGAATCCAGAAACAGGCGCCTTTTGCTCCTTCTATAACTGCAATCAGACAAAAACAAAAACTGCATGCTTCACATATCACATTATAATATGGGGTGGTCATTTGCAATGTACGTATCGCAAATGTGTAAATAGTATTTTATGCTGAGGTTCTACTCGTTGTGGCCTCAGACTCATTACAACATGCATTGCTCCCAATTCGAACATTGCTTGTGATAACTGCATAATCTGCATTCTCCATAGGAGTGCTAACAAGGGCCTCAAAAGAGTACTTGTTATAGATTGTGCAGCATTTCCAGCCTGTTAAGAGGTTCTCTATGTGAGCAGTTACTGATCCTTTCCTTTTCTGTGCAATATAGCACAATCCCTGCCATCCAATATACTCATCTGTTAAAGTGTAAGTCCACCCTAAAACTGAAATCCCTGCATCTACTGGCATCCACAATCTAACACTAACCTATCTAGCTCTGTAAAGAAGAAATCAATATACATACCTTTTTTGAAGCCGAGCTGATCAGATTTCTTCTTCACAGTGTTAGATAGGTTAGTGTTCGATCGTCGATATCTGTAGATGCAGGGATTTTAGTGCTGGCATCGACTTCTACTGTAAGCACTTCGATACTGGGCACTTTCATCCCCTTCCTGCCCAGGCCAATTTTCAGCATGCAGCTCTGACGCATTTTGAATGACAATTGCGCGGTCATGCTACACTGTACTGTACACAACGTTTTTATCATTTAGTTCCCACAAATATCGCTTTCTTTTCATGGCATTTGATGAGCACTGAGTTTTTTATTTTTTGCGCTACAAATAAAAAAAAAAAGACAACGTTTTGAAGAAAAAAAAATGTTTTTTTTGTAAATAAGTTTTTTTCCTTCACTGATGAGGTGGCACTGATAGGCAGGACTGACATGCAATCACTGATGGGCACAGATTGCCATTTTTAATGGGCGCTGATTGGCATCTCTGGTGGGCTCTAGTGGGCTCCCTCAATTGGTCATTAGCTGTCATTGAATACAGCTGGCTGATCACATGGTAATTACATCATATTACTTGTTTCAAACTTTTTTTTTTTTTTTTTTTTTTTTACTTCAGTTACTTTCTGGCTTCTTGCCTAGGCAAATTATGTCATAGATCACAGTAGTGTTCAGGGTGGAAGGAGGGGTTTTCTCAGCTAAGCACATTCTCCTGCATGCGTGCTTGAGCTAAGGGCAGATGTCCCGATATCTCAGTGTGAAGTGCTGCTACTAATGCTGCCCAGCTCTGCCCTATTGTTGTGTACAGATGACTCGCCTGCAGACCCCATGTTTACATGTAAATAACTGGCATTCATATGTAAATAAAGGTGGCATTCATATGTATAGCAAGCTCCCCTGCAGTGAGGAGGTGATGTACTGTAACCTCTAGCAACTAATCAGTGAGCCATAATGTGTGCTGTAACCTCTAGCAACCAGTCAGTAAGCAGTAATGATATGCTGTAACTGCTGGCAAACAATCGCAAATTGCTGCCTGATCTGATGCAGTAAACTGATTTTAAGTCTAGCTGCTATTTGTTGTATGTCTCAGAGCAAGTCGGAAGTGAAATTGCATAGGGGGGCCCCAAGACATTTTTTGCCCAGGGTCTAATCAATATTAAAGGCGGCCTTGCATTTAGGAGATATTTACTTTAGATGCAGCCGGTGATGTCACCGGCGCATGCGCTCTGAAGGAATGGCATACTTGTGCAGTTCCTTCAGAGTGTGCGCGGGAGTGATGCCATCGCCAGCTCGGCCAGTCAGATAGCTCAAGCCTGCGAACCCTCAAAAAAAGAAACGGGGGGAAGATGGAAGCGCCTTCAGCGGTGACAGCGCGCCGCTAGAGGACTTTGTTTTCAGGTAAGTCTGTCGTAATGGGCTAGTACGCGATTTCATGCTTAAGCCTATGTCTGACATTTGTTGCTTACAAGGTAAAATCCGTATTTTTTTGCTTGAAAATTACTTAGAACTCCCAAAACATTATATTTTTTTTTTTAGCAGACCCTAGCAAATAAATGGGAGTGTTGCAATATTTTATGTCACAATGTATTTGCGCAGTGGTTTTTCAAATGCAATTTTTGAAAAAAAAATACACTTTCATGAATTAAAAAGAAACAAAACGGTAAAGTTAGCCCAATTTTTTTGTTTTTAATGTGAAAGATGATGTTTAACCAAGCGCATGGAAACATAACATGTCATGCTTTGAAATGATGCACACTTGTGGAATGGCGACAAACTACGGTACCTAAAAAATCTCCATAGGCGACTTTTAAAAAATGGAACTGTTACCAGGTTAGAGGTACAGAGGGGGTCTTTTGCTAGAATGATTGCTCTCACTCTGACAATTGCGGCGATACCTCACATGTGTGATTTCAACACTGTTTACATTTGGGGGAGCGACTTGCATATATAATTTCTTTGCTGCGTGGGGACGAGGTGGGCTTTATTTTTTACATTAGATCGTCAAAAAATTCTAAAGGAATACTGTCATCTTCTTTTTTATTTTATTTTTTTATTGGTGCCATTGGCAGCCGAGTAAACCGGAAGTGACAGGATTTTACATTTGGGTCTCAACTTAGCCGACGGACGCGCCGAATGGTGGCTCGGGTCTCCTGGTGGGATGGGAGGCCCGGGAAGGGCGGGGAGGGGGGCTGGCAACGTCCCCTCCTGCTCCTTTAGAATAATGCCGGCCATACACGATGCGAATTCCGAACGAAAATCCGAGCGAAAGTAAAATCGACCGATTTTCGTATCGTTAGTGTGGTATGCGCGACATGCGATTTTCGTACGACAGGGCAAATTGACAAATCCAACATGTTGTTTTTTTTTTCAAAAATCGTCCAAAAATCGTATCGTTAATGGCAGAGTTGGACGATTTGACATAAGAAAATGAACTGCGCACGATCTCTGTAAAGTATAAAACAACGAACGAATGGTCGAACGCAACACGGAATAAAAAAAACCCGTTAAAACATAGTGTTTTAACGTACGATTTTCGTACTTAATTGATGGCACATTCGCATGTTGTTGTGAGTGCCGCTTTCGTTTATCGTTCGACGGGTCGTTCGGAATTCGCATCGTGTATGGCCGGCATAACAGCCGAGCAGCTTCTAGCTGCATCAGTTGTTATCACTAAAAATCCAATCGCTGGCTCTAAAAAAAAGGTACTGGGGTGATGGCTGCAGCGACATCTCCCTGGTCTAACCCTTTCAAGCCATGAACACATATTTGCGTAGGTCGGTGTAAAGGGGTTAAACTGCCTGGAGCACCATTGTTTGTTTTTTTTGTATTTTTTTTACTACCGCTTTAAAAAAAAATCAGTTTAGGAGCCGCCTTTCAATTTTTGGCCATAGTGACAAAATAAATCAAAAGCGCAGGATGGAAAATGTTTCCCAAATGAAGGCATTTCTAACAGTGAAAAAAAAAAGTTATATTTTAAAGTGAATTTCCACTTTTTCAATCAAATGGGATAAAACCTACGTTATATTTGTTACATGTTCTCATGTCGATAGCATAACTTAAAAAAATCTAAATTTTCAGTTTACCTTTTTTCATATGCTGTATTCTGGAACCTCTAGCCAGGAAAAATCTTGTTCTCGTTGTTTATGAGGGGGCTGTTTGGGCCACACTATGCACCTCTTGGTGGGGGGGGGGGGGGCCTTAACACTGAGGTGCCACATATATACGGTTCTGTGTAAACGACTTACCGCTCTGAGAGAGCGCTCCCAGCACGGTAGCCGGTGGGGATCTGTAAGCTTCCAATGCATACTTGCGATCAGGAGCTTTCTGATCGTGGGACTTCTGCGACAGCCAATCACAGTGACCACATGACCCGAATGCCCGCCCCTGCCTCCGCCTCCAGGGTTTTAGAACTCGTTAAGGGCTGGGAGGGGGTCAGCGCCAAGGGGTTAAACTTGTCTATACTGTGAGGCAGATCTTCATTATCAATTTTAACTAGATTTGAACGCTGTCCTAACAAAGGGTTAAAGGTTAAATCCTGGTACACTGAGTTTTTTTTTTCGTTCAACCCAGCAGGGTGAATAAAAAAAAAAATATCGGCTCCAGTTGGGGCAGCTGTAGTAACGATCCGACATTACTACAGTCATTTGATATGTAGGTTATTGTTAGTGTATTTTATGTGTGGCCCAATGCAATTCCTCTTCTTCTAATGAGGCCCAAGAAGGTCAAAATGTTGGACATCCCTGCTGTGTCCTTCGTATTAACACACGTTTTGAAAGTGCACAGTAATACATGAGAATGGCCTTTGAACTAGGAAAATAACTTTCATTTTTTTTTTTGTTTTTTTTTTTGTTTTGTTTTTTTGAAGAAAAGCCCAACATTTTTTTTTTTTTTTCTTTCCATAAGTGGTATTTCCTGTTGAACATGACATGTTATGAAATGGAGAAATGAGATTGTAATTGCAGAAATCCTTCCTGTATCTGTATTAAAAACAGTGACTAACCCACTCTGACCTTTTATTGTTCTTTTGAGGGTGCCAGGTCCCCTGTAATTTTTCTCATGGGGGATAAACGGGATATGGTTAAGAACCAAATTGACAAACCTTCAAAAATCACGCCTAGCTGTAAATCTAAATGGTTTCACAGCTGTGAGAAACATATACAATGTCTGTTCATTACTTTCTGTAGGTTCCGTGTAAATTAAAGTGTAACTTTAAAGTGACTCTGTTGCTGGGTTACAAAAGTGTAAAAAAGAGCTTTATACTCGTCTGTCTGCCACCATTTCTTCTATCTTCATTCTATTAAAGCGCTATGGCCACCTGAAGAATGTTCACAAATCGAACACTTCCAAGAGTGTTGGATGCTTGTGTCGCCTGCTCCATGTGCTGTGGTTCCTTCGCTGACCCCTACTTCTCTGCTGTGTCTTGTAGTGACATAAGGGTCAGCAGAAGGTACCACAGCACCCAGCGGTGGACCAGGCATCTGATATTCCCAGAAGTGTGTCAGGTGTGAAGAGCATGTTGTTCTGCACATGAGCAAACATCAGGAGAAATGGTGTTGGGACCTATGAGAGCCTCTTTTTGCTGGCCATGTTTTTTTATAACCATAGAAATACAGAAAGGAGCACCAGAACCAGATGGAGTCCAAGATCATTTTAATTGGTAAGAACTTCTTGGACTCCTTCTTACACTGAGGATAGTTCTTAATGACATTGGCTGTATGTTTGGGGTCGTTGGCCTGCTGCAAAATACATTTTGTGCCAATCATATGCCTCTCTAATGGTATGGCATGATGGATAAATATCTACCAGTATTTCTCAGCATTGGAGGCATGATTGAGGCTGACCAAATCTCCAACTCCACTTGAAGAAATGCAGCCCCAAACTTGCCAGGCACCACCACCACCTTGCTTCACTATTGCCTGCGGGCACTCATTATTGTACTGCTCTCCAGTCGTTTGTTAACATACTGCCTCCTGCTACAGCCAGATTTTTCTGATTTTGCCCAGAGGTGCCACTTTTCTACACCCCTATATTTTTTGTGCCTAGGAAGTAGAAACAAAGCTAAGCAGGGCTTGACAATTTGTTTTGAATCTAGGAGCCAGCTAGCCGGGGGAAACTATCAATGGGGTCCTGGAAGTGACCTCATACACATTGCTTCCAGGCAGTGGCGGTGTCTCTTAAGGGCACATGGGCACCACCCCCTTTCTCCAGCCAGCCCCTCTATGACCAATGGATAGATTCATGCATAGCATGAATCTGTCCATGGACTCCACCCCCTATTGAGGTGCCCGGCCCCTTTTCGGGTGCCTGAATTACGGCGGTGGGTGGTGTTTTTTGAAGCACCTGATTAGAGCCATAGGCTCTAATAGGCATCAAAAAAGGTGACCTGCAAGCGTCATGCTTGGCACTCACAGTTCACCCAGGTGTGTAAGAACAGCAAATGAATATTCACTTTCCTAACACTGAACTGCCTCTCCGCCAATCAGGTTGATGGGTAACAGACCGGAGCGTCACCTGATTGGCTGATACAACAGGCGCTCTGGACGCCTATCAGTTGGCAAGGACGGGAGGAGAGAACGGGAGGGTACACATGGAGGACACCGGTCGCCGCCATCCCCAGCTGCCCCACCAAGTCAGGCTAAGTGCCGGGCAGACAGCAAAGGGGGGGGGGTCACAGTGGCAGAATTTGATGGGGCACACTGGCTGCGTTTGATGGGCACAGTGGCTGCGTTTGAGCACAGTGAGGCTGCAATTGTTTTTTTTTTTTTTTTTGTTAGAATTTTTCAGTTTATTTGCACCCCCCTAAAACTGCTTCCAGGTCAGGAACATGGGGACATGTCCGCTCTCCTCCCTCCCCTCTACCTTGTGGGGCCCGCTATGCCAGTCCCGGGCCTGCAGATAGGCAAGCGGAGCCCGGGGTACATGGTGGTTGGGGGGCACTTTACCTGCGTGTGTGGAAGCAATTGGGCGTCAACCTTTAAACACTCCTATACATATATATGCATGGACACATAGGTTGATATAGTGTTGCTTCTACATGCTGAAAGACAAGATGCCAAATGCCTGTATAAGCAGCGTTTTTATGCTCAGTGTGCATGAGGACTAACTCATTTACAGCATGCTTTGAATGTATCTTTCTTTGTTTTGGGAAACGGTTAAATTGATGGGTCTAGTTCCACTTTAAGTTGTTTTAAAAATAGAGTACTTAGTTTCCACTGAAAATTATGTTTACTATAAATAGTGAAAGTTTGCTGCCTCAGGGAAATTCTGTGGATTTTTAAAGTGAGTAAACACCTTCCTGTAAATTAAGTAATTTCAAGTATTTTACCACATGCAAATGGATATGATTTTTTTTTTTATATGGAATGTATATCAGTTCAGTGTCTCCAACATGTCTATTGTATAGAAGGGGTTTCGGGTTCAGTGTCTCCCCCATGTCTATTGTATAGAATGGGGTTTCGGGTTCAGTGTCTCCCCCATGTCTATTGTATAGAAGGGGGTTTCGGGTTCAGTGTCTCCCCCATGTCTATTGTATAGAATGGGGTTTGGGGTTCAGAGTCTCCCCCATGTCTATTGTATAGAAGGGGGGTTTCTGGTTCAGTGTCTCCCCCATGTCTATTGTATAGAATGAGGTTTCGGGTTCAGTGTCTCCACATTCATTGTATGAAAACTAGTTTCCAGTCCAGTGTCTTCCCCATGTCTTGTGCAGAAAACATGGTTTCCAATTCAGTGTCTCCACATGTATTATATGGAAGGTATTTTCATTTTATCCTCCCCCTATGTCTGTTGTATGGAAGGTGAATTTTCAGTTCAATATGTCTCTCCTTTCGATTCCTATTTCAATGGTGATTTTCAGTTCAGTATCTCCCTACACCTATTGTATAGAATGTGTTCAGTGTGTCACCCACACTTATTGCATAGAAGGTGGTTCCCAGTTCGGTGTCTCCCTCACACATTTATACAGAAGGTGTTATCAGTTCAGTATCTCTTACAAGTCGTTGTATGGAGAGGGTTTTCAGTTGAGCGTCTTATCCATGTCTATTTCATGGACGGTGTTTTTAGTTTAGTGTGCCTCCCATTTTTATTGTATGGAAAGTGGTTTCAGTTCAATATGTCCCTCGTGCATATTGCATGGAAGGCTGTTTTCAGTTCAGTGTCTCCCCCACGCCTATTGTATGGAAGGTGTCCTCTCTTTAGTATCCGCTCCACACCTATTGCATGGAAGGTGTCCTCTCTTCAGTGTGTCGCCCGTGCCTATTTCCCAGAAGGTGGTATCCAGTTCAGTGTCTCCTCCACACCTATTATATGGAAGATATTTTCAGTTCAGTATCTTCCACATTGTATGGAAGGTCGTTCTAGTTCACTGTCTAGTCCACGTCTATTGAATGAAAGGCGTTTTTTTAGTTTAGTGACTCCTACGTTCATTGCATGGAAGGGGATTTTAGTGTCTCTCCTGTGCCTGTTGAATGAAAGGTCGTTTTCAGTTTTGTGTCTCCTCCACAAAGAGGTAATTCAATTCATTGTCCCCCTACATCGAATGTAAGGAATGTGTTTTCATTCAATGCATCACCCATCCCTATTGTATGGAGGGTGGGTTCCCATCCAGTGTCTCCCCCACACCGATTGCATGGATAGTTTTTTCCGCTTAGTGTGTCACCCGAGTGCACAAAAGGTAATTGCCACTTCAGTGTCTCCCCCACTCCTATTGTATGAAAGGTGCTTTCCAGATTTGTTTCTTTCATACATATTGTATTAAAAGGAGGTTTCCAGTTTATTGTCTTTTCCACATCCGAGCGCTGGAGAAGCATTATACAATATTGTTCCTGTCAGGCTCCCCCCTCCCCTCCTCCATGGTGTGCTTGCAATGTATGTGTTCCCCTTGCTCCTTATTTATCTAAAAATAAGTAAATAAATTGTCTTTAATATTTTTTATCAGCGTATTTATGAATGCATATAATGCTTGTAGTGTGCAGTTTTCGAGCCATTTCACTTTACACCGGTGAAGTTTGCCCACAGCGCGGATGGAGAGCACTACACCTGCAGTTTGTGTGGGTCACCCGCATTTTTCCTTAGACTTCTATTAGATTGGGTGTTTTTTGTGTGTTTTCTGAAGATGAAGCATGCTGGACTTTTGGTGCGCTTTCAGGTGTGGCCCCCAAAATGGAGTTTGATTTTTGTTTGATGTTTCTATAGCGCTTTCATTCATCAGCCTTCCTAGTTCATTACCATACGTTGCTTTAGAGCAGGGTGGATTTGAATTAAATCAAGTCTATTTAAATCACAATTTAAATCAAGGTTTAAATCGCTAGTAAAAAGGCTTGATTTAAATCAACCCAATTTTAAATCATCCTTTTTAAAGAGCAACTGTCATCTGTCCCGCAGCGGCTCCTCCTTTGACCCGCTGTTGATTTACCGATAGTCCCATTCAATCGAATGTGGCGGCTGGTGATGCGGCAGTGACACATCAAGGTGAGGGAGGTGGCGGCAGCAGGTGAGTGTATGCCCGCTAACAGGCACCGCCATGATGGATCTGAAATGACAGGTGCTCTTTAAATGTAAGGACTCATTCTTGCTGGTAGTTAGAATCATTAATATTTGCAAACAAAATGAAGGTTTCCTATTTAGAATAATACGCTGTCAGGTTAGTAAAACAGCGATATCAGAACTGGTTTTAGGTTAATCTCACATAGTTGGAAAACTACTCAAATTATGTAAAACAATAACCTTGCCAGTGCATGTTATCCCAGCTTGCAGAGCTTGGATTCGTTATCTCAACTTGCAGAACTTGGATTCATTAAATGAGTTTATCAAATTGTAAATATTGCAGAATATACAGCCTCATGTTACATAACTAAGCTCCATTTCTTAACTGCTTCCCGACCGTCAACTGACGGCCAGGCGGCGCACCTATTGTGGTGGGAGGCTGTCATATGACGGCCTCCCGTTTAAACAGGGAATGCGCACGATCGTGTGCGCGCATCCCTCTTTCTTCAGTGGCGGCATGTCACGGAGACGCCGCTCGCCACCGAAGGGGGGTAAATAGCCATTGGTTATGGCTGTTTACCACGTGATCGGCCGTGATGAAGTCACGGCCGATCACAGATGGTCACACCCCCACTGTGCACGGCGAACACTGCTCGTCACCGACGCTGGGCAACAGCCATTGGCCGGCTGTTTACCCACGTGATCGGCTGTGATCCTTTCACAGCCGATCACTAAAATGTAAACAAACAGCGGTAACGAGATGTTACTGGGTTCTCCTCCTCACACACGATGATTGCGGTAACATCTCGTTACCGCTTACAGTGTACACCAACCACACTGATTGCTCCCCCCCCCCCAAATAAAGAGGACCTGTCACTCACAGTCCATCGGAGTACCTGTCACTCACAGTCCATCGGAGTACCTGTCACTCACAGCCCATCAGAGTACCAGAGTACCCGTCACGGCAAATCAGAGTACCTGTCAGGGTCCATCAGAGTGACTATCACCGCCCTTCAGAGTACCCAAGTACCTGCCACCAGGCCATCAGAGTACCTGCCACCAGGCCATCGGAGTACCTGTCACCAGGCCATCAGAGTACCCGAGTACCTATTTGCAGCCCATGCCTCATAGATTTTTTCAAAATGGGGTCATTTTGTGGGTAATTTCACTGTCCTGGTGCTCCAGGACCTTCAAAAGTGTGATAGGTAGGAATGAAATGAGATGCGTCATTTATGCTCCTTGAACGCCTGAAGGTACTACTTCAATGTTTGGCCTCTCTATCTGACCAGGCTGTGTAAAAGTCCTACACATGTGGTATCGCCATACTTGGGAGGAGTAGCAGAATGTGTTTTGGGGTGTAATTTTTGCTATATACATGCTATGTGTTAGAAATATCTTATAACTTAAACCCCATTCGGAGCCAGCGGTAAGTCACGGCTGGTCTCTGCATGGGGTCTATACACACCAGCCCTCTGGTCTGCTGGTGCTGTTCCTTAGGCGATATGCTGGTAAACACACTCTCTCCTTCTCTTCTCTGATTCATCTCACTGTTCCTTCAGCACCTCACCACTTCCTCTAGCTTTCACTATCACACACACACACAGCACTGTCTCAATCTCTTTCACTTACCTTAACTGATGCACTTATACTTTCATAGACATAGTCATGATCATTACTTTCTCTCCTCAACTGCATACCACACCAGGTTTAATTTATTTTTCCACACTCACCACTTAGTACTTTTTACTTTTTGCTCACTTATTTTCATGCATTCTTTGGGGCTCAACTCTCAATCTTTTTGTCACTACACAATCTCTCACAGCACACCTACTCTTCACATTTTGTCCTCTGACATTTTTTTCTCAACAATCATTACACTTCCCACTTTATGGTACACTTTCCCACGCTGGTGTATTTTTCAGGTTTGCCTGACATCGCATCCATCTTTATGTCGCCTCAGTTCCCATGGAGGGAACCTGTCCCTGGTCTGCTCAGCATCCACCGCCATGCACTGCACTTGCCGTCCTGACCGGTGAGCTTGCTTGGCTTAAACCATATATATACACAACTATGAAACTTCCATTAATACAAGTATTATATTATTTATACATTTTTTATCTCATAGGAATTCTGTGGTAGCATCAGCTCCTGATGAGTGGGAAATTACCCACGAAACGCGTCGAGCTTTTGATTTTGATGTTCCAGCTACATTTTTTATGGAATTATATTCATTTTATTATAGATTGTATACTTAACCAAACAATAACTGTTTTTAGTGGATGCATATCTACCATGTGAGCATACTTGTCAATGCCGGGCTGGCAGTCTTGGGCAATACCATGCCACTTCATTTATTTTTTTTTTGCATTTAATATTGTGAAACATTGTTATGTGGATACTATACATTGTGTTTTTATTACATTTATGTTGATATATATTATGAATATGTTCTATTTCTAAAATTTATGGTCTTCCACTGAACAAACAATTAATAAACATCTAAATCTGGTCAAAACTCACCTCCACTATCCAGGTGCTTCAATTAAAGTCCCAAAACTCCCTGTCTACTTAAATATCTTATAAATTGGCAACGTTGTGTAAAAAAAAAAAAAAAAAATGCATTTTCATTTTTTTCCACATATTCCAAAAACTTCTGGAAAAAAATGAACCGTTCAAAAGACTCGTCATGCCTCACAGATTATACGTTGGGGTGTTTGCTTTCCAAAATGGGGTCATTTTATGGGAAATTCCATTGTCCTGGTACTCCAGGGCCTTCAAAAGTGTAATAGGTGGTTGAGAAATGAGATGCGTAATTTTTGCTCGTAGAACGTCTGAAGGTACTACATCAATGTTGGTGTACTGTATGTTGGCCAGGCTGAGTAAAAGTCTCACACATGTGGTATCACCATAATCGGGAAGAGTAGCAGAATGTATTTTGGGGTGTAATTTGTTGTATACATAAGCTGTGTGTGAGAAATAACCTGATAATATGTCAATTTTGTAAAAAAAAAAAAAAATAATAATAAAAAAGATCTTCATTTTGCAAAGAATTGTAGGAAAAAATTACCACTTAAAAAAACTTACCATGCTACTTACTTAATACCCTGGAATGTCTACTTTGTAAAAAGGGGTCATTTGGGGGGTATTTGTACTTTCCAGACTTGTTAGTGTCTCAAGAAATGAGATACACCTGATGTACTGAAGGCCTGATCAGATGTGATACATTTTCAGTGATTGGCACCATAGTTTGTAGACTCTATAACTTTCACAAAGACCAAATATTATACACTAATGTGGGTTATTTTTACCAAAGATATGTATCAGTATACATTTTGGCCAAAATGTATGAAGAAAAATTACTAATTAGCAAAAATTTATGACAGAAACAAAGAAAAAGGCATTTTTTTTCACAAAATTTACGTTTTATTTTATTTATAGCACAAAAAATAAAAAACCCACTAGTGATTAAATACCACTAAAAGAAAGCTCTATTTGTTTGAAAAAAAGGTTGCAAGTTTCATATGGGTACAGTGTTGCATGACTGAGTAATTGTCATTCAAACTGTGAGAGCGCTGAAAGCTGAAAATTGGTCTGGTCAGGAAGGGGGTATAAGTGCACTGTATTGAGGTGGTTAATCAATTATTAATGTATCTTAAATAGAAAACTATTTTTATTACAACGCAAAGGTGTGAAGTCAGCTTTGCTGGTTTGTAAAGTACACATCATTGGATGAAATTTTGTTTATATGCCCAGAAGTCTCGTACTGGCTGCATCTCCCAAGTAAACTTGTAAAAAGTATGGCTTCCTTCACAAGAGGTAAATAGTTAAAAACTGAGTCATTTATTATGGACCACATATGTAGAGCAAATATGTTCATAAAGAGCTAAAATTCACTGGGGAAAAGTAAGCAGTTCCATGTGTAATTGATTCATTGTGAGAACTATGGTATAAACAGCTAAAGTGTAAACCACAATTAAACTTCTGCAGTGGAAGGAGTAGGATTCCTAGGTTTTTTTCCCACTAGGAACACTTTGCAGGATTCAGAAACATAACATTTCTGTTTATAAAGTAATGCTGCACTATTGGGCCTGGTTCACACCTATGTGTTTTTTAAGTGCATTTTGCAGAAATGCACTACAGTGCATTTAACATGGTTTCCCATGGGACACGTTCACATCTATATGTTTTTCAGCCACTACGTTTTTGGAAAGCGTCAAGGACTTTTTTAAACGCAAAACTTTGCTTTTTGATTCAATAGACTTCGATTGAGACGCTGTAGTAAAGCATGTAGTGCGTTTTTGATTATTCATGTGTTTTGCATTTTTTTTATCTGCCCAATGACAAATTGTCCAAAAAAACATACAAAAAGCAAAACTCATCAAAAACACACGAAAAACACAGCAAAACTGTGTGCAAACTGCACCGCAAAAAGCATTGCTGAAACGGATCAAAAGCAACCTGCCTATATGTGAACCAGTGATTTTTACATTGGAAAGAGTCTCTTAAAATCGTTTCACTATAAAGGGGATCTTGAAAGGCAAAAGAGTAGTGGGGCACAGTACTAGCTTAGGAAATATTAGCCTAAAAGGTCTATAGATTCAAAGAGTACCAGGTATTTAAATGCTAGGTGTGCTGCCACCCAGACTGAAAAGGTAATGTATAGGGAGCTTAATGTGTGTGTTCTATGAGGGAACGTCGGAAACCCTCGCCACTATAACATAATAGTGTTTGGGATGAGTATTAGATAGATGGAGCCATATGCGAAAAGGAATATAGTGGTTAAAACCTAATGATTTCCAATGCGATTTTTGAAATTGACATAGACCTATAAAGTGGTAATACTGGACAGTAAGTAGGTCCGTATTTGCGTGTCTTACAACATCCCGTGAACAAAATATATATAAAAAGATCAACAAAATATGTGATAATAATTGATGCGATTTGTTACAACTAACAAAATCGCATGAAAAGTGCTAGTGCTAAGTGATAAATAAATGTGTTACAATGTCTACTACACCATAAACAACAATATACATAAAAACAGTCGTTGGCTTAATGAAACAATTTTGTGCAAAAAAGTGACTAATTGTGACTAGCAAAAATCGCATAAAGTGCCAGTGCTAAATAAAGATTATAAATTAGATGCGTGTGGGTGTCTTTCTACCATATAATCAATAATAAATACAGTGAAGCGAAATCTAGTCATGCAAAATTGACAGAGAAAATAAATGAAAAACACAATATTAAAAACGCATAAGCAATATTTGTGTTAAATAAAGGTGGAAAAAGTAATAAAATCTCTCTAGAAATGATTCGGCTAAATAGTTCTCAGTAGTTAAAAATTATATAACATATAGATTGCACAATAACATATGTTAAAATTGTGTCCATTCAAAGTTTGTGCGACAACCAGTGGCGATTATATCCAAAATCGCATATGGCAAACAAATCGCATACGGTGCTGGTGTTTAGTTCTATGTGAACTATAAAATAGCGATCTGATCGGTGGTGGTGGTAGTGAAAATATCCCACGTGGTCCTGTGTACTCGAGATATGGGTGTCCCCTTACCTTACAGCTGTAAGGTAACAGCATGTAACATATGTATCCTCAGGATTCCTGGTGATCTTTATCCCACGAGGTCTTGTTACTGTGTCCCCGTCTCCTGCCTATTCCGCTGTGTAGTCTCTTTAAATAGTCGCTCAGCGGTGCCCAGTATGGGGGGAGGGGGTTGTTACCTCAGCAGTTTATGTAAGGGATTTAAGCAGATAAGGAGGAAGGGAGCCCCATAGCGTAGTAATTTATGAACAAAATTCAGATTTATTCAGAAAGCAATTGAAATACTCACAAAACATACAGGTTTCAAGCATAGGGTATAAACGAGCTGCGAGCTCGATTGCGTCACTTCCGGTAGCGTCCCGACGCGTGTTCGTCACGGTCACCCCCTGATGAAGTCACGTGACCGTGACGAACACGCGTCGGGACGCTACCGGAAGTGACGCAATCGAGCTCGCAGCTCGTTTATACCCTATGCTTGAAACCTGTATGTTTTGTGAGTATTTCAATTGCTTTCTGAATAAATCTGAATTTTGTTCATAAATTACTACGCTATGGGGCTCCCTTCCTCCTTATCTGCTTAAATCCCTTACATAAACTGCTGAAGTAACAACCCCCTCCCCCCATACTGGGCACCGCTGAGCGACTATTTAAAGAGACTACACAGCGGAATAGGCAGGAGACGGGGACACAGTAACAAGACCTCGTGGGATAAAGATCACCAGGAATCCTGAGGATACATATGTTACATGCTGTTACCTTACAGCTGTAAGGTAAGGGGACACCCATATCTCGAGTACACAGGACCACGTGGGATATTTTCACTACCACCACCACCGATCAGATCGCTATTTTATGGTTCACATAGAACTAAACACCAGCACCGTATGCAATTTTTTTGCCATATGCGATTTTGGATATAATCGCCACTGGTTGTCGCACAAACTTTGAATGGACACAATTTTAACATATGTTATTGTGCAATCTATATGTTATATAATTTTTAACTACTGAGCACTATTTAGCCGAATCATTTCTAGAGAGATTTTATTACTTTTTCCACCTTTATTTAACACAAATATTGCTTATGCGTTTTTAATATTGTGTTTTTCATTTATTTTCTCTGTCAATTTTGCATGACTAGATTTCGCTTCACTGTATTTATTTATTGATTATATGGTAGAAAGACACCCACACGCATCTAATTTATAATCTTTATTTAGCACTGGCACTTTATGCGATTTTTGCTAGTCACAATTAGTCACTTTTTTGCACAAAATTGTTTCATTAAGCCAACGACTGTTTTTATGAATATTGTTGTTTATGGTGTAGTAGACATTGTAACACATTTATTTATCACTTAGCACTAGCACTTTTCATGCGATTTTGTTGTAACAAATCGCATCAATTATTATCACATATTTTGTTGATCTTTTTATATATATTTTGTTCACGGGATGTCGTAAGACACGCAAATACGGACCTACTTACTGTCCAGTATTACCACTTTATAGGTCTATGTCAATTTCAAAAATCGCATTGGAAATCATTAGGTTTTAACCACTATATTCCTTTTCGCGTATGGCTCCATCTATCTAATACTCATCCCAAACACTATTATGTTATAGTGGCGAGGGTTTCCCACGTTCCCTCATAGAACACACACATTAAGCTCCCTATACATTACCTTTTCAGTCTGGGTGGCAGCACACCTAGCATTTAAATACCTGGTACTCTTTGAATCTATAGACCTTTTAGGCTAATATTTCCTAAGCTAGTACTGTGCACCACTACTCTTTTGCCTTTCTTGATTTGTTGGGGTTCAGGTACCCCTTTCTCAGTGTGTGCAGCGGTACAAAAAAACATATTTCTTCCTGATTAGGCGCAGGAATAACTCTTTTATATTCATAAAGGGGATCTTGCTTTGTTTCACTAGTTGAGTGCAAGCAGGTTGGCCGAAACTAAGTGATGGTAGATGGCCTGTTTAGTATTGATGTTTTATGGAGGGTGGAGGGGACATTAGTGTTACTATGAGCATCATATACTTTAGTGATTAGTTTTTGCATATTTGCCTTTTAATGGATAAGTTACACAGAAAGATCTCAAACACACCTATGTTTTATTAGTAATTTACTGCAGCAATCGGAAGATGGGCAGGAAAGGCAGAAGCAACGTTTTTATTCTTACATTTGCAAGTATTTGCAGAGTTACAGGTTTAAGGAAATCCTGTATGGACAGAACATTGGAGCTTCTGTTTCTGAACTTTTGAAAGTACACTCTGGGGAATTTATAAAAGGTGTTGAAGACCCTCTTTAGAATTTTAATCGGGGCGCAGCACTGAAAATGACGGTGTTTGCGCCCAAGTTATATACCTGGCAGTGACAAGTGTTTAAATCTGTCCATATCGACACCAAGGAAGGAGTGTTCATACTAGGCACTCCTTTCTCAGTGCGTTCCCTCCCCGGCCACTGTACCGGTCACACTGATAGTCTCTTGGCCGAGGAACTTTAAACTGGAGGTAGGAGGAGCCTGATGGGTACTTGGAGACTAGTTCTGCATCAGATCTGCATTACATGTTGGCTGTCAGTCACGTGCAAGGCAGAGCTGATGGGAAGCTAGGCTCGGAGTTCCCTTTCAGGCTCTGCCCCCTCAACAGGCTCGGCAAGCACGAATTTGAGTTTGTGTGGGCAGAAACTGATGGGGAACTCTGGGACTAGTTCTCCATCAGGTCTGCCTCATCTGAGAGCTCGCCTGCCCTCTGTTTCAGCTGACCAAGCTTTGGATAGCTCTGAACTGGAATTGCTCATAGCTGGTTCACACTGATACAAAGAGTGCATCTCTTCCCACTTGCCATTAGGTATTGTGATCCCAGACACCTGAAAGGAGCAGGACAGACCAGAAACCAGAATAAGGGGGCGACAGAATGCAGCAGTGATGTAAAAGTCATTGGGCTGCTCAAACCTTCAAGCTTGAATAAGGAGCACGCATTCCTCTCACCACCAGGGTGCGCCTGCTTGGAAACCAGTTGCATAAACGCCTGTGACGTCATCACGGCCACCGTTGCGTTACAGAGAGCGCTCCACCCCTCTTTCTTGGTTTTCCTCCTACACACCATCATCTTGCTGGCCAGGACAAGTAGACAGAGCTGCCAGGGTGACTCGTCATGCAGACCAGTGCCACAGATGCATCACAGACAATACATTTAAGCTGTGCCTGTTATTATGTAATTAAAAGTGAATTTTTACTATTTATGGTTTACAGTTTGTAACAGTCCATACTCAGAGGCAACTGCATTCTTTTCTCCCCTTTTTATATTAAAACCAGGCGCCAGCAGATTAAAATAAAACAAGCTCTGCAGCCGTGAGCTTGTTTTAAACTGTTTATCTTTGGATGTATCAGACACGCCCAAAGAGGCAAAATAATGAAGACACAAGACACAGCCTCTTCTCCTGATGATGCCTATGTAGGAGAAACACATAGGATGGAGCCCGGACACATGATGTCATCATGCATGCCAATTTCGGGCAGTGCTGGCTATTGTATACATGCTGTTTGTTCTGTTCCTGCAAGTGCAATTTTAATTCAATGTTTGGGTTTTAAATACTAAACCATGGGATTCGTCTTCTCTTCTCTATATCTATCTCCATTGAGAGTTGCATTTTAGGATTACAGTGCAATCATGATGATGAAAGCTCTTATAGCTGCAAGGCAGCCAGGTGCATTCTGATCCCTCTCTGGGGGGTCCTACTATCAGGTAAGGAGAGTGTAAGCCCACGTACACACGGTCGGAGATTTTGGCAACCAAATCCGTCGGATTTTGCCCGTCGGATTTAGTCCGACGGATTGTGTCCGAAACTGTTGCATACACATGGTCGGGCCAAGTTGGCGAAAAATCCGATCTTTCAGAACGTGATGACGTAATTTCGTTACGATGGGACTACATTCAGGCTAGTAGCCAATAGCTTTGATGTAGGAATTTGATCTGAGCATGTGTGGCACTTGGTCCGATCAAAATGCTCTACACATGATCGGATTAGGTCCGTCCGGCCCAGTTGGTCGGGAAATATTTCCAACATGTTGGAAAATTGGGTCGGACGGAGATTCGGACGGAATCAGTCCGATGCATACCACACACAGTCGGATTATCTGACAACACGGTCTGATAAGACTCATTCCGACAGATTCTCCGACCGTGTGTACAAGGGCTAACACACAACCTCACTAATCCATTGCCAGATATTGTATCCAAGGGTTCCATGTTTTATTAAGTTTCCTGACTACTTTTAATACTTTAAAAGAGATCTATGAATATAAACATTGTTTTGGACAGAGTAGGGAAGGTTTCATACATCTACTAGTTTATTTTCTATTGTCTAAAAGTTCCCTTCAATTCCCTAAGACATAACAGAAAGCTTAGAGAAAATCTCCCCAAGGTGAGAAGGAATTATGCACATGAACAGTTGCCCCCAAACAAGTGCACCCATTGGAAGATTTCACCTTGCCTCTTGTTCTAGGGACAACTCTAAAATGTTGCTTTTCCCCTTCCGTTCTTTCTTGATTTCAGTGGTCCCCAGTGCAGAGGTTTGAATCCCCCAATGGGGGGGACACAGCAAGAAAATTTTTGACCGAGTATCTAACCCCCAACCCCCCCCCCCCCACTATTCGAAGCTTTAAAAGGATTTTGCCTAGTGACATACAATAATTTACTGTACTATGTACATACTGACTGTATGTAAGTCAGTAAAATCGGAGCTCCTGTATTGCATGCCTGTTCAGTTTAGTGGCTTAACATTATTAGGGTAATTGGACCAGCACAACAGCCAGGCAACTAGTATTTTCAGAAAGGTAGGTCAGTACTGGCAACCCTCATATTTCTTTAGTATAAGTATACTTTAAAGTGGTCATATCTTAATTTATACCTACAGGTAAGCTTACAATCAAGCTCATCTGTATGTACAATGAATATCTCTAAAACATGCACTGTTTAGGAGATTTCACATCAGCAATAGACGATGTCACCTGCGCATGTGCATCGATGCTCTGCATTGATCACACACAATATGGTGTAGAATTCAGAGTGATGTGCCATTCAAACGGCTGGAGCCAGCGAACCCGAAAAGAAGGGTGCAGATAAAAGTGCCAGGGGAGCCATGACAGCGCTACAGTGGAGGGCTCCGTTTGCAGGTAAGTCTGCCATAATGTACTACTGCGGTGCATATTAGCACATTATGGGATGAACCTGAAGGAGGCCTACTTTTGCTTTAAAAAAAAAAAAAAGTGCCCAAACAGCTCAAGAAAAATGTTTCCCTTTAAAATCCATGAATGTGTTCACTCTGGGGCAGTGCGCTTCCATTGCGTTGGAATAATCCTGCTTGCAGCTTTTTTTGGAGCATGTTTGGGGAGTTTAAAAAAAAAATCCATCAAAAAATGCACCTTCCCATTGAAAGCAATGGAAAACCCGCTATGTGTTTTTGGTGTGGTTTTTGATTCGCATGTCCCTTTTTAAATAAAGTTCTGCAAATGCGATAAAATCGATGTTAAAAAGGTTTGTTTTTGCAGTGGATAAGTGTGAATACAGCCTTAATCTTACCCTAGTCCTGTGTGCCTCCATGCTGTTTGCCAGTTATAGTTAGCAAAAGCAAATTACTCCTTGCAACTACCATATACAAAGTAAGTTTGATTGGTGGTATGGCATGCGCTTAGCTCGTGAGTCTGTGTCAGATCAATACTGGTCATCCAAATCTACCCTTTACCTGCCTAGTAATAAATAATAATAATAAAGGGGTAGCACCTAATATTTCTCCTAGACAATGAACACTTAAAAAAGGCGCCTATTTAGGAACGTTCTGAATATTTGTGACTTGTAGAACATCCCCATAACCTGATTCCTTCATGTCAGTTGGATTTACTTTGCCATTTTATTTTTTCCTTGTCAGCAAAGAGATAAAGTATTGGCCAACATTTTCTAAAATAGTCATGTTTCTGGCATTCTTGAGACAATGCTATGTGACTCATTTCTGTTTAGTTTTTAGGCCAAATGGACATTATCCATTTAGTTCATGAACATCCTTCGCACCAGTGACCTCTAAAAACCCTAAGAAGATTAGGTACAAGTTGATGATTTGCCATGAAGCCGGATTTAAAGCAAACACAAAGTTCATATTGAATACAGTTTTACAGGGAGCATTGTTTTCGGTCTTCTTCATCATATTGTAAAGTGGTTGGCCTTTTGGTTTGTCTTAAAAATCTATGTATTTTTTTTTCTTCTTGACTTTGTAGGCAGCCCAACCCGAGTATATAACTGGGATAGTCCTGGATCGTATGAGTTGTACTTCCCGTGAGACAGTACGAGTTTAAATCTGTTACCTAAATTGCAGGAAGTCTGTTGACCTCTTGCGTTCAAACCCCATCCAGAAATCTGCAGTGCCGTTTTTTAGCACCATGTCCAGCTGTCTGAATGGCTGTCAGTTACTGTGTATTGATAAATAGTTAATCTACTTAGTTTTACATAATTGCTTATCATACTATAGAACTGAGCATCCTGATCTGTAGCACCCATCTGCTATAGAAGGATTTATCTATCCTATGCAGTCTGCTTCCCAGAGCCCTTTCCTGTACATAGCAGCCAAATGTCCTTTCAGTTCAATAGTCTCACACTTGGAATGTTGCCTCTTACTATATATTCTGCAGTTTTTATGCTGGAATATTTTCTGCTTTTGTAATAAATTTATGAGTTTTTATTTTTTTGCTATTTATGCATATATTTTTACCGAATAAAGTTCAACAGTCTCACGTTTCGGGCTCTTGCTGACTATGTAGAAGCAGATCAGGCAGCTAATCAAATTGAAGGTTTAGAACATGTGTAATTTGACTGTTCTGTAGAGTTGACTGCACTGCTAAAACCAAGGACTGACTGTGCTGAATTATTATACAGGATTTATAAAGTGCCAAACTTTTGCACATATATCTTTACACTATAAGACCCCTTTCACACCAGGGCGTTTTGCAGGCGCTATAGCGTTAGAAATAGCGCCTGCAAAACGCCCTAAAGAAGCTGCACCATTGTGTGTAGTGTGAAAGCCCAGAGGGCTTTCACACTACAGCGGTGCGCTGGCAGGACGTCAGAAAAAAGTCCTGCCAGCAGCTTCTTTGGAGCAGTGTGTTTACCGCTCCTCCACCGCTGCTGCCCATTGAAATCAATGGGGCAGCGCTGTAATGCGGCGTATTGCCGGCGGTTTTAACCCTTTCGCGGCCGCTAGCGGGGGTAAAAGCGCCCCACTAGCGGCCGAAATGCACCGCAAATCCGGCGGTAAAACGCCGCTAAAAATAGCTGCGTTTTACCGCCGACGCAAGGTGCGGTGTGTTGTGAAAGGGGTCTAAGGGAGACAGTAAAGTTACAATACAATTCAATACAGGAGGGTTTGGAGGGCCCTGCTTGTGAAAGCTTACAACCTAATAGGGAGGAGGGTGGTACAAAAGGCAATGACTGTGAGGGATAAGTTAAAGGAAAACATAAAAGTTGTTTTGTTTTTAGGTGGAGCAGGGATAGGCTTCACGGATCATCTAAAGGTGCACAGTATGGGAGATAGCAGGACAGATTGAGGTAGAGAGTTGGAGAAAATGAGAGAGACTCTGGAGAAGTCCTGGAGATGAGAGAAGTATACAAGGGAGCAGGGAGGTCTTTGGCCATGCTGGAAGGATGGTTTGGGTGATATAGTGAAACATGATTGGTGATTGTAGCCCGAGGCAGAGTTGTAAATAGCTTTGTATATTGTTAGTATTTTGAATTTATTTGTTGGGTGATCGGAAGCCAGCGAAGGAATTGGCAGACCCAAAAGGGGTCTTGGACACTGAACGGCTGGTAGCGTAGATGAGTCTGAATAAGCAAAGTGTAAAAAGATGAGTGCCACAGGTTAGTTCAAGTTAAGTAGAACTTTTACTAATCTTGGAAAAAATATCAGAAGACAATACTAATGTGTTGCAGGGGCTTGGAAGCTGGCAGTTGTAAAAGCTTAAGCCCAGTACACACGGGCCAAACATCATGCAGTATCAGCCGGTTCAAAATAAACCAGCCAACATTTGACCCATGTGTATTGCAGCTGGTCCAACAGAAGCCAGCCAAATGTCTGGCTTCTGTCAAAGGGGCATGACCGAAAAAGATCTGCCAATTGGCATCCCAATGGCTGAGCTCACTGACCGGAGTGTTCTGGCAGGGGCGCCGTCTCCCTGTCAGAATACGATAGCTGAGCAGGGGAGATCTCTGTACTAACATCAGATTGTTAGTACAGCGGCTCCTCTTGAGCTCTTCAGTTTTTTTTTTTTTTTCGTTCAGCCCACTGGGTTTAACAGAATTAAACTGCTAGTGTGTACTAGGCTTTATATTGGACACACAATTGTAGGGCAATAGGACCGTCAAGCAACTGCTTCCAAGCAATCAAATTCAGACATTGTTTTGGTGCCAGCTTTAAGAATACAGTAGCCAGAAGCGGGTCCACCGCAGTCTTTGGCGTGGATGGAGGAACCTATGGATTTGATTTACACTGAACGAATATCACTAATCCCCAGCAATATTCTCATCTACTAATCCTACTGCCTATGTTCATTAAATTAGAACTAAAGTTGTCAAACAAAACCTTGCTGGCAGATAGGCTTTTATTGAAGAAAATGCAACATGTATCTTCTGCAATAATTTCACTTTTACCCTGAGATGCGGGGGCGTCGGCTTTAGAGGTGCTTTTTGGCTGCTATTTGGGCACTTTTTTCATTATCGATTAGTTGGTCTAACGCCACCTTCCTCCCTGCCAGTCCCGTATCCATCCCAATGAATCTTGTTCCTGAGTACAAGGCGGCGGCGCTGTATTTTCATAAGAATACAGCGCAGCTCATGTGATCAGGCACGTCCGCCTCTCTCCTCGCTGGCGTCAGCTCTCCCCCTCAGCCCTGCCCCCGCTGCTGCCTTGAGGGAAGAGAGAGAGAGAGGTGGGAAGCAGCCGTGATGTAAGGTAGCGGCTGTAGTGTATACAACAATACTCAGTCAGTAGTAGTAGTACATACTTTGTGATGGAAGGTTTTAGTGCCCCATCAATAGTTTTCTGGGGGGGGGGGATAGTGTCCCATTGGTTTTGCTGGGGGGGGGGGGAATAGTGCTCCATTGGTGTTGTTTGGAGGGGGGGAGTAGTGCCCCATTGGTGTTCCCGGGGGGGGGGGGGGGAAACAGTGCTCCATCATTGGTGTTCCCGGGATGAACAGTGCTCCTGGTGTTCCCAGGATGAATAGTGCCTCATAATTTCATTATTACTTTAAATAAACAAAAAAAATGCATATTAGGTTTTTTTCATGATTCTATCTGATTAATCGAAAATAAGAAAATAATCGTTGGTTGCAGCCCTAATTAACTCCCATGCACGTTCTCTCTCCTGGGCCGGCCAGCCAGCCAAGATGGCTGAAGACATTGTGACAAAAAAAAATTGCAGCTGTTGCGTTGTGGGAGGGGCACTTTCGTAGGTAAGTCTGCCATAATGTCGGATATGATGTGTATACATGCACATTATGGCAAAAGCTTTGAGCACCAACAGTAGAGTTTGGTTCTACTTTAAGAGGTTAAAACTTGAGTACAAGGTATCATAGGAACATGTACTTGATATCTTATTTTTGTTTTGTTTTTAACTTTTTTTGTATGCTTGCTGTTTATTTATTTTTCATGAGGGTATATCATTTAGAAGATTGGTATAGCCTACAGTAGTCTGTATGGTAAACAAGTTTAATTGACATTATTGTTATTTTTGAATTGTATTGTGTTCAACCAGCCAAAGCAGACTAGAAATAATAATGCTGTCGTAGAGAGCATTACCTAAATCTGCTATGGGCAAACATGGCTTCCTCAGGTTATTTTTCAGTATATTTAGAAACAAAATAAAAATAACATTAAACACATAAAAGTTGTCACTTTAGTGCAATGCTTCCCAAGCCTGTCCCAGTTCATATTTTGTGTCCATCTCCACATAAAGTTAAATCTGGTTGCTGAGGCGCTAATTGCGTCACGTGTGCACATAAAAGGATCTCTGGACTGTTGACACAATCTGAGGATAGATCTGGAAACCCTGCTTTAATGTGATCAGATTAACATGCATATCTGAAAAAGATACAGAGGACTGTAAGTTGCCTTTAAATGACATCACCCTGATGTAGTTGTCACTCAGCCTTGAATTGACGTCTTTGTAAAAACCCTTTAGAAACCATAATCTAGTACATTTGCCAAGCAAAAAGAACTATCTATTTGAGAAATGTAGATAGCTGACTGCTTCTGAATAGAAGGAAAATAACAAAAAAGCCTTTTAAATATTTTTCAGACAGGAAACCGGTGATTACTATATGCTAAATGTGCAGTTATCAGAAGATTATGTACGGTGGAAAAAGTTGTAGAGTACCATTGTTTTTAGAATGCAAAAATATATTCACTAAAAATAAAATGGAAATGCATAAAGAAGACACGTCTGATAAGGGTTTTTGTTTTTCATTCTATGTGTTGTTTAAGTACACCAAGGATATCTGGCTGCGGAAAATCTTCTGATTGCTGGGTCTTTCTGGGCCTGGGATTCTGCAGGTCAAGCATTTCTAACTTCACCCATCAAATGTTCTCTTTACTTTTATTATAATTGCTGTTGATTATTCACAATTAAATTACTTACACCCCTTTGCAATTTAGGGGCCTAAGCATAAATTCCCTCAGGTTTTGGTAAATCTGAAGACAAAAATCAGCAGAAAATCTGATAATGTATATGGGGCTTTAGGCTTCATGTACACTGCTGCTGGTAAACTGACGTTTAAGAGCAGTTAGGCATTTTTTTCAGCTGCCCCTGAACTCTCCTCTTAGTACATGGACACAGGGTCGTTTTATAGTCGTTTCTAGGAAGTTGAGTTTTTAGAAGCATTTTTTGGAAAGCAAAAAAATGCGTCCAGGAAGGATGTTCAGAGGCATTTGAAACGCCAAATGCCTGTAACAGTTTGTAAACTCTGTAACTCACATTTAGCCACGTTTTGTTTACAGGCGTTTTTATGCAAACGCGGCAAACCGGACATTTCTAAACGTCGGTTACTACCGTGTTTCACCAAAAATAAGCCCTACCCTGAATATAGGACCTAGCGTGATTATTGGAGAGGGCTGCAATATAAGCCCTGCCCTGGTAAAGTACCTGAAAAAACTGTGGTCCGTTTTGTTTATTTTTATTTAGCCAAGAAACCGCCCCAAAGCATAATGTTTCCACCTCCGAGCTTGACTGTAGGAATGGTGTTCTTGGGGTCATAATCAGCATTTTTCTTCCTTCAAACACGGCGAATCGAGTTAATACCAATGAGCTCAATTTTGGTCTCCTCTGCCCACAGCACTTCATCTTAATGCTTCTCTGAATCATTTAGATGATGGTGAACGTCAGACGGGCCTATACATATGCCTTCTTGAGGAGGGGGGCCTTGTGGGCACTGCAGGATTCCAATCCATGGTGGCTTATTGTTACCAATTGTTTGTTTGGTGACTGTGGTCTCAACTACCCTCACTTTTCTCATGATCATCCCACCCCATGAGGTGAAATCTTGCATGGCGTTTCAGACTGAGGACGATTCATGGTTATTTTGTATTTCTTCCATTTGCGAATAATCACTCCGACAGTTTCCTCCAAGCTTCTTGATGATGGTCTTGTAGCCCATTCCAGCTTTGTGCAAGTCTACAATCTTATCCCTGATGTCTTTTGACAGCTCTTTGGTCTTGCCAATGATGGTGAGGTTTGAATGGAAGAAAGAGATTCTGTGGACAGGTGTCTTTTAAACGCATAATGAGTTGTCGTTAGGAGCACCTTCTTAAATTAGCAGAACTAATCTGTGTACCACATGAGCACATGCTGTAACCCAGTGGTCATCAACCCTGTCCTCAGGGCCCAATAATAGGCCTGGTTTTACTTATTATCTTGGGGAGATGCAATCACTGAGTAGCAAATGATATCACCTGTGATGTATTACAGTTATCTTGCAAACCTGGCCTGTTAGTGGGCCCTGAGGATAGGGTTGATGACCACCGCTGTAACCAGTCTGTGAAAGCTAGAATTATTGTTGGTTGGCAGTGGTTCAAGTACTTCTTTTACTCACGAACTGCAACTCCATTTATAACATTTGTATTGTGTTCTTTTCTGGATGTTTGATTGCCATTCTGTCTCTATCATTTAAAATACACCTATGATAAAAAATTATAGACCCTTAATTTTTTTGTAAGTGGGAAAACTTGCAAAATCTGCAGGGGATCAAATAATTATTCCACTGTGTGTGTGTGTGTGTATGTATGTATATATATATATATAATATAATATATAATGTATGTATTGTATTCTCATACATTTTTAGCACTTTTTATCTAGATTTGAATGTGCCTAATTAAATGTTGAGGAAAGCATGCTGGGGTGATTTAAAGTGGCCTATTGATCTTTTTTAAGCAGGAAAAGGATGCCAGGCCTAGAAGTCAGCAGCTCTTTGTGTATGGACAGACTGGTTAAGTAGTATGTGGAAATATGTAGCAGAGCTCTCCCCAGTTGTTTGGACCTTTGACTCATGACTGGGCTTTTGTTCAACTCAACACCTCTGGCCACAGGATGGGGAGGCAAGATATCTTGCTTGCTGTGCTGGGTTTTGTGTTTTAGGTCAGATAGAAGAATTCTGCCTTTTCCCATGAATGGCAGTGGTATTCAGTTTTCTTTGAATGGCTGCTTATTCCATGAAAGACATGGCTGTAAATGAGTAGATAGCAAAAGCTGTGGTCATTGTGCTGCAAGGGTTAGTAAGTCCCCAGGAGAAGTCACTGATGTGGTTTTGCAGTCAATGAAAATTCCCCAGGCTGTGTATAATCATTCTCTTTACAGTCATCTATTCTAGACTATTACTATTCTGATAAATAGAAGAGGACACGTAGACATCATTAACTCTTATTCTAATATGGATGAATGTAACTTGATGTCAGCGGTGTTGCGGTTGTCTTTCTACTGATAGTATATAGTCTATCTTTATATTTGAGTTATTCTATTTCCCGGTGAAAGCTTTGCTCCCTGCCTTTATCCAGGGGGGAGCAGCTGTTTTTCCTGTTGTCTCTATATACTTGTGGGACAGAGAGTGAAGGGACCAGGGGTAATGCAAATGATGGGTTAATCTTCCATGGGGTGGAGAGATTCTGCCTTGCTATTCTATTCAAAGGGGAACAAAGGGATGTGATCAGTGCAATGAGGACAGCATTCAGAGCTTGCAGAGCTTTGCTGATCATTCTGAATTTGGATGCTTCCTGATGGCTGATGGTCAGATTAAACTCCTAACTCTGAGAGGTCTCCTGCCCTGGAGCTCTGGTTCTCTGTCATTTAGCTGGAGTGTTGGAGGTCTGTAGGTACAGAGCCCACTGACAGGAGGTCAGGTGTTCCGCTTCATCTCGTACGTAAGTATAGTTCATATATAGGGAACTGGTCAGGTTCAAGGATCCCCTAGAAGTGGTGGTTGTATTAGGCCGGATTAATTCTTACATGTTTATCTCCAGATTAGATTATACAATTGGGCTCTATTAAGAATGTGTGACTAACTAGTGTTTGTATATTAAAGCCTTTTTTTAATCTTGTGGACAGTACTGGAAAGCCATATGTTCGACCATTTGGATGCTTCTGTAACAGATGAGGAAAAAATTAAGGGCTTAAACATGACCATGTCCATTGTGGGCGTTAAAATTGGTGGTTCCTCTTCTATGTTGGCTTGAGTTCTAGATGTCACTTGAAGAGGAAGGTTTTATTTAACTTTTTATAATATTTATACTATGGTTTCATATTATTGCTAATTTATGTGTGCCTTGTTACTTTTTGGGGATCTGGAACCTCCTTATAATAATTTGAGGTGGTTAAAATGTAGCTTTTGATCCTCCTTTCATAAAAGCCCTTTATTTAGGTGTTGGCCTCTTGGTTATATCATTGGTTGTTTTGAAGACAAAAGACACACAATGACAGCGTTACAATATGCTTCTATAGAGATGTAAATTTCCAAGAGAGCTTTGAAAAAAATAAAATAAACCTAGATGAAAATTAGAGCGCAAAAAAATAATACAATTCAGAAATCTACTTTTATTGTTGACTCTGTACATTAGATATTTTATTAAATAATAAATTGGTGAATCAGGTGATGCCTTATTTCTAAATAATTTTATAACCAGCTGGTACCTTATTTTTTAAATGGTTTTATTCCCAATCCTCTGTTTTATTTTGATGCAATGAAGTGCAACATGCAATATTTTATTAATATGTAATCTATTTCGAAAATGTTCAACATGGAAAAAGCAAAGGTAGCAAACAAGAAGCAACCAATCGGAAATCATCCTTTTTTTTTTTTTTTTTTTCTTTTTTTTTTGTTAAAGATCAATTCGAGTTGCTGTGGGTGATTGCACTATGAACTTCATAATTAGTTACATAAGAGCAGTAAAAAAAAAAAAAACACGCATAATTAATTAAAATATATATATATATATTTATATATATAGATATATATATATATATCTCTTCGATGTTTCTAAAGCTCAAAATAAAATAATATACAATGGAATATTCATATGAGATATTTCATAGCTGCTCCCCATGTTGTTGTTGTTATTATTATTATTATACAGGATTTATATAGTGCCAACAGTTTGCACGGCGCTTTACAACATGAGGGCAGACAGTACAATACAAATCAATACAGGAGGGATCAGAGGGCCCTGCTCGTTAGAGCTTACAATCTAGAAGGGAGGATGTGTTCCATGCAGATCCCTTTAATTGTATCTGATCTTTTCCCTCCCTGACCTCCCGCTTTTCAAAAACCTTCTCCCCATTGACTGCTTGTGCACTTAGGTTTCTTAGCAGCATCAGCTAACATTCAGGCCCCTCCCATTAACACATTGTCATTACAGACTGGACTCATTGCACATTCCCCCCCACCCCCAATATAACCTTAAGTGGGGCACACACTATAAGAAAATCGGGTGAACAATCGTCTGATTTTTCTCGATGTTTCACAGCAAATCTGAACCGATGAAAGAAAATTTGTATGAACATTCTTACGAATATTTTTGTATGACAAAAGCTTGCTTTAATGTTTATTGTTTCGGATCATGCGCAGTCTTCTTTTTTCTTATTATTCTTGTACGAAAATGGTACACATTAAACGAAAATCATTTGTTCTGTTCCCGTACGAGAAAAAATTTGGAGTTTGTCCCTTCAGGAAAATTCGGAATCGGCTGTCGAAAGTTGTGTACACACTATCCGAAAAATCATACAAAAATTCTTTGAGTGAAAATGTTCGCCCGATTTTTCTTGTGTTTCCTTGTTTCCCATTCTAATCGGAGCATTAATCAGATTGGGTGTGTCTGGAGGAAATAGCTGAGATTTTAAGAGAGTGAAACATGAATTGTATGACAGTGTTCACAAAAATGAAACAAAAGTGATTTCACAGAATAGTTCAACTAAAGTTAATAAGAACGTGGAAAGCTGTATATGAATAAATGAGATGTAAACTAGGATGTATTTGACTGATAAATTATTTGAACTGGCTATTTTACTACTGGTGGTGGGTGTGTTGGCGGTAAAGTGCCGCTATTTTTAGCAGCGCTTTACCGTCAATTTTGTGGTGCTATTCAACTAATAGCGGGGCACTTTTACCCCCTGCTAGCGGCTGAGAGGATTAAGACCACCCGAAAAGTGCTGCTGCAGCAGCGTTTTTTTAAGCCCACTGTGCATGGAGCCATATCATGCATTTGGAGTATGGTGAGCCAGAATTTGTGGCATTACAAGGTGCTGTATATTCTTCACTATGGGCAAGCACAGAGTCCATCTCCCAATATCCCAAGATTACTCCAGGGTCAGGTGGCGAGTAGTAGACTAGAGCCACAGCCAAAAAGTCATGATGTTGATTAGAGGTCGACTGATATATCGGCCGATATATGGCGTTTTTTTTTTTTTTTAATTAATCAGCATCGGCCGATTGTGCTGATAAAAAAAAGGCCGATTAAATCTTCAGCACGACTTGCAAATGAATTCTGTAATAGAAGTCAATGCAAGTTGCCTGAAATCTTCGTGGAGCGATGAACTTCTGTGTGTAGAGTTCTCAGGTTAACCATTGAAAGACTAAATCTGTTCTGGCACTTGCTTACAAGTGACAATCCTGTATTTTCTGCCCATAAAATCACTTAGAACCCCCAAAAATAAACTAAAACAGCCCATTTTTTTTTCATCCAAAAGTTTTGATTACCTGTTTTTGTGTATTTAATATTTAATATATAGTTTTTTTTTTTCTTCTAAATTATACATACAAGTGAACTGATTGGAGATTTTGTTTAATAAATGTTTTAATGTAAGAAATTTTCTGTATTACTTAAGGCTGCTTTCACACTGGAGCAGGCAGGCGTTGACAGCTAGTTTTAGCGTAACTTTACCGTCATTTTAGCGGCGCTATTTGGCTGGTAGCGGGGCACTTATAACCCAGCTAGCGGCCGAGGAAGAGGTTAAATGCACCCTTGAAGCGCCGTTGCCAAATCGCATTGCAGGTGCTTCGGCAGCGGTGCCCATTCATTTCATTGGACAGGAGTGGTGGAGGAGCGGTATACACCGCTCCAAAAATGCTGCATGCAGGACTTTTTTAATGTCCTGCCAGCGCCTCGCCTCAGTGTGAAAGCACTCTGACTTTCACACAGACTGCAGGGGAGCCATTTTGCAGGCACTTTACAGGTGCTATTTTTAGCCCAAAAGCGCCTGAAAAACACCCCAGTGTGAAAGGTGTCTGTTGGATGTTATGAGATGAAGGGGGAAAAAAAAAAGGGCCTAACAAATCGGCCCAAAAAGATTGGCATCATATATCGGGCATCGGCCACCGTGATTGTTAAATATTGGCCAGAGAAAACCCCATATCGGTCGACCTCTAATGTTGATGATGACCGGTTCTGTACCAGCAGACCTGCAGCTGCCTGCTTAACATGACTATTTAGTTCAACAAAAGTACTTTATAGCTGTAATTATTCTTAAACCCATTCCCTAGTACTGGGTGCATGCAGTTTGACTAGTTCTGTAAATATAAGTGCAGTTACTTAAAGCAGAACTCTGGGAAAATTATTTTATTTATTTTTTCCCATGCAGTGGGGCTGTGCTTTAACTGCTTGTTTTGCCCAGGGGTGCACAAAAAGGCTATACTCGCCAATCTTCTGGAAAACATCACTCCCTCTCGTCCAGTGGTGAACTAGTCCTGCTGTGGTCACATCCCAGAGCCGGCCCATGGGCGTGATGATGTCAGGAATGGTCTAGCGCACAAGATCGCTAGTGTGCGGGGGCAGGAATGGCAGGGACCTGTCTTGGGCTCGGTGGATCGGCAGATTAGGTAAGTATATCTCCGCTCTCCTCACCCCTAGACAAAAATGAGCAGTTAGCGCATCCAGTGCAGGCACAGCCCCGCTGCATGGGGGAAAAAACATTTTCCTGGAATTCTTCTAAAGGCCCGTACACACGGTCGGACTTTTTGACAACAAACATGCAAATTAGCTGTTTTGGAGCAACATCCGACTGTGTGTACGCTCCATCGGACAAACTTTTTCTGTTTTCATTGGACTTTTGTTGGCTGTGCGAACGAACAAACTTTCTGGCAACAAAAGTCCGATGGAGCAAAGTGCGACCGTGTGTACGCAAAAGCATCGGACTTTTGTACAAGGTACAAACACGCATGCTCAGAACCAATGCAAAAGATCAGACTACAATACAGAAGTTGACCAAAGGTGGCGCTGGAGTCATTGAACGTCCTCTTTTGAAGTGGCGTCAGTACGTTGTGACGTCATTACGTTTGTGTTTGTTGTCAAAAAGTCCGACCGTGTGTATGCAATACAAACTTGTGGACCACGCCCTTTGTACAAAAGTCCACGGAAAAGTTTGTACTAAGTCCGACCGTGTGTATGAGGCTTAAGTATAACCGAAGGCAAAACAATTTTTTAGTTCTGGACAGAGTGAAGAGGGATAAGAACACTCATCATTTTTATTGCTGCCTGTGCCTCCGTTAGGGAAATGCATCCTCTCTGTGTCCTGTTTATCATTATTGTTCAAAGTGAAAGTAAAGGAAAATATTAAACCTTTGGGTTGTCCCCAGAAAAATAGGAAGGAAATCTTCCAATGGGGACACTAGTTTTGGTAACATGGGGACTAAAGTATTCTCTTAATTTGCTGGTTTGGCTATGGGCCCGGAAGTGGAGTTAAATCTCCCCAATGGGACACAGATAGCGAAAAGAAAAACGGACAGGGGATATAACCCTATAACCCCATAACCCTACGCTATCCAAAATGGGGGGGGGTTGCCTATAGTTTTTCTTTAACCACTTAAGCCCCGGACCATTTGGCTGGCCACAGACCAGAGCAGCTTTTGCGATTTGGCACTTCATCGCTTTAACTGACAATTAAGCGGTCGTGTGACGTGGCTCCCAAACATAATTGACGTCCTTTTTTACCCCACGAATTGAGCTTTCTTTTGGTGGTATTTGATCACCTGGTTTTTATTTTTTGCACAAACAAAAAATTTTTAAACAAAAAATAGCGACAATTTTGAAAAAAAAACATTTTTGACATTTGGCTATAATAAATATGCCCAAAAAATATATAAAAAAACGTTTTTTCCTCAGTTTAGGCTGATACGTATTCTTCTACATATTTTTGGTAAAAAAAAAAAACACGATAAGCGTTTATTAATTGGTTTGCGCAAAAGCTATAGAGTCTACAAAATAGAGGATAGTTTTATGGCATTTTTATTATAAATTTTTTTTTTTTACTAGTAATGGCGTTATTTAATCGGGACTGCTACATTATCGCGGACACATTGGACACTTTTGGCGTGATTTTGGGACCATTCACATTTATACAGCGATCAGTGCAATTAAAAATGAATTGATTACTGTGTAAGTGGCTGGCAGTGAAGGGGATAACCACTTGGTGTCGCTGTAGGGGTTAAGTGTGTCCTAGGGAGTGATTCTAACTGTGGGGGGGGGGGCTGTGTGTAACACGACACTGATCACTGCTCCCGATTACAGGGAGCTGTGAACAGTTTCATTAGGCAGAATGGGGAAATGCTTGTTCGATCACGCACACTGAGCTCCCGGTGGGCGCACTTTCTGCCCGCAAGATGCCTCTTAAGGAAAAATTTACAGGTACGTTAATCTGCCTGTACGTGCCCTTCTGAGTGTGTGTGTGTGTGTGTGTGTGTGTGTGTGTGTGTATGTATAATATATATGAGTGTACAGTGTAAATTTGCTGTCCCCTCAAAAATAACTCAACACAGACATTAATGTCTAAACCGCTGGCAACAAAAGTGAGTGAGAGAAAAAAGAGTGGGTTGCGCTACAGAAAATTACTAAACAGAGAATACAGCTACGTGAAAAAGCTCACAAAAACATTGACTTAGTGGTGTGACTATCCTATACGGAAAAGTTTAGAATGCAACAAAAAATTGCGACAAAAAATTGGACTATCCTATAAAGATAGAAAATGCTAAATCAGTGAAGGTAGCGAATACACCTTAATATGGTTTCACAAAGAACATCCTTAATGGCAGTGAATATTCAAATGAATGTGGGATAATAAAGAAATTTTTTTTTGCCTAAACCTGAATAAATAAATGTGAATAAAAAGGAGAAAAGAAATATGTACCAACTGTACCTAAAGATTGAAATCGTATTAGGTATCAAAATAGCAAATAAAAACACCTTAAATAATATGAACAATCATAATATGATGTGAACCTGTAAAAAAATAGAACATCCAATGGCCCGTTGCCTTAAAACATTAATAAAACATGGATATGAAAATTAATTATGAACATAACATAAAATGTTGCAATGTTCAAAAAGTCCATATAAAGTCTCTATTTGCAAGGTATTCCACAGTGAAATGGTGACAGCATAAATATCCAAAACGAACGTGACTCGTGCTTAGCCTCCACCAAAGATATTACTGCCGCTTACCAGAAATAAATGGTTCCTTATTATAGAGAACCATGCAGAGCAGATGACTGATTCCCCCAGTCCAGGGTTTTCACGAATGGATGTGAAGAAACTCCGGAACCCGTTCGCCTCTCGATTCACTCCCGTTCACAGGTTTGCATAAAAAGTAATAAGACTCACAATAGTGTAAAACCCAAGTATATCTTTAATCGAACGTAAGAGACAAATGCGCACTTACAGAAATGAAGATTAAAACGATCCTTTCAGCAAAACCGAGCCGGCCGGTCTCGATTCGCGCCCGTTATACCGTAAACAAACAACACAAGATGGTGGCGTCAGGACGTCGCTCCTCCTCCCTACGTGTTTCGTCACTATAGGACGTGGTCACGGGGTGAGTACACTCCTAAGTGAAAATGTTCAAATTGGGGCCCAAAGTGTCAATATTTTGTGTGGCCACCATTATTTTCCAGCACTGCCTTAACCCTCTTGGGCATAGAGTTCACTGGAGCTTCACAGGATGCCTCTGGAGTCCTCTTCCACTCCTCCATGATGACATCATGGAGCTGGTGGATGTTAGAGACCTTGCTCTCCTCCACCTTCCGTTTGAGGATGCCCCACAAATGCTCAATAGTGTTTAGGTTTGGAGACATACTTGGCCAGTCCATCACCTTTACCCTCCTCTTCTTTAGCAAGGCAGTGGTTGTTGTGTTTGGGGTCGTTATCATGTTGGAATACTGCCCTGCGGCCCGGTCTCTGAAGGGAGGGGATCATGTTCTGCTTCAGTATGTCACAGTACATGTTGGCATTCATGGTTCCCTCAATGAACTGTAGCTCCCCAGTGCTGGCAGCACTCATGCAGCCCCAGACCTTGACACTCCCACCACCATGCTTGACTGAATGCAAGACACACTTGCCTTTGTACTCCTCACCTGGTTGCTGCGACACACTTGACACAATCCGAACCAAATAAATTTATCTTGGTCTCATCAGATCACAGGACATGGTTCCAGTAATCTAGTAAGTTCTAGACTTCATTCTGGGACGACAGCCATGCAGTCCAATTTGATGCAGTGTACGACGTATGGTCTGAGCACTGACAGCCTGATCTCCCACCCCTTCAACCTCTGCAGCAACGCTGGCAGCACTAATACATCTATTTCCCAAAGACCTCCTCTGGATATGACGCTGAGCACGTGCACTCAACTTCTTTGGTCGACCATGGCAAGGCCTGTTCTGAGTAAAACCTGTCCTGTTAAACCACTATATGGTCTTGGCCACAGTGTTGCAGCTCCGTTTCAGGGTCTTGGCAATCTTCTTATATACTAGGCCATCTTTATGTAGAGCAACAATTCTTTTTTTCAGATCCTTAGAGAGTTCTTTGCCATGAGGAGGCTGTTGAACTTCCAGTGACCAGTATGAGAGAGTGAGTGTTAAAACCACGATAACACCACATTTAACACACCTACTCCCCATTCACACCTGAGACTTTGTAACACTAACAAGTCAATTTGGACATTTTCACTTAGGCTGCTTTCACACTGGGGCGGGAGCGGCGTCGGCGGTAAAGCGCCGCTATTTTTAGCGGCGCTTTACCGTCGTTTTAGCAGCGGTCTGCGGGCGCTAGCGGGGTAGTTTTAACCCCCACTAGCAGCCGAAAAAGGGTTAAACCCGCCCGCAAAGCACCGCTGCAGCGGCGCTTTGCCGGCGGTATTGCCGCAGTGTCCCATTGATTTCAATGGGTAGGAGCGGTATAGGAGCGGTGAATACACCGCTCCAAAGATGCGGCTAGCAGGACTTTTTTCACCGTCCTGCCAGCGCATCGCTCCAGTGTGAAAGCCCTCCGGCTTTCACACTGGAGGGAAAGGGGCCGGTTTTTTTCAGGCGCTATTTTTAGCGATGTAACGCCTGAATACCGCCCCAGTGTGAAAGCAGCCTTAGGGGTGTTCTCACTTTTGTTGTCAGTGGTTTAGATATTAATGGCTGTGTGTTGAGTTATTTTGAGGGGACAGCAAATTTACACTGTACAAGCTGTACACTCAATATAAATTATTTATATATATATATATATATATATAATGTGTGTGTATATATGTATATCATATTTTTATTAAATTTTTTTGTATAATCCCGTTTACAATAGAGCAGAATAATCCTATTTTGATGTTTTTTTTTCTTTTTCTTTAGCAGAAACAGCATTTTCCTGTTTGTTCATGTAAACTGGCCTCGTATATCTCAAGAATAGTATTGTGCCAAAAACGAAGATCTGCTCAGGCTATGTATACTTGGGGAAGAGTCTGCTAAGATTGATTAGACCATATGGCTTAATGCACTTGTTGTAGCATTTTCATATGTGCTTTGGCACAGTGCAGGTTGGGAGCTGGCCTGTTTTACTGACAGACTTGTGTTTGTACTGGCACACTGATCCAGCATCTCGCCTGGCACGGTTCTTACAGGAAAGTTTGAAGCATGCTCTTTCTATCCACAGGACTTTGTCCCGGAACAGCTGCTTATTTTCTGTTTGAAGCGTAGTCTTGGAATCCTATTACAGGGCTTATTTGAGTTTTATGCTGCCCGTTCACCCCTATGCAGGGTATCCAGAGATAAGCTGCCTTGTAATAAAGAGATTGTCAGTGCATTACATTTACCTCCCATGGGGTCTGTCTGTGACAGTCAGATTTCTGCTGTCCTGCAGTTGCTGTCCCACTGTCTTGTATGAATTTATAGCCTTTTGATGGGATTTATTTACTGTCACAGTAACCTAATCACTCTCCGGAGCTGTCTAGACCTTACCACCTTCAGCCATTTAGTTTCTTTTTAATTTACATATTACCGCATATTAAATGTTTTGAGTTTGATATAGGGATAGTAAAACTCTGCTTGAGGTTCCATCTTCTTAATTGGCCTCCCCTAGTCTAACCTGCAAGAGAAGCAAGAAAATAAAGTGTTCCATCTCCTGGTTGAGCACTCTCTAGAGGTGAATGGATTTCCCAGTTAATTGATTGCTTCTCAGATAAGCCAGCGCAGGCACACTCCTTCCTTTATTTATAGGGCCAAACATGCAAGTCCAATAAATTTTAATGTGCATGTTTGTATAATGATCTTTTCTAAGAAAAGCACCTAAACAATCTGCACTGAGACATCGTCTGCTATTTTCTCTCAGTTTTTATAAATCCTCACCATAGCTCTCACATTGTACTTACATTCCCTTAGTTAGTACAGACAATAAGCCCACTCTGATCCACCTTTCCGTTTTTCAGGTGGATCCGAGCGGGCCATCCATTGACTTGTATGGAGCAGCGGATGACACCTCCGTCTGCCATCCAATCCACTCAAAACAGACAAATTCCTATACGTTCGCCATCCATCTTGGTGGATAGGATCTGATGAAAATGGGCATGCTGTCTGTTTTCATCCGATCTCCCATAGAGATCAGCAGGGCTCTGACAGTTCTGTTCCTGCACAGTGAGCAGAGACGGACCTGTCATCCGCCAGCTCAGTGGAGATCAGCGGATCGATCTCCCCTGAGCTGGTGGAGCCTGCTAAGCGGATCTGCCCCGTGTGAAAGGGGCTAGTCTTATTTGAGTCCTGATAAAATTATTGCTCAAGGCCTTATGAATTGTTTTTGTTTTTTTTTTGTTTTTTTTATATTATTTTTCTTACATTACATCACACCAATGTTTCACATTAAAACGTTAAAACAGACAAAAAAGTGATTTCATACCAATATACATGGGGAGGGTCATGTAATGGAAGGGAATAGGACTGTTGGGTAGGGGTACACGGAAATTTGGGAGGAACTGGGGGGCAGTGGTAGTAGATGTTCCCAGATTCACCCCTTAAAATATAAAAATTCACTATGCACAAATATTTCGGCATCTCTCATTGTTTCACATTTGTATTAGTGAGTTTGATGGGAGATTGATGGAGTAAGTTAAGGAGATAGGGGTATTTTATGAAGGATTCTGAAAGCCTTGTAGAAGGTACATTTTAGGAATGATCCATCCTTATGTTTTTGAATTATTTGTATATATGTGTTTGAATGGTATGTTATGTGTTATGTTTATACAGAAATTGAATAAAAAAAAAAAAAAAGAGTTAAAAAAAATAAAATAATTAAAGGACCCTTACCTCTTCCTAGCTTCTTCTGTAGCAGAGCCACAGCCAGCTGCATTGTTTACTCCAGCCTGGCCAAAGGCCTTTTCAGAGCTGATCACACTTGCGCCTTCATAGACCTGTATAAGAGACATGGCACTCTTGGTGCACAGACAAGGTCTTGGAGAATTGATGCCAAGGACAAGTAAACATTGCAGTATTCCATGGCTTTGATATACAGTTTTTATAGAGGATAGGGGTGGAAGATTGGGCTTTCTTTAAAAGACAAGTGCATCTCCAGCCCAAATGTTGTTCCATTTTCTCTGTGCCTTTTGAATGGCATGCTGCAGCTCTGACCTCTGTACCGGTATGGATTTGGATGGGGACAAGTGCTATGAGTACAGAAATCCCCTGGAGTGTTTAATAAGCCGTCTTGTCTTCTGGTGATAAAACTCCTGTAAATACAAGAAGCAAGTGTATTGTATGTTAGTGTTCATTGTGTATGTCATCAGGAAACATTGCCTGTACTTTCCTATAATAAAATATAGTCACTGCTGCTCTACTTCCTTGTGCTGGTTAACTGGTCTTGTATCCACCCCTCCTGTAGTTTTCTGCAGACATCCATTAGGGGGTGGATCTGCTGCGTCTTTCCCATAGTTTTGTTTCTACACAGGCAGTCTGCAGCACATTATTCTAGGTTCACACACAGTTTGCATGGCTGAATTTGCATCACACAAACATTGCATGCAATCTGCACTGCAATGAGATGCAAATCACATGAGATGTCTGTCATCGCACAAGTGTAGACCTAGTCTAAATGTCACCTCTACATTTACAAGTTAATTATCTTAGTTTGCAAACCCAGTTGGTGCACACAAGGTGGATTTATATCCTGTGTGGCTATTGATGAATATATTTTATATGAACGATTTAGGCCCCTTTCACACATGCTGTCAGTTTTTCATCCATCCATTGACGCATGAAAAGCAGACATCAATGACTCTATGGAAAAAGGCATGTAAAAGGATGTTTATCCATTTACGTTAGTTTACATACGCATCAGTTTTTTTAAAACTGATCAAAGCTCTATTTTTCTTCCGTTTTAAAAATGTGTCAGACAAAAAACGGATGTAAACGAACAAATGGCCAGTTTTTCATCTGTTTTTGCATTGGTAGTGGATATAAAGAAAAACTGATGAGCACGGATGAATAATTGAATAATGAATGAATAATTGATGAACACTGATGAAAAACGGATGAATACTTCATCCGTTTTGACGTGACTAAACTGATGAAATGAACGGTCCGCGTGTGTGAAAGGAGCCTTAGTGCCCGTTCAGCTTTAGGCCCCGTTCATCTGTTCCAAGAAAAAAGCGTATTTCGTTTACATCAGTTTCTCATCCAATTGCATTTGTTCTGCTTCTGTTTTTTAAATGTAACACAAATGCAGAGTTTTGTTCCGTTTAAAAAAGAAAAAAAAAGTGAACAGAGGCAGGTGGAAAACTGACTTAAATGGACGACATCCATTTACATCCTTTTGTCCATAGGGATGGATGGATGGATGAAAAGTGGACGGACGGAACACCCATGTGAAAGAGGCCCCGGAATTGCATTTGCCCTTTTTTCCCTCCCTTCGCAGCACATTCTAAATTGGTTATACTTGACTTATTCCCCGATATCTCTCGGCACAAACACTATCCAAGTCTGATCGTTGCACACAATCTTGCTTATCGTATAGTAAAAAGCATAAAATCTGTGAAATCCTCTTATGTTCTTGCAGAGAATGCAGCATATGTGAGTACATGTAGATGTTTTCATACATGGCACACCAGAACATTTTACCTTTGTGTCCTCTTGTTTTTCAGGAGACATAACTCAGAAAGGTTATGAGAAGAAGAGGGCCAAGCTTCTAGCTCGTTACATCCCACTCATTCAAGGTAAGCTTATAAAGCTCATTCATAAGGGATGGGTCATGTGACAGGACGTGTACAACAGAAGAACGATGGGGAATTTGTTTCCTGCTGAACAAGTTTAAAGCCTGGTACACACTTATAGTTTTTTTTCTGGTTGCAGCCGTTGTACTAGCAAGTCCGATGTTAGTACAGGGATCTCCCCCCGCTGAGCTGTTGTGTAGCCCCCCCCCCCCCCCCCCACTAGTACACTCTGATCAGCGCTCGGGAGCCGGTCGGCTGCTGGTTTTCTAGCATGCTCGGCTAACTTCTGTCAGACAATATGACATACAGACGGGCCAAATGTTGGACGTTTTTTATTGAACCAGCCGATGTCACCAGACATTCGGCCCGTGTGTACAAGGTACTAGGCTGATGTTCTTAGTGGTTGAAATGGCCAAAAAGTAATGTACTAAAGTGTTTTTCTTTATAGGAAATGCATTTCAGTGTACTTTGATGGGGCAGGTAAAGTATGGTTGAAGTGTCAAATCCTCATGCCACCTGCTCCTACTTCTGTTTAAAAATGAAGAAAAGTGACAATATTGAAAATTTGAAGAGGAGCTAAAATGTGTCTTTTTTTTTTTATTTTTTTTTTTTTTAAGGGGGGTGGTGGTGGTGGTGGTGGTGGTGGTATAGTTGAGGTTCGCCATTTATGTCCAATTCAAGAGATTTGGCTAAACTCCAATCCTGTAGACAGAATAGTATAGGAAATCTCTCGAAAACGAGGTTAATTCCCTCTTAGGTGTTACAAGGACAAGTGATCCCATTAGATGGTTTTCTTTCCATTTCTTTTCTTGTACCAACTCAAGTTTTGGATGTTTCATCATTTTCACTCCTGATAGTGTCACAAGAAAAATGAAGAGTGAATCTCCCTAGTGGGGTCAAAGATGGCAGTACAACCTTGAAATAGGCCCTAAACAAATTCCAATCTATAAAAAAAAAAAAAAGTTTGGCTTTAGGGTGTTGTGTGAAAACTATACATCGTGTCCACTGCCTGTCTTCAAACCTTTTAAACATAGGGCTAATTCACTGTCCTTCAAACCCTAGGGTAGCTGGACAGTTCTAATAAGAGAAAATTCCCCGACATCAGTGGGGGGAGGGGGTTAGCAGTGCCCCAGGGTTGGTGAGCAGTAGGCGTCATATGACCTTGCCACTCATGGTTAGTGGGAGGAGAAATAATTCCAACTGTTGGTGTCAGTGGAAGGAATAGTGCCCCATTGCTGATATCGGTGTGGGATGAAAAGTGCACCATCTTTGGTGTCAGTGAGGGGAATGGTGCCCCCTGATGGTGTGTGTCAGTGGAAGGAATAGTGCCCCATTGCTGATATTAGTGTGGGATGAATAGTGCACCATCTTTGGTGTCAGTGAGGGGAATGGTGCTCCCTGTTGGTGTGTGTCAGTGGAAGGAATAGTGCCCCATTGTTGGTGTCAGTGAGGGGAATAGTGCCCCCTGATGGTGTGTGTCAGTGGAAGGAATAGTGCCCCATTCTTGGTGTCAGTGAGGGGAATAGTGCCCCCTGTTGGTGTGTGTCAGTGGAAGGAATAGTGCCCCATTGTTGGTGTCAGTGAGGGGAATAGTGCCCCCTGTTGGTGTGTGTCAGTGGAAGGAATAGTGCCCCATTGTTGGTGTCAGTGAGGGGGATAGTGCCCCCTGATGGTGTGTGTCAGTGGAAGGAATAGTGCCCCATTGTTGGCCTCAGTGAGGGAAATAGTGTCCCCTGTTGGTGTGTGTCAGTGGAAGGAATAGTGCCCCATTGTTGGGGTCAGTGAGGGGAATAGTGTCCCATGTTGGTGTGTGTCAGTGGAAGGAATAGTGCCCCATTGTTGGTGTCAGTGAGGGGGATAGTGCCCCCTGTTGGTGTGTGTCAGTGGAAGGAATAGTGCCCCATTGTTGGTGTCAGTGAGGGGAATAGTGCCCCCTGTTGGTGTGTGTCAGTGGAAGGAATAGTGCCCCATTGTTGGTGTCAGTGAGGGGGATAGTGCCCCCTGATGGTGTGTGTCAGTGGAAGGAATAGTGCCCCATTGTTGGCCTCAGTGAGGGAAATAGTGTCCCCTGTTGGTGTGTGTCAGTGGAAGGAATAGTGCCCCATTGTTGGGGTCAGTGAGGGGAATAGTGTCCCATGTTGGTGTGTGTCAGTGGAAGGAATAGTGCCCCATTGTTGGTGTCAGTGAGGGGGATAGTGCCCCCTGTTGGTGTGTGTCAGTGGAAGGAATAGTGCCCCATTGTTGGTGTCAGTGAGGGGAATAGTGCCCCCTGTTGGTGTGTGTCAGTGGAAGGAATAGTGCCCCATTGTTGGTGTCAGTGAGGGGGATAGTGCCCCCTGATGGTGTGTGTCAGTGGAAGGAATAGTGCCCCATTGTTGGTGTCAGTGAGGGGAATAGTGCCCCCTGTTGGTGTGTGCCAGTGGAAGGAATAGTGCCCCATTGTTGGGGTCAGTGAGGGGAATAGTGCCCCCTGTTGGTGTGTGTCAGTGGAAGGAATAGTGCCCCATTGTTGGTGTCAGTGAGGGGAATAGTGCCCCCTGTTGGTGTGTGTCAGTGGAAGGAATAGTGCCCCATTGTTGGTGTCAGTGAGGGGGATAGTGCCCCCTGATGGTGTGTGTCAGTGGAAGGAATAGTGCCCCATTGTTGGTGTCAGTGAGGGGAATAGTGCCCCCTGTTGGTGTGTGACAGTGGAAGGAATAGTGCCCCATTGTTGGGGTCAGTGAGGGGAATAGTGCCCCCTGTTGGTGTGTGTCAGTGGAAGGAATAGTGCCCCATTATTGGGGTCCGTGAGGGGAATAGTGCCCCCTGTTGGTGTGTCAGTGGAAGGAATAGTGGCCCCTGTTAGTGTGTGTCAGTGGAAGGAATATTGCCCCCTGTTGGTGTGTGCCAGTGGAAGGAATAGTGCCCCATTGTTGGTGTCAAAAAGAATAGTGGCTTACAGATAATGTCAGTAGGAGGAATAGTGCCTCAGGGGTCTGGTTAAGGTCAGTAAAAAAGCCCCAGTTTGGGGATCACTGTTTAAACAAATGAGGGGGGAGGGAAGGTAGCACAACCACTCTATTGTAGTAAGTTCCAACCAATTTTAATAAAAAAGGATCACACATGTAAAAGCCAAGGAAAGGCTGAGCCTGTAGTAACAGCACTGTCCGAAAAAATCTGCAGCTGAATGGATGAGCTAGTGAGGACTCTGATCACCATGCCACTGGACGGGGAGCTGCTCTGACCGTGTAACATGCATGATATGAGCCAGTTTCCTGACTCCCAGGATGGATGGTGTAACCCACTTGATGTCCAGGGTCAAAGGATGCTTTTTCGAGGGGCCTTCCTCTTCCTCAGCTTCTTTGACATTGGGCATCAGGTAGACTACACCATCCATTTGCCATCCATCCTGGGAGTGATGAAACCGAGGCACATCATGCATGTTAGACTGTCAGAGCAGCTCCCCAGCCAGCACAGTGATCCGGACTCGGTGTCCTCACTAGCTCATCCATCCATCCATCCAGTTGCATATGTTTGGGACAGTGCGGTTACTACAGGCTCATCCTCCCCTTGGTTTTTTCTTTTACATGTGTGTTTTTTGTGCACTTTTGTGAGTATACATCTTTTAATAATTTTTTTATTAAAATTGGTTGGAACTTGCCACTAGAGTGGTTGCTCTGTCTCCCTCCCCCCCCCCCCCCTCATTTGTTTTCACACAAGGAGTCCCTTCTCCCTTTTGACAGCGACACCCCTAGTCTATTAGTTTCCTTTGTCTAGTTATCGTGCTACCCGCTCATTAGCCCCCTGTTTTTTATTGATGGTGTTATTGTTGAATGCAGGTTATATTCACATGGTTATTTTACGTACAATGAAGTCATCTGTGTTTGTCGATTTGAGTGGTTGAGCGCTGGTAGCCAAGCGCCTCCTTTGGCGTAAGGCATTTTTTTCTTTAGCTTGGGGATCACTGTTTGACCAGTATTTGGAAGGGAAAGTTGTGTGACCTAAAATACTATTCTGGTAATGTTTTTGGCCCCATACACACTATCAGTTTTTCCTTCAGATTTACCAAAACCATATAATATGAGGTCAAACCTTAGGAGTTTCAATGTGTATGCAATCAGGCAGGCCCTTCTACTACATGGTTTTTGTAAACCTGAAGGAAAAAATCAGCAGAAAATCTGATAGTGTGAATGGGGCTTTAGGACACTGCTGGAGATTTTCACACATTATCAGTTATAGAGTTTACATATGATTGGCAAAAAACCTTCAAAGATTGGCAGTCCTATGAGAGAAACGCTGTTTAATACCAGAGGCCAGAAAAGAATGGAAAAAGTATGGAAAAGAGGAAAAGTCCACAACCGTTCATAGAATCAGTCCTTTTGAATGTATAGTATATTGATATTTGGAAAGGATAGGTAGTGGCAGCATAAGGGTCAGGGAACAGGAACATTAGACCATAGTTGCCAACATTGTAAAAAAAAAATAAAAAATTCGGGACACACTTTTGGCAGTAGGCGGAGTTGTATTATAATTAGAGGGCGGGGCATGCGGTTATAGATGTGGCATATAAAAAATGTGAAATGCTTCACGCTGCGGCAAAATATGGGCATGGTTTACGTAAAAGTGGCGTGGCCCAAAGGGGTGTCGTTAGAGTCTGAGATGAATGCAGGGGGAGAGGGAAAGGAGGAGGGGGGAGAGGGAAAGGAGAGACAGCAGCCCCCCCGATCCTACACCACAATAGCAATATGTGTTTGACAATCAGCAGATAAAGATACTCCAAATACCTGGTGTCTATTATTACATTGTAATATGAAATGAAATCATTCAACTCACCATAATGCAGAATCGGTGGGAGCCATGAGCGCATCACTAGTCACGTTGCCTGCCACAAGATGCCATCAGGTGTCCCAAGCGGAGTCTGTCCTTACATCACGTGCCCCATCAGAGTGTCCATCAGCGGAGCCCCTCCTTACATCTGGTGACCCTCTGACAGAAACTCACTGCACAGACTCCCCCTGACAGGACATATAATCTCCTGGCCTCCAAGCGGCAGCCATCGTTGCCGCGTTGACTTTGAACTGTGGTGCCGCCCACTGCTCTTCACACACACTGGCAGCGGGGGTGGGCGGCGCCACAGGTTCTCTATTGAAGACCAGCTTCTGGTCTTCTTAAAAATGGCGGCCACCAGCCGCGTACGTCTAGCGGGCGGCGGCAAAAAACGGGAAATTCAAATTTCCGGGACAAACCGAATTTCCCGGGACATTTCCCGGGACAAAATTAATTCGGGACAAATGTCCTAATCCGGGAAATTTGGGACAGTTGGCAACTATGTTAGACTAGAGTGGACATGAAAAATGGGCAAGAAAACAAAGACAAAACATTGTCTTGACTGGGACAACTTCATTGAGTTACATGACAAAGTTGAGAGCAAGGTACTAGGTTGTCTGATTATCGGAGCGGCCAATACTCACATTTTTCAAATAATCAGTTTCGGTCAGAAACTTACCGATATTGGTCAGACCTCCTCCCCCTGTCCCCGCCCGGCGCTCGCTGCGATCTCTGCCAATCTCTGTCAGTGGTGCGGTGGGCAGCAGAGAGATGACATCATCTCTCACTGCCCATCTCGCATCACCTCTGTTCCGCCCCTACTGTAGGGCCATGAAGGCTGCTCTTGGCAGAGCTGGTTATGCCATCTCTCACCGCCTGCCCGCATGTGGAAGTTTACCCACTCGGACGCTGCTGGGGAAAGGCTGCCAGAAGTAGTGTAAGTAGTGACCAGCTGCATATGGGTGGTAGGTGACAATGGGAAGTGACATGCTGCATCTGGGTGGCAGGTGATGGTCATGTACAGAATATCGGCACCTGATAGCGGCTAAAAATCGTATATCGGTCGGCCCCCTGCAAGGTACCTCAGCATATATCTTTTAGAATGAGGTGGAACAGGGTGTTAGTAGCATTGGGTCCACAAGACCATAATGCATTAGGAATATGTTCAGTATCGTGTTGGATCCATGGGGAATGCAGAAGGGGCCCCCTAAGGCCTCATGTACACTGCTGCTGGTAAACGGACCTTCAGCAGTTGGATGCTTTTTCCAGCTGCCCCTGAACTCATCCAATGTTATCTTATGTGTACATGTATACAGGTTTTTTTAATGTTGTTTGTAGGCAGTTGCGTTTTAGGAGGTTTTTCTTCGAAGGGCAAAAAATTTGAGTTGAACCAGATGACCCCATCATTGAGCTTGACCCCCGGCTTGATCAAACATAGTTGCATGAAATTTAATATCTGGCTTTTGAAATTTCCTCACATATGCTGATTATGGGGTCAATAGTAAAAGCACCGAAATTGAGATAGATACAAGTACACTGCTGCTCTCTCTGGTCTCACAGAATGGCTGAAATAGTAAGGCCCCTTTCACACTGAGGATGTTTTGCAGGCGCTATAGCGTTAAAAATAGCGCCTGCAATCCCCCCTTAAAGAGCTGCTCCATTGTCTCCAGTGTGAAAGCCTGAGGGTTTTCACACTGGAGAGGTGCGCTGGCAGGACACAGTGTGAAAGGGGTCTTAAATAATAGTTTTTTTTGTGCTTTGGGAGGGTCTTATGATATTTTAAATAAACGCTTCTAGACACAAACGCAGCACGCAAATGCGGCTAAATGGGCGTTTTTAGACCCCTTTCACACAGGGCATTTTGCAGGCGCTATGGCGCTAGAAATAGCGCCTGCAATCCGCCCTAAAACAGCTGCACCATTGTTTCACACTACAGCGGTGCGCTTGCAGGACGTCGGGGAAAAGTCCTGCCAGCAGCTTCTTTGGAGCGGCGAAGGAGCGGTGTGTTTATCACTCCTCCACCGCTGCTCCCCATTGAAATCAATGGGGCAGCGCTGTAATACCGCCGGCAAAACGCCGCTATTGCGGCGTATTGCTGGCGGTTTTAACCCTGTCTTGGCTGCTAGCGGGGGTAAAAGCGCCCCGCTAGCGGCCGAAATGTGCTGCAAATCCAGCGGTAAAACACCGCTAAAAAATAGCAGCGTTTTACCGCCGACGCTATGGGCAGTGTGGTGTGAAAGGGGTCTAAAATGCCGGTTTCAAGCTGCCAAAAAAATCACTCGGAAGCGGTTGCCTCAGCGTCCAGTGTACACGAGGCCTAAATGTATGTGATCAATGAATGAAAAGTCAGATTCTTGGTAATCTACTAGCAATGTTTCTGTAGGTAAGGTCTTGTATACTGAGGAGCAACACTAGTAGTTCTTTTTTTGGGGGTGCGTTCTAAGAGATTTTCATCTGTTCTGGGCTTGTATATAGAAATTAGTAAGATTGTTTAGTGTAATGAATCGCAGAACACATCTTAGTGTAAACAGTTTTTAGTAGGTATGGGATAAGAATATTTCTCATTTTGCTCACCTATCGGATGGTTGAGAGCGAAGCTGGGATCTGTCTACTGTTCTGGTTAGTTTTGTTTTCCAGGCAGTTCTGGGCGTTTTACTTGCTGAGTGAGGGATTCCTGCTAAACTCTAATCCCTGGCCCAGAGCATCAGAGCCAAACTAAGCAGAATTTTCACCCCTTCCTTACTTTAAATCCAGCCATATAGGCAGAGCATGTTCTTCTCAGTATGGAAAAATCTAGAGCTATCAGGAAACCAGATGACATTGGTTTTCTGATAATAATTATAATTAAGAAAGAATTGAATGTTTATTTAAAGTGGTTGTAAACCCTAATGCCCTGTACACACGACTGGACTTTCGGCAGATTAGGGTCCTGCGGACTTTGGCGGGAATTCCTGCGGACTTTCCGAACTAACGGACTTGCCCACACATGACCGGACTTTCCGGGAAAACTAGGTCCGCCGGACTTCCCGAGGGAGTTCCGGCGGACTTCCAAATGAACGTACTTGCCCACACACGGACTAAAGTCCTTTAATTTTGAACGTGATGAGTTACGACGGGACTAGAAAAGGAAGTTAATCTCACTGCTTTTATTGCCGAGATTGACACATCGCGAGTCCCGTCCCCGGGGCCTAGACCTAAGGGCCTGGTATGCCCTTGGAGGGGGATTCCCCCTCACGCTCACTGCAATAGAAAAATGTGTTTTTCCTATTGCAGCAAGCGCGAGATGTACAGTACCCTGCCGCCGAGAACCATTTTCGCCGACAGGTGCTGTAGCTGCCCGTGCATTGTATTTGGTCCGTCTGACCACCATACAGACGAACGGGTTTCCCACTAGGAACTGAGTCCGGCGGAGTTCCGGATTTGTTCCGTCTGACCTTTGCTGTCAAAAAGTCCCGTAGTGTGTACGCAGCATTACATATACCCATTGAAGTGACTGGCCTCAGGTGATACATAGATACAAACATATCCTCCTACATGAGTTGTACCTATTTATCTGCATTTCTCTTCTCTTCTCTTCAGCCGTTCGAAGTCCAGAATTTATGAAGCTTGTCTTAGCATTCACACTTGTCTGAGAGCGGATTTGAATGGAAGGGACCCCCCCCCCACACACACACACACACACACACACACACACACACACACACACACACACACACACACACACACACACACACACACACACACACACACACACACACACACACACAAGAACAGAGCTGAGGCTGTCAAGCTCTGTGCTAGAGGTCCCTCCCCTGTCACCTTTTTTTCTCCTGGTGTCGGGAAAATGTGTCAGAAGGGATTTATGCAGATAGCAGAGGAACGAGGCAGTAGACCGAAAAGGCACCAACTCCTCTTAATTGAGACAGGTACACACTATAGAGGGATATGCTTTGTTCATATTTCATGTCTGAGGTTTACAACCAATTTAAGCCAGCGAGCTAAGCCATTTGGGGTGGAAGCACTTGGAGCCACAGGACAGTGGAATGTTAAAGCCATAAATGTGCCAATCCAGCTAAGACTGTTTTTTTGTAGACATTTGTCAGCTGCTTGCCAAGTTGCTGCCATTGGCTTTGTCGACCCTGTCTACTGCTTCTCTTTGTAATGTACCTAATTGGATTAATGTAGATAACCTAAAAATAAAAACATACATTCCTGTACATGTACATGATCAGCTTTCTAGGGGAAAAAAAATGTCTCATCTTAAAGCGGAGTTCCGCCTGAAAAAAAACCCGAAAAGTCAGCAGCTATAAATACTGTAGCTGCTGACTTTTAATATAAGGACACTTGCGTGTCCAGGGAGCCTGCGATGTTGGCACCCGAAGCCAACCCAGCCCCCAGCTCTGGGTGCAGGCTCCGGCATTCTTACTAAGGGAAACATGAAGGATTACCTACTGCACATGCTAAGTGGTCCCTGCTGTCTTCTGGGACCTGTGTGTCTCCCAGAAGACAGCCGGGGGAAAGGAGGAGAGCGCTGGACATTGCGTAGTTTGCCCGAAATAGATTGCAGCGATCTGTCCCTGGAAGTGGGAGCAGATACCTGAATTCCGCTCCCCCCTGAAAGGTGCCAAATGTGACACCGGAGGGGGAGGAATCTGATCTAAAATGTTGAGGTACTGTTGTTGGGGTGCAAGTAATGTTTATCCTGATTATTTCTGAGAAACAGATGGTCCTCGTCTCAAAGTTCTCAATCATACAATCTTGGGTAGGTTGAGGAGTATAATTGTCAGGTTAAATAACTAGCTAGGGTTTCTTGCGCTGATTATTTGTTTTTGTTTAAGAGCAACTCGTGAATCAAGTGAAATTAAAGTGTTACTAAACCCAGGACCCTGCATTCACTATAGCTGGCCTCCCACAGTACACAGAACATGGACATTTAAAAGTTTTAGTAAATATGAACTGCTAAATACCTTTTCTCATTAGCAGTATATAGCAGTCTTGTGACTTCTATCAGTGTTTGGTTAAATCTTGTAGGAGGAGTTTTCTTTCTCCCCTGATTGTCCTATGAGAATGCAGGACCCCTGACCTTCTGTCTGGACATACCAAACTGAGCGTGTTCCCTAGTCCCTGTACTATCCAGAGATGGGTTGGGGAAAGTGGAAGAAGGGGAGGATCAGAGAAGATAGTATCCAGGTCCAAGGTTCTGTTCTTGGACCTCTACTATTCTCGATCTACACGTCCTCCCTGGGTCAGCTGATAGCCTCCCATGGCTTTCACTACCATTTATATGCTGATGACACCCAAATCTATCTCTCTGCCCCTCGGCTCACCCCATCAATCTCCCCACGCATCACTACTAACAGACGTATCAGCCTGGATGTCGCACCACTTCCTCAAACTTAATCTTAATCTAAAACTGAGCTCTTAATACTTCCTCCCCCACGTGCCCCTTCGCCTGACTTCTCTGTCAAGATCAATGGCACATCCATCAGTCCGCCCCCACATGCCAGGGTGCTAGGGGTAACCTTAGACTTCAAACTGTCCTTTCAGGCCGACATACAAGCCCTGTCCAAATCATGCTGCCTTAGCCTCCGCAACATTTCCAGAATATGCCCCTTTTTAACTAATGACACCACCAAGCTTCTAATTCACTCCCTGGTCATCTCTCGCCTCGACTACCACAACTCCCTCCTCATTGGATTACCTTTACATAGACTATCCCCCCTTCAGTCCATAATGAATGCCGCTGCCAGACTCATCCACCTTACCAGCCATTCAGTGTCCTCCACCCCTCTGCCAATCTCTCCACTGTCCTACACTCACCCAACGAATAAAATTAAAGTACTAACAATAATTTACAAAGCCATCCATAACTCTGCCCCCAGCTACATCACTGACCTAGTCCCAAAATACCAAGCCGCTCTCTTCGGTCATCCCAAGACCTCCTGCTCTCTAGCTCCCTCATCACCTCCTCCCATGCTCGCCTCCAGGATTTCTTCAGAGCTTGTCCCATCCTTTGGAACTCCCTACCCCAATCTGTCCGACTGTCCCCTAATCTATCCATCTTTAGACGATCCCTGAAAACCCTTTTCTTCAAAGAAGCCTATCCTGCTTCTAACTAACACTGTTTTACTTCCTCCATCAGCTCATCTCCCACAGCTATTGCCTTTTGTATCAATTGACCCTTCCTTTTTAGATTGTAAGCTCTAACGAGCAGAGCCCTCTGATTTCTCTTGTACCAAATTGTAATGTAAATGTAATGTCTGCCCTCATGTTGTAAAGCACTGCGCAAACTGTTGGCGCTATATAAAACCTGTATAATAATAATAATCAAATTACCTTTTTACACAATGCAGAGAATTAACCACTTAGGTTCCACCAGTGAGTATAACAAGCATGTTTTACTGTATTTACAGATATTTTACTGCTGTGGGTTTAGTAATACTTTAATCAGCAAGTTGCTATTGCCTTTTTGGCAAACACAGCAACTGCATTGAAGTTAAAGCTGAATTCCTGGGAAAGTTAGATCATTATTTATGTCGAAGGGTTTGGGACAAGCAGTTTTACGTATCTGATCCTCCATTCCTGCAGGCTTCTGCCCTGCACTCCAGCAAGCTAATGATCTCTGACATTATCAAGTCAGTGCGGGGTCTACAGCCTTGCATTGCACATGAGGACATAGAGGAACGCTCCACCTCCGGAGTGTAGGGGGGTGCCGTCTGTCAGAGTTGCTGAAGATCGAGTAAGTAAAACTGCTTTTCCCTTCCCCTAGATATCAGCGAGCATAGCTTAAAGTGATATTAAAGGTAGAACTTTTTTTTTTTTTTTAAATAACAAACCTGTCATACCTGCTCTGTACAATGGTTTTGCACATAGGGCCCTGATCCTCCTGCTTCTCAGGTACCCCGCTGGTGCTCCTGGCTCCTTCTCCTCCTGAGTGCCCCCATAGCAAGGCTCTTTCAATGAGGACACTTGTGTATGCTTGCTCCTGAGCCCCGCTCTGTGTGTCGATAAGACGCACAGAGCAAAGCCCAGCGCCGTCCCCTTCTCACTGACTTTGACAGCTTCAGGAGCCAATGGCTGTCTCTCTGCCAATGAGGAGGCAGAGACCCGGAAGAGCAGCCACTCTCATGCACATTGCTGGATTGGGCTTGGGTAGGTATTCGGGGGGCTACAAGGGAAGCTGCATACTGAAGGGTTTTTATGAGGGTAAAAAAACCTTTAGCCTATAGAACCACTTTAATCTAAATTATATTTTATTCACTGCATCCAGATTTCCTTTCTCTATGATATATCACCTGTCAGATTCAGAGATCTAAGGCAGTTTAAATTTGATGGCTGTGAAAACATCTTAGTCTTAGGACTTTGATACAACAGGCGTTCTGTATATGAGGAAGCTAGTAGCCTACAATGTGTGTGTGTTTGGGAATTCCTCTCTTGATTTACAAACTGTTAAGCATCAGGGGTTTTTGGATAATCAGATTCCTGAGGAAGGGGACTAGACTAGATTGGTGCACTGCAGCTATGCCTGCATGAGTAATTGTAGCTCTGAGCAGGTAGGATGCATTCCATGTAAGCATTTCAACAGCAGTTTACCTTTTAAGGCCCTTTTCACACTTGTGTGACTTGGGACTGCAAAGTCGCATGAAAAGTCGTACCCCATGATTTCTAATGAGAGCCATTAATATCTTGTGACTTCAAAGTAGTCCCTGTACTACTTTGGTCCAACTTTGATGCGACTTGAGGTTCATAGACCTCAAGATTACACAGGAATTGCTTCAATTTGCAGCAGAATCTTTCAGGTCGCACAAGTGTGAAAGGGGCCTTAAGCTGAATTCCAGGTGTGTTCCATGGGGATCAGTCAGGTATGGAATATGTGTACTTATATTGGTCCAAGCAGGATCAATATCACTATGCAAAATAAAATATATATATATCTGGAGTTCAGCTTTATAGAAGGTTTAGAAAGCCAAATATAATTTGCAATTTATGTATGATGGGTATCCAGTGTGTACGCATTTGACATGCGTGACATTTGTATTTATATCCAGGAGTAGATCCTTCTTTGCAAACAGAAGCTAAACTCTTGGGCTCATCACAAATTACGACAACCACCAACAAGCAGCAGAGGTCTCGTTCCACCAGTTCACGGGATGAGCGATTTCGATCTGGTTGGTTTTTTTCTCTTTAAAGATTTCACTCTTTGCATGATTAAAGAATAAAGTTGTCATTCAAAGCCACAATGAACTTCCAGTTTTAGCTAAATACGTTTCAGGTGCATTTAAGCAAAAGGTGTTTAAGGCTGGGTTCACGCTGGTACGACAAACGCTCTGACATTGGGAGCTCATGTCGCATGACGTGTGAAAATTAATGTTTCCCTATGGGAGCCGTCTTAACTGATCCGACACAAGTCGGTCCGACTTTGAAAATGCTTCCTGTACTACTTTGGTCCGACTTTGATCCTACTTCAGCCCACTGACTATCATTGAAGTAGGATCAGAGTCAGATCCTTGTCCTAACCATCCGACTTTGGCATCCGACATTGTGTTATTTCCTGCCCCCTGCTGTAGTCCCTCCCATTGTGTGTTAGTTTTGATTGGTCAAAGGACAAGTTGTACTATCTGAAAAATCGGATCAAAGTAGTATCCTGTTCATTAAAGTCGGAGGGATGTAGGACTGATGTCGCAGAGAAAAGTAGGATGAAAGTCGTACTACTGTTGTGTAGTATAGTGTGAACCCGGCCTAAAATGGTACAATTTGTTTTCTTTGGGAGGCAGCCACAACCATAGTGGAAAGGTCTGTCCCCCACCATCATGCTGCAGAAAAAGACCCCTTCTCTATCTCCGTGGATGCAGTGGCCTCTCTGTAGAGGTCTAACACATACCCTTGCTGAGTCAGAGCTAGGGCTCTCTAATCTACATGGGTATGAGCTTTTCTGATTGCAGAGCTATAGTTCTGACTCCATCCGCTGGTGTGTCGGTCCTATGCAGTAAGAGTTGGGCCTTTTCAGCAGCATACTGATTTCTAAAGAACGCAGACTGTGAGGCTTTGAAGTTGAACACTGCTTGCTTTGATGCACATAAAATGCGTTTAACTGATTTAAGCTGAAAGCTCAGTTGCGCTATAAGAAGCACAGCATTTTTGGAGAAATCTGACATTTTTCTGCCTTTGTGTGTCTTTCCTCAAAAAACAGTTACTGTGACAATGTCACTTTATCTTGTGGATATTTAATATGTCTGTGGTTCAGTTATTAAACTATTTGTTGTACATTTTTTATTTCTCTTACCTTTATTTAAAGTGGTTATAAACCCCTGCATTTTCCCAGTGAAGTGACTGGCCTCTGGTGATACCTACATAAGTCTTGCTTGCTTATCTACAGCAGTCTTCTCTTCTCCACATCCTTTCAAAGTGCAGAATTTAGACAGCTTGTCTGAGCTTTTAAAAAGCAGGTCTGGGGAGCTAAAGTTACACTCTACAGAGGTCAGTGAAAGCTGATTGTAGGGAATCCATCCACATCCAGCTCTGTTCCAGCACACAGGAACAGAGCTGAGGCTGTCGGTCACCTGGAGGTTCATCCCGTCACCTTTTTTCTCTTGGTGTCAGGAAAACTTATCAGAAATGATTCATGCTGATAGTAGAGGAAAGAAGAAGCAGACGAAATTGACACTTAGGGGGCTATTTACGAAAGGCAAATCCACTTTGCACTACAAGTGCACTTGGAAGTGCAGTCGCTGTAAAACTGAGGGGTAGATCTGAAATGAGGGGAAGCTCTGCTGATTTTATCACCAATCATGTGCAAGCTAAAATGCTGTTTTTTTTATTTATTTTCCTTGCATGTCCCCCTCGGATTTACGGCGACTTTACTTCAAAGTGCACTTACAGTGCAAGGTGGATTTTCATTATGTAAATAAACCCCTTAGTGCTGTTAAAGAGGAAGTAAACCCTGATGAGTTGACTTCCTCTTTCATTCCCTGCAAAGGTAAAGCATAATGACTACTATGCATCGCATAGTAGCCCATTATGTGTCACTTACCTGACACAGGAGCCAGCGAAGTCACCACTGTCCCCTGTAGTCCGGCGCATCCATCTTCTTGGTGGGTCTCGCTGCTCCGCCGCTGTCATTCGGCGAAGCCGCGATGATGTCACTCCCGCACATGCGCACGTGAGCCGTCACTCGTGGCATATCGCCTTGACCGCGGAGCGCTCAGTGCGCCTGTGCGCCACTGTCTATGGCGCATGCTCCGTAGACAGCGGTGCCTGTCTTTCAGCAAATATCTCCTAAACCGTGTAGGTTTAGGAGATATTTCTTGGACCTACAGGTAAGCCTTAATCTAAGCTTGCCTGTAGGTGAAAGTGTGTTGTAAGGGTTTACAACCACTTTAATTGAGACAAGTACACACTATAGAGGGATATTCTTTGTTCATATTTCATGTCTGAGGTTTACAATCACTTTAACTACATGTCTTGATTAAATGAACAAAATGTATTCAGGTAGACATGTACAGCATATTATTTGAAAGCAAAATGATGTATTCATAAAGACTTTTTTGGGTTTACCACCCAAGCAAAGATAAATTCTGCAGACATTTATACATTTCATAAATGTTTGCTATTCAATACTGAGATTTTCCAGCATAATAAAAATGTGTTCAGTCTATAGGGTATTTCAGCGCTATATTGTTAAATCGGCAAACCACAGACACAAAAGCAGTGGTTAAAGTAGACCTTTTCGGTAACTTTTCAAGTCAAACGTGCCAAAAATATATTTATGCAGAATAAAAAAAAAAACATTTTTTTCTAAAAAGCTGTACATTTTTATTATTTAGTTACATTGTGTGCACTGTGATGATGTCATCCATCTGTTGCAGGCTGGAAAAAAACATTTTCTCAGTCCCCTCTGAGTGATCAAATTGCAACATTATAACTTAATGTCAAACCATAAGGCGCAAAGGTACAGCAGCAGAGCTGATCTGTGTCAAACATTTGTTAGCACAATGTTCAGCATTTCAATAGAGGTAATAGATGCTGCTCTTTAATCCTGTCTGAACAAAGATGGCTTCATCCTCCTGGGGAACAAAAAACAGTTGCAGGCATTATCGGAGGATGAACTGTGATCTCTGGGAGTTACTAATACCTATAAGCAGAGTTTGACAAACCTCAGGCGCCAGGTCGTAAAGGCGACAGAAAATTTTGTCCTGGCGCCTGGACTGCCGTTCAACTGCTGCACACACCCCAAGTGTATCCTGGGCCTCGCTTGCCCATCTGCAGGCCCAGGACCAGCATAGCAGGTGCTGGCAGGTAGAGGGGAGGGAGGAGAGTGGACGCATGTCCGTTCTTCTCCCCTTCTGGTCATTGACACGGAAGTGTGACATCACTTCGGGGTCCCTGCTGACAGTTTCCACAGCCATCGCAGTCAGGAAAGAATGTAATGCAGTAACGTCTTTTAGACCCTTATTAAAGAAAACTTGTCACCAAAAAAATCATCACATAGGGTACTTTTTGTCCCCTATGCGATGGGGGGAAACAAAAGTTGAGTAAAAAAAAAAACTTAAAAATAAATAATAATAATAAAAATAAATAAATAAATAAATAAAAAGTTGCACGTAAAAGCCCTCCCCAGCCCCACAAATATGCACGTATAAACGTAAACGCACGCAACTGGATGACTACGCCTGAAAACGTTCATTGCAATACACATTTTACATATCGTCACACACCCCAGAATGAGAGCAATAATTCTAGCACCAGACCTCCTTTAACGCTAAACTGATGACCTATAGGGGGCTTTTAAAGCATCGCCTATGGAACATATAGTGTACTAAAGTCTGTCGCCATTTCACAGGCGCACGCAAATTTAAGGTTTGACATGCTGGTTATCTATTTACTCTGTAAAATCTCAGCTTTTTTTATTTTACCAAAAAAATGGGTAATATATTGCATTTTTGTGCCCCCTAAAATTAACTTTTAATGTTTTTAACTGAAATTTTGTGTTTGCTGTAATATTGTGTGACATAAAAAATTGGAACTAACACTATTTTATTCTCTTAGGGTGTCTGCTTTCAGGAAAATATATAATGTTTGGGAGTTTTATGTAATCTTCAGGCCTAAAATGATGTGTGCAAAAAATCTGCTCTGGCTGTGAAAGGGTTAAATGATAAGTTCACCTTCAGAAACATATTACATGTTCTAGCTGTCAGCTTTGTTAGTTAAAAAAAAAAAAAAAAAACCTAGCTCCTAACATTTATAGCTGGCTCCTAGATTCAAAGCAAATTTGTCAAGCCCTGCCTATAAGTCTTATGCCGCGTACACACGAGTGGACTTTTCAACATCCAAAGTCCGAAGGACTAAGTCCGTCAGACTATCCGATCGTGTGTGGGCTGCAACGGACTTTTGACTCGCCAAAGTCTGAAGGACTTTAGAATATGGAACATGCTTCAAATTTTTCCGAAGGAACTCCGCCGGACCCGGTCCCCTTCGAAAAATCCGCTCGTGTGTATGCTACTCCGACGGACTAAAACCGACGCTAGGGCAGCTATTGGCTACTGGCTATGAACTTCCTTATTCGAGCCGTGTCGTACGTCATCACGTTCGAATCCGTCGGAGTTTAGTGTGATCGTGTGTGGCCAAGTCCGCTCAGCCGAAAAGTCTGTCAGAACTCCGTCGGAATTCCAGCAGAACTCCGACGGAACTCCTTCGGAAGTCTGTCGGACATAAGTCCTCTCGTGTGTACGGGGCTTTAGGGCTCCTTCACACAGACGTGTCTGTGTACATAGCCTGCTCTGCTCAGCGGGGGATCGATCGGTCGATCCCCGCTGAGCAGGAAGATGACAGATCCGTCCCTGCACACTGTGCAGGGACGGACCTGTCAGAGTGCCGCTCTCCCCTATGGGGGATTGGATGAGGACAGACCGTAGAGTCCGTCGTCGCCCGATCCAATGACGGATGGAAAAGTAGGTTTTTCCTCCGTCACACTTTATCGGAGCGGGTCGGATGTTAGCAGACATTGCACTGCTGACATCTGACGCTCCATAGAGGTCTATGGAGAATTCCGTTCAGGTCCGCCTAAAAAACTGACAGGTAGACCTGAACGGATCGTTCGTGTGAAAGAGACATTACTGTGCTAGAAAGCACTTAACATGAAAAAAAATGATTGTTGCAAGCCCCACTTTAATATCCATATCTAAGTTTACCTGGGTGTTGAAAACTGCAAACATTGCATCCTATTCCTGTTGGTTGAGATGGGTCCGGGTAGAACGTTCAGGTCTGTCCTGGAATATGATGCTTAGTGACCGATTATCCCATACATTATTAAAGAATTATTAGTATAATCACATTGCTTGCATTGGTTTTGTAAGAAATCTTCCCTAACCCCATCTTTGCGTTCACCTGTGCAGATGTTCACACAGAAGCCGTACAAGCAGCTTTGGCCAAATACAAGGAGAGAAAAATGCCTATGCCTTCTAAAAGGCGCTCAGCTCTTGTCCAGTCTTCTCTAGAGACCTACACTCCACCAGGTAATTGTGCATTCAAATTCTTATTGCCTGAGTGACTTTAGGTACACGTCCGCTCACCATCGCATGCTTGATATGCTTCTTTAGTGATAAAGATTGACTCCTGTGTACAGTAGACTTGATTCCCCCTTTCTTTTGAATTGTCTGGTTTGTTTGGTCCTAAATGTTTTGACCTTTTGTACAATCACTGTTATTCAGCTGTCATGATTATTTTACTCACAGACACCTCGTCAGCTTCGGAGGATGAGGGCTCATTGCTCCGTCAGGGACGCATCACATCCACTCCGCTTCAAGGCCATTCCAGCGTAGAGCCCTGGATTAGCAGAGTAACCCAGGGCTCCTCCACCTCATCATCAGCATCTTCCACCTCATCCCACCCAGGAGCCAAGCCTGCCGCCTCCAACAGCTGCTCTGTCATCGCAGCTGCTACCATGCTGGCAGACCTCATGGCACATGCCCAGATAGGTCAGTATCGGGCATGTGCTGCCAAACGATATGGTACAATTTAACAATATTATACTAGCCAACAAGGCTGAAGGCCATTTGTCAAGATAGCAGTTGGTACATGCATGGCACAGTGTAAGGATTATTAAAGGTTAGTGACAGTATATTTTTTTTCTAAATCTTCTAGTTTGATATAAATGAAAAGGCATTTTCTTTTTTTTTTGTTGATACATAGGTCAGGGTTAATTTTAGAAACTATTGTTGTAGCAAGAGAAGTATCCCATGCCCATAGTAACCCACTAGTCCTGGTTATTGGAACCGGACTGGCTGTTTTTTTTTTTTTTATATATAAATTGGGTTCATCGTGTCATGGCAGTGACAAAGACAGGGGTATTGCTCATTGGGTGACTTCATAAGGTTTCAGACTGTGATCAGAACCATGTGTCATGTTCTTCATCCTGATAACCAGAGAGTGTTTCTGCACCACCTGACGTGACTACCGGACTCCTAGGAAATTCTCTTCATGAACGTCCACAGGTGGCATCTGTTCGTGGCGTGCCACAGGGGTTCAACACCAGCATATTAGAAACAGCAGATGGTGCGTTAGTATTATTAGATGCTTCGAGTAGTCATGCTAACCTGACATGTACACAGTGGTCTGACCCCCTTGTTCCTCCCCTATAGGTGTGCCAGTAAACAGCAGAGTCTCGTCCAAAATTCAACAGCTCCTCAATACATTAAAAAGACCAAAGCGTCCCCCACTCAGAGAGTTCTTTGTGGACGATTTTGAAGAGCTCCTGGAAGGTATTAGTGGTGGACAAATATTAATTCCTGGTGAATTCAGAAATTTTGAAGCAGTATGGATCCTCATACTATCCTTTTCTTTTTTCATTGTGCAGTTCAGCAGCCAGATCCCAACCAACCAAAACCAGAAGGTGCAGAGATGGCACTGCTTAAGGGGGAACCCCTGGGCGTTGTTTCTAACTGGCCTCCATCATTGTTAACTGCTCTTCATCGGTGGGGGACTACTCAGCCCAAGACACCATGTCTTACTTCCTTGGACACCACTGGGAAAGCAGTCTACACTCTCACCTATGGTAAGATGCGCCCCTCCTTTTTTGTCTGATGAAAGGATTCTGACTCTCATGAACGAAAGTGAAGTAACTCTTTGAGAGTTAAGGAATGAGGTTATTTCGTTTTTTTTTTTTTTTTTCATTGTCTAGTGGATCTGTATGGTTGATTTGGCCCATATTTCTCATCAATATTTTTTTTTATTTTCACCTACACCCAGCAGGTGGAGCTTTAGGCTCCCTGTTTTGTTTTCTTATCTACTTTGTTTTAAAAAGTCTGTTTACAAAGTTTAATAGCTCAAGCTAAACTTTATCCACTAAAACTGAGTCACCATCTTCCCCTCTTCCAATCAAAATTTTAAAAAACATACTGAGCTGACAGGCTGCAGCGCCTGTCAAACTTGACCTTTGTAGTCAATCGGGTCTGCCGCAACAATGAATCAAAAGGCTTGTGGTTGTGACGCATTACCCCTATTATAGAGGGGCATTTATCAGGGAAAAAAAACACGCATTCACGAGGCAGCAGGATCACCTCCTGCAACACATATAGTTCCAAAAAAGCCAACTAAGCCTTGACCAAGGTCCATAAAGGCTGAAACATGTCATCATCTTTCCTGCTGGATTTTAACCCCTTCTGTTTGGATTATAAATACATTTCTGTACACCTCAGTTCACTGTGTTGCTGTTTCAGAGATTGCCACCACTACCACAGATTGCTTTTCAGAGATTTGGCTTGTGTGAACCTAGCCTAAGAAAGCTTTTCAGCATGTAGTCATGTGATGGAATTTGAGGTTGTTTCTTGTCTTCAGGCTGCCCATAAATATTGTTTTATTTTATTTTTGTATTTAGGAAAATTGTGGAGTAGAAGTGTTAAACTCGCCTACACTTTGATGAACAAGCTGACCAACAAGAATGAATCGCTTCTTAAACCTGGAGATAGGGTGAGTATCTTCTCAACAGTGTGACTGCACCAAAAATATATACAGCCAAGGACATTATGAATGAAAGAAAAAAGGTCATACATTTGTTCTCAGTGACACTAAACCTACTCATTCTAAATCTGTCTAGCCCTGTACAAAGCTTGCTATACTTGCCTATTCTGCAGTGGCTCCGGTTCGGTTCCTGAGCTGTCAGCGGTGGCTTCACCATGTAGGTGTGTGCAGGAGAGAAAGCTGACAACAGAAGCCCTCTAGTAACTCTATGGGTGACATCGATTCCCGTGAATTTCCCAACTGTTGTCGGCTGTCTCTCTCTACAACACTCTGCCACTGTAGACTGGACTGAATTGGATTTAGAAAAGGTAAGTATAGTGATTTTTTTTTTTTCTTTACAGGGTTAGATAGTTAAGGTTTATGTGGCTGAGAGTAGGTTTAGTGTTTTGGCTGAACTGTTTGGGCTGAACTTCCACTTTAACTCTTAACTAACAAATAACCCATAACCCAATATTTCTCAACCTTTTTAACACAGAGGAACCCTTAAAATAACCTTCTGGTATCAAGGAGCCCTGCTAAAAATTACTACATCTACATACAACTCATGATATATTAGTGTGACAGTGACAAGCTATCTCATATATATATATATATATATATATATATATATATATCAGTGGTGTCCATGAGAAATTATCTGACAGGCAGAAACTGCTCATTGCTCAAGGGAACCCCTAGCAACCTTTGGAGGAACCCTAGTTGAGAAACCCTGCCATACAGCAAGCTATGGCTTGTGCATACTAGCACAAACAGATTTTTCATGTAAATGGAACCCCTTCAGTGCTGCACTGTCGATGCAGGGGCGCTTCCATCTTCCTCCAGTTTTTCTTTTGGGTTTTGTCCATTAGGCCGCAATGACGTCACTCCTGCACACACGCACAGTAGTGACATCACCATGACACTGAGCGGGTGCTGTAATGTGATATGAGCTGCATGTGCACGGCTCAGTGTACATTACTGCTGACAGGCATCAGGAAGCATCTATCGCAGAAAAGGTCTCTTCTGAGGTAAAAACCCTGAGCGTTAGTGTTTTTTTGCTTTTTACGTTTAATTCCACTTTAGAGTCTACTATAGTAAACGGTTTCCTGTGCACATCTATACAGCATTCAGATGTCGTCACACAGTGACACATGCTGCTAAATTGATTAACTGGTGCGGTAAATCTCCAGTTAAAAAAAAAGTTTCAGTGAAGGGCCATTAAAGTGGATGTAAACCCCCAAAAAACTGTGCCCAGTCTTGTCACGAAGAGTTAATCAAGCTCTGAGCAAGCCTCTTATCTTTTTTCAGTGAGATAAAAACTGACACACAGAGAAATAGTCAGTTTTTACCCCTTGCTGTGAGTGACAGGTGATTTACATATCTCATACAGGAGCCTGAGAGAGGCATTCTGTGTACTTCAGATCCCCTCCTTCTTTCTTCTCCAGCTGTCCCAGGATTAGCTACTCCACACCTCAGCATGATTGGACATGCTGAAGTCATGTGGTGATTTTTTGGGGTTTTGACTGGATGTTGGTGATCATAGAAGAAGTTCAGTGTAAGCAATACACAGGAGAAAATGCATGTTGACAAGGGGAGTGTAGTTGTGCTATGGACAACAGACCCACCCACAGAATCTGCAGTTTTTTGGGTCTCATAACAGACAGGTGGGAGACACTTGACAGCTAAGGATACATGCAGGAGGCATGCATATCCTTATAGATAACCACTATGGCAGTAGTTTAGAAAGGATGAGTGGGTTTACATCCACTTTAAGTCCAAAATATGAGTTGGGTTATGTAAGACAGGTTTAATAATGTTTATAGTTTATTAACTTAAAGAAAAGTAGAAATGATGCTTGCGATTAGCTGACTATTATAGCCAAGTTACATTCCAAGAAGAAGCTACTAATATTATTCAAAACTATATACATATATCGTATAGTGTTCATGTGTGTCAAATAAACATAGCCGATTTCTGGCAAATGTGCTATAATCCATGCATCTAATGTAACCAACACAATGATGTCCCATTTATTTGCATTGTTTACGTGGGTTACCGCTCACACGCCATGATTAACAGGGCGATTGTGGATTAACTTTACTGGATACTTTCCATGCTAATATGGTCTTCTAGTTAATAGGGGTCAAATTTGTTTGGGGAGTGTCTGAATATTCAGCTGTTGGTGGAGACCGCTTTAGAGATTTATCAACTTGTTGATGAACGGATTGCTAATTTGAGGTGGTGCACGCACTTGGAGGAACTTATTTTGGAATACCTGTCTTTGGATTTTGAACTAGCTGACGTAATATGTGCACATTGTTTTTGGGTGCTTTGGGCTATGTTACATTGATTCAAATAAACATTGCATGATATACAGTATGTGAAATGTAGTAAGATTAGTTTGAGGAGAATGGGGGCATTGTTTTTTTTTTTTTTTATATACACTCTAAAAACATTTTTTTTAGTTGAAACTGTATCTAAAGTATATAATTTTCTGGCACTAATTGTGTTTTTGCACAGCTAGAAATCACATAGAGGAGTTCACAATTTTGAGAATGATGCAGTAAAGAAATGAATAGTAATTGCTTCTGTTTTGCAGGTGGCACTTGTATTTCCCAACAGTGACCCTGTGATGTTTATGGTAGCATTTTATGGATGCCTCCTTTCAGACCTTATTCCTGTGCCTATTGAAGTGCCACTGACTAGGAAGGTAATGAAAATTAATCGACAGCCCAGGGTAATAAAACACACACCTGATGTACAGTATATGTACACATGATTGTATACACCTACTTCTCTGCAGGATGCTGGCGGTCAGCAGATCGGATTCCTCCTGGGTAGCTGTGGGGTATCACTTGCTCTTACCACTGATGTTTGCCAAAAAGGACTGCCTAAAGCCCAAACAGGGGACGTTGTGACATTCAAAGGTAATCAGTGAGCTCATCACATGTGACAAAGAAAATGATATAAGGCGTATCCTCTCCTTTTGACAACTCAGGAGCCACATCCAAATTTAACAAGTGTGGCGTCACAAAAACTGTGAGAAAGTTAAAGTCCAACTCCAACAAAACCCTTTTTATTGGTTGCACAGGACATGATGACAAACCTCTCCAACATCAACATAAACAAAAACACATTTTTTAGTAGAGGTGTATACGAATTAAAACGTAATATTTTTAATGCAGTTCATACTTTTGTGTACTGGTGACTACCAAACCTCATTTTTTGCATTGGCATCACAGACAGGGACAAAAAACGTACAACATTTTTAAGTCATCCTTAGGCCGCGTACACACGGGCGGATTGTCTGCCCAACTAAGTTCGTCAGACAATCCGACAGACAGTCCGTTCAAAATTTGAATGAACGGACTTGACCACACACACGATGAGCAGACAGTCCGCTGAAAGCGTGCGCGATGACGTGTACAGCACGTACGACGGGACTAGAAAAACGACGTCCTATACACTGCAATGCAACCTTCGGCCGTGTAAATCCTTTCTGAGCATGCGCCATACTTAGTCCGTCCAACTTGCCTACACACGAGCGGACTGTCCGCTGAAACCAAGTTTGGACGGACAAAACCAAGTTTGAACGGACAAAATTACGGAAATTCCGTAAGACTTTGTTCGTCAGACAGTCCGCTGAAAAAGTCCGCTGAAGCCCACACACGAGCGGATTGTCCGCTGAAACACGGTTCAGCGGACTAAGTTGGACAGACAATCCGCCCGTGTGTACGCGGCCTTACTCTAAAACTAAAAACAAATAAAAATGGGACTGGAGGGTGGACCAGCTCTCTTAATCAGAGTTGCTTGTCCCTTATAGATTATACTGTAGCTAATCAAATTTTAACACTGTAATGCAGCATTTTCCATATAAACTGGCATTTAGTACCTGCTAAGGGGTTACTGTGAGCCACATTATAAGAAAGCACAGCTATAAATGAATCCTAGGGTGTTGGCTGTGAACAACATAAGGTTACATTTTAAAAAGCAACTTGAAGGAGAAAAGTTGTCTTGCACATCACAGAACTGTAATATAATTGAAATACATAAAAGCAAATATTTAAAAATATATATTTATGATAAGTGTTCTCTCTTACAGGCTGGCCTCGTTTGGCATGGTTTGTTATTGATGGAAAGCACTTAATGAAGCCTCCCAAGGATTGGCATCCACATATCAGAGATGCAAGCAATGATGCAGCGTATATAGAGGTACAATTTAATGTTGTTTTCTACAGACTATGCCTTGATCATCAGGTATTTTACATGTTAAAGCAGTAAGGCTGGCTTTGAACTTAAATTTTAAAGTCTGTTGTTCAAGTGTGATACCCTCAACCCCCTCATTGTTGCACCCCTAGTAAAATCTGTAAAGTAGAGTTCTCCAAATGAATGAATGAATGAAATACTTGTATAGCGCACAATGCGAACTGAATTGCCAAATCTTCATGAGAAGAGGTTACAAGCCCTGTTCTGCAGTGTCTTCTCACAAGATTTGGAGTGCTCACCATTCCCTAGGACAGGGCTCAAAATTTCAAGTCCTGAGCCAGGGCCAGGCCTTAAGAGTTACTCGCCACCAGTTGCTCCACCCAACCCTTACCCGACCCTAAACATGCCCTCGTAAATTATCTCATGAAATTACACTGTTAAATGTTTTATGCAGAATTAAGTTACAGAAATAAATATTAACAACAACAATTTTAACTATATTAACATAAAGCATATTTTATTGATCTGCGATAAATGCAATCAGGTTAAAATAAGATTGGCTACTATAAGCACTGTACACATCATTACTGCCTTGTTAAGTAAATATTTTAATGCTATATTAAATATAGCATTAAAAAATTTAAAACCAATGAAAGACACTTTCACTGATTTAGGATGCAGAGAGATTTACAGCGAAGCATAGCACTGGCCAGGGGAGCAGGAGCTGCCAAAGTTAACTTTTCTTATTAACTGGCAGTCCAAACCAATCACCAGCTTGTTAATAGGGAAAGTAAACCTTGGCAGCTCCCGCCCAACCCCCCTCCCTGTCCCATCTAGTTCTTTGCCAACGTCTGCTGTGTGCCAGGCCTGTATGCTAAGAGAATGGCAAGGGGCTGAGGCTGGGAGGAGAATCGGCTCCTGTTCAACCTCCTCCCCACCCCACCGATGCTGCTTCACACTCACCTAATGTGAGCAGGCAAATGGAAATTTTAAGGGCTGCCCTGTCCCTCTAAGGCCAGAGGAAAGGTATACTTTTTTCCTTTTCTACAGGTATTTTATAGTTTAACCGCTTGAGATCCGCGCTATAGCCGAATGACGGCTACAGCGCGGACCTGCTTTGCCGGGACTACATCTATTGACGTCGTCCCGTGCACGAGCAGCCTGCGCGCCCTGTGATCAGCGAGTCTGAGACTCGCCTGATCACGGATCGAAGCAAGGGGTCGATCCCGACCCCTTACCACGTGATCAGCTGTCAGCCGATGACAGCTGATCATGTGATCACAACAGAGCCGGTAATCGGCTATTTTCCTCCTCACGCTGACAGCGCGAGGAGAAAAAAAAAAGCCGATCACCGGCGGCCGTAAGAGGGACTTCAGTCCCGATCACGGTCAAGTCATCAGTGCCCACCTGCCCCCTGCCAGTGCAACATACATATAGTAAAAGTGCCACCCATCAGTACCACCCATTAGTGCCCATAGTGCCACCCATTAGTGCCCATAGTGTCACCCATTAGTGCCCATAGTGTCACCCATCAGTGCCCATAGTGCCACCTATCAGTGCCCACAATCTGCCTCAACAACAGTGCTGCACCTCATATGCCACATATCAGTGCCGCCCATCAGAGCCACCTATCAGTGCCACCTATCAGTGCCCATCAGTCCCATCAGTCCTATCTATCAGTGGTACCTATCTGTGCCACCCATCCGTGCCATCTTATCTGTGCCCATCTTTGCCCATCAGTGCCGCCTTATCTGTGCCTATCGGTGCCACCTTAACCATGCCTATCAGTGCCCACCAGTGCCGCCTCATCAGCGCATTTCAATGAAGGAGAAAAATTGACCTGTTTGCAAAATTTTATAACAAACTATTAAACATGATTTTTTTTTTTTGTTTGTTTTTTTTTGCATCTTTTTTTGTTTGTTTAGCAAAAAATAAAACTCCCAGCTGTAATTAAATACCACCAAACGAAAGCTCTATTTGTGGGAAAAACATGATAAAAATTTCATTTGGGTACGGTGTTGTATGACCGCGTAATTGTCATTCAAAGTGCATCAGCGCTGAAAGCTGAAAATCGGTCTGGGCAGGAGGGGGGTTTAAGTGCCCAGTAAGCAAGTGGTTAATTGGGACTCCAGGAGAGATTGTCACCAGTTTACCAATGGTAAATTTCCCTTTGTGGTCTGAATGTGGCTTAGGCTAGAGAGCCTTTTTCTTAGCTACTGCTTGTTTCAGGACAACCGATTCCCTTTTTGTAATCCTGTATGAACCCTGTAAGGTGCACTAGCTTCTCATTTCACCCTCTCTCTGTGGCTCAGACAGGTCATCATCCAGCTTAAGCCGCGTACACACGGGCGGACTGTATGGCCTACTTAGTCCGTCGAAACACATTTCAGCGGACAGTCCGCTCGTGTGTGGGCTTCAGCTGACTTTTTCAGCGTGCAGTCTGGCGTACTAAGTATTTCGGATTTTTCGAAATATTGTCCGTCATACTTTGGTTTCAGCGGACAATCCGCTCGTCAGTAGGCCAGTTTGACGGACTAAGAATGGCGCATGCTCAGAAAGGATTTACACGGCGAAAGGTTGCATTGCTGTGTATTGGACTTCCTATTTCTAGTCCCATCGTACGTGCTGTACACGTCATCGCGCAAGCTTTCGACGGACTGTTTGTGCATCCGTGTGTGGTCAAGTCCGTTCATTCGAAAGTAGGACGGACTGTCCGTCGGATTGTATGACGGACTAAGTAGGCCATACAATCCGCCCGTGTGTACGCGGCTTTATAGTTCCAGGAATTGAATTCCAATTGTTCCTGTGAAAGCACTTTGCTAGATCTGCGAGTATTTCTTGGGCTTTTGGCATCAAACATCTGTTCACCAAATTTGCAAGGCTGCAACCTGGACTTCTGTTCACACATTCTCCAAGTTCTGCCAGGTGGATGTTGCAGCCTTATCTGATGTCAACATTGGGTGTAAAGCACTTCAGGCTATTTGAGCTGCAGGAACTCCCCAGTTTCCTGTTGCTTTCATTGATCTGTTTGCAATTGTTTCTTGTGTTCCCCACACATCAGTTGGACTGCTTTTGAACATTTTGAAGATGAGTAAGTTCTTGTGTCCCTTTATTGAGGTGAAGGAAAAAAAAATTTTGTACTTGCCATAAAGTCCTTTTCTTGGAGTCCATCGCAGAACATATGCGCTCCTATGATTTATAATCTTGCTCTATGTATTGCTTTGCTACAAAACTGAGGTAGGCTACTAGCGGTAGGGGGGTCATTCTGGGCTTGCCTACAGTTTTTTGTTGCTGCCTATAGGTGGCAGTATAATTCAACTTCCTGTGTTCTTCAATGAACTTCAGTAAGGGGATTTATTTTCTTTTCCTTCTTCAACGGACACTTCCATCAAGATCTAACTGCTTATTGCTGATTCAGCAGTTTCTGGACTGTTTACCTACGATGTTCATCTTGGGAACTAGGCGGGACCCCACAGCATGAGCAGCCTGTAAAGTTCTTCTGGGCACTGGATCTTTCATTTGGCGCTCACTTTGGTACACGGTGCAACAAGTGAGTTAGCAACAATGTGCTTTACAAGTGAAGGGCCATGGTATTTTCCTATGGCACCCAGACCCTGAAAACCCACTTAGGGTTATGCCCACCATATGGCTATACATTTCTTTTTGGGTCTGTAGTAAACAGTATATTATATCCTTGCATCCTGCAGGATAGTGCTATGCACACGTTTCCTTTTGAATGCATGGGCTATGAGATAATCTACACTATAAGTGTTTTTACCCTGATTATTATTATTCTGCTTTATTTAGCCTCATAACACAGTGTTATTATAACATTTAACTGTTTAGGCTTGAAGGTCTTTCCTTCCATCTTGCTGTAAGAAGTTCCTCTTGGGCTAGTAGCATAGAGCTTATAAGACTCAAAATGTGCACTTCCGGCCAACATGGCAGGCTGATGTTTGGCATCCCAACTTTTGCCTGATACCTCAGAGACACAGCCAGAATAACTCAGCACATGGATTATTGTGGTTTCTTCATGCTGGACTCGCTGAACCCCCTCACTGCACATCCATTCTCCAAGTACCTCACAGGGGAATATCCTCATTTGGATTACAGTCACTTGGGAGCAGAAGCACAAGGAACAAACAGCGGAGATTCAGCTGCAGGCCCAGGGGAAACTCTAATTTCCTCTCAGGTTGATTTAGGTTGATAGCTTTTCCCTTGTTCTGGAGCAAGATCTTACACTATCAGCTCTCGGAATCTGGCTCCTCCACAGATGAGCAACATGCAGCCTGTCTGTCTAAAGCAGAATTCTCTGTCACAATGATCTATTCCAAAGACAATTGCCACTTCTGAGTTAAACGCTCTTCTGCCTGTATTCCCCCTGACTACTTTCTTGCGTTACAGCCTGAAGTGTCTGGTGCACCTCCATTTGCAGAAAGCAAGAGGAATGCTGATATTTTAGTGGAGTCTGCTAAAGATTTTTCACTGCCAGAATTTAATTTCTTCAGCATCTTGCCACATGGTGGCTACTGTGGACTCTGTAACTAGTGTATTGCAGTGCATACTAGTCTCTGGCTAGCTACACCTAGAGGCTATTCCTAGAAAGTCTTTACTTATTCTTGATTAGGCCAGCTAGAGCCTTATACATTGATTGACCTAACTCCAAGAGTTATTCACCCCTCCTGACAATTTTGATGCCTTTTTACTCTATGCATGTGAAATTTAAAGAGGAGTTCCAGTCTCCCATGAAAAAAATAAGTCAGCAGCTACAAAAACTGTAGCTGCTGACTTTTAAAAAACAGCCACTCACCTGTCCCACGATACAGTGGTGTGCTCATCCCAGTCAGTTTCGTCTGCTTTCTTCTTTCCTCTGCGCCGACATCTTCACTATGGGCACCTAGCTGTGACAGCTTGCGGCTTCACAACCAGGTGCTCACTGTGCATGCGAGAGGAGAACTTCCACTCTGATTGCCTAGGCAGTTCAGAAAGGAAGTGGGAGCGGGTACTGGTCAAAATCGGGTATCTGCTGCGCGCGCCGCTCCCCCCCCCCCCCCCCCCAAAGGTGCCAATTCTTTAACATGAGTGTCCTTAGAGCGGAACTTCCCCTTTTGGGTGGAGCTCTGTTTTAATTAAGATAACAAACCTTTATTGATGACAAGCAAGAGATTGCAGCTAAATGTATCCTGCTTAATACAAAGTACAGGATAGCATTTATGGTTATGTACAACTGAATTAAACATAAAAACAAAAACAACACCCTGGTGACATTTAGAAATACAAAGAAAAGCATAAGATGATAAATATGGCCTGCACAATTGGGCCTAAGACTGGCAGTACTAGGGGGGTATGTCCCCAAGTAATCAGAGAAGCATTCCCTCCCTGCCCCAATAAGGGTTCACAACAAACACATTTGTATAACTGTACTGATCACCGCGAGTGGGTCTAGATCAGTGATGGCGAACCTTGGCACCCCAGATGTTTTGGAACTACATTTCCCATGATGCTCATGCACTCTGCAGTGTAGTTGAGCATCATGGGAAATGTATTTCCAAAACATCTGGGGTGCCAAGGTTTGCCATCACTGGTCTAGATCTTCAGGACTTTAAGAACAGGTGTCTACAGTTTGCAACCAATGATCCAAAATTTTGTTATATTTGGTAGAGCAGCCTCTGCACATATATTCATCTATTAAGAGGGAGAGAATTATTATTGTCAGCTATCCACTCTTCCAATGTAAGGGGAAGAGGCTGTATCCAGTGATGGGCTACCAATTTATTGGCACTAAACAAAGAAATTTGGCAAAATCAGAATCGGGGAATATTCCCAATATGCACATGCAAACGCATTATCTAGGAGACGTTCTGCCACTCTACTACTTGGCCAAGTTCTTCCTGTTAATGCCAAGACTGAACCTGTACACTGCAAACCCCAAGAGCTGCAAATTCCATATATTGGCTTGTAGTACAGGACACGGGTCCCTCCCTCCCCTCTTGCTCTGTGATGTCTTGCTAAATAACTAGCGCCCCATGGAGTGTACAGGGTAATATGGGTACACTAAGGTGTGGTTCCCAGCAAATCTTTTGCCAGTGTCCAGTCACCTGAAGGTATCCATATATAACCTGTGGTCTAAGAATCAATTCCTGTGTTCTTCCTGGGTCAAATTTAGGTGTTAGTGGAAGCTTAAATGAAAGACCTAGAAATAGGTTTCCTGGAGATAGTCTGCTAATGCCATGTGCATAAACATTCATTTACTGCAAAGATTAACTATAATATGCCTTATATGTTTGAATCTTATGGAGACTTACAAATTGCAGAATTTGATTACTATTGACAGTAGTCACCCTGGAAATGTTACCATAAAATGGACAATCCCTGACACAAAGATTTTGTTACATTACTGCTGTAGCGTTGCACAAATCAGAAAATTGAATGTGATTAATATTATAATTTTGTTTCTGGCAAAATAATGTATTTTCAATACCATATATATTATTTTCTTTAATTCTTTAATTTGACCTTTTGTGTACAGTACAAAACCAGCAAAGAGGGATGTACCATGGGGGTTACCGTGTCTCAGTCAGCCATGTTGGCTCATTGCCATGCCCTAACACAGGCTTGTGGTTATTCAGAAGGTAAGTGTGACAAATGGGATCATCCTAAATTGGTGAAACAGTGTCTTTTAGTTTTAGCTGTATTTGGTGTTTTTCTTGTGCAGCTAATGTTGTAAACGGGACAGCCTTATGCCTGCTACACACAATGAGATTATCAGATGAATGATCTTGTTTTTTTTTTTTTTTTGTATGCTAATCTCATATGGAAAATTAGGAGTTTATTAAAGTTACAAAAATTCTCATATGACAGAATAACAATTCTGAAGTGATGTAATGTGATTTAGTGGATTTGTATTGTATTTTTCACTTACAACAGTACTGATTAAACAAGCATCGAACGACCTGGTACTGTATGAGAGAAATTTGCGTGCTTATCCCCTTTGGATAATATCAAATGAACTGTCGCCATCAGCTCTCAAAAGCTGTGTACTACCAATCTACCGATTTTCGTACAATTTTCCTTTATAGAGATAGATCATTAACACGTTTTGCCAATTGTGAACAGTTAAAATGGTGCTAAAGTTTTTTTTTACTTTCAATGCATTATATACATGAAGATAAAAAAACCTTTGTGCAGCTTCCCCCCCACCCCCCCCCGGCCAAAAAAATAAATAGTACATAATAAATAAGTATAGACACATCCTGTTTAAAAATGTAGATGATATTTACATAGCTTTTGTTATTTTCTTCTAGCGGAAACATTGATTAATGTTCTGGACTTTAAAAGAGATGCTGGCCTGTGGCATGGAGTGCTTACTGTGAGTGTCTGTTTTCTGCAGGACATACATACATGCATGCATACATGCATACATACATATCATGTAATGTTCCTGTTAGAATCTCAATAATGAATTAATATGTTTATTATGTCTTGCAGAGTGTTATGAATCGCATGCATGTAGTCAGCATCCCATATGCACTGATGAAGGTGAATCCATTGTCTTGGATTCAAAAGGTCAGCTCTTATAAAGGTAAATTACCTGTAATTTCTGGAAATTTCTGTCAAATGGTGAAGACATAATTTGAATATTACTTGTTTTTGATTGTTGTATAAATGTCAGATATATGTATGATTGTTTCTCTATACTGTCTTGCCTTGGGTATTTTTTATTGTGAATTCTTAAATACATTTTATTAGACCTTTTAAATATGTCCACATTTGCATTAAGCTATTAAAGTAGAACTATAGGCAAAACTTTTTTTTTTTTTTTTTTCATTTTGGATAGAGCAAGAGAGGGTTTTAACCCCTGTCAGTTTTTTTTCACCATCTGTGTCCCATTGCAGAAATTTTCATTCACTTGCTGTCCCATAGCCAAACAGGAAGTGAGAAAAAAATCCCTGTAAATTAAGGGAATTCCTTGGACACCCAGGTCACCAGAACTAGTGTCCCCATTGGAAGATTTTCCCACTATCACTTTTCTGGACACAACCCAAAATTGGTAATTTCTTTTACTTTAACTTTCGATTAATAATGGTAAACAAGACAAATGGAGAGGGAGAATCTCCCTAACGGGGTCACAGACAGCAATAAAAACTGACAGATGTTCTAATTCCTCTCCACTCTATCCAAAACGAAAAAAAAATAAAAATGTGCCTTTAAAGTGTTTGTAAACTCACTAGAGTGACTTTACATGTATGCTGCCATTAATAAAAGTGTAAGTGTTTGTTAGAAATTAATAGGGGAAATACCTTTTCTGACACTGCAGCTGTGCGGTCACATGATCCCCCTGTGCTGGCCAGCCTTGATCTTTGCAGAGAAGTGGGAGGGCCCACGATTCCCCTCTGCTTGCTGACTTATGTCACACGGAAATCTCCACCCCTCCTGCTTCTCTCCATAGAGAGAGGCTGGCCAGCACAGGGGAATCATGTGATCGCACGGCTGCAGTGTCAGAAAAGGTATTTCCCCTGTTCATTTCTAACAAACACTTATGCCCTGTACACACGGTCAGACTTTCCGACGGAAGATGTGTGATCGGATCGTGTGTGGGCTCCATCCTTTTTCCGTCTGAATTTCCGACACGCAAATTTGAGAGCAGGAGCTAAAATTTTCCGACAACAAAATCCGATCATTTCAATTCCGATTGTGTGTAGACAATTCCGACGGACAAAGTGCTACGCATGCTCAGAATAAATTACGAGACAAAAGTCCCGCCTTACCGCATTCTGAACGATCTGATTTTCTGACAACTTTGTTCAACCACGTGTATGCAAGACAAGTTTGGGCCAAATCCGTCAGAAAAAAATCCAACGGATTTTGTCATCGGAATGTCCGACCGTGTGTACAGGGCATTACACTTTAATGGCAGCATACCTGCATAGGATTCCTTTCCTATGTGCTGCATTATGCAGCTGAATAGAGGTGGGAGGGGCGGGGAGGAAAGCAATTTCATGATGACAGGGAGGAAGAGGGAAGAGACTGTCAGAGGAGAGAGCAGGGCTGTGGATGACGGAGGCACATACTGACTCCGGTGTCAGGGCTCAGCAGCCATGATAAATCTGAGTCCGTGTACAGGGGGAAGGTAGAAACTGGCAGAATCAGACTGGTATTACAGGTGATACCTGGGGCCAAGTGAAGCAGCACAAGCACTGTAGGCCTCCTTGCCCACCTCTTCCTTCTTTCTAGGTCACCTTATTCTCTGTTGGTACAACTTTAGTAGACTTGGCCCTGTATCGTGTATATATGCCTGGACATGTTACAATGGCATCTGACATCTATTCCTGATGCTTAAAACGGGAAATTAAATGTGAGGAATGGATTTTACTGGTACCACTCTAGATACACTACAATCATGATTTTAAAAACAATCAACTGGTTAAAATCCATTCCTCACATTTAATTTCCTTTTTTGACCTATATACTTTTGGATGTGGTACCATGTTTGTTTCAATTTTACTATAAGGCACCGATCTTGTATATTCCTGATGCCTGGTGCAGGACAAATGGATCTCTAAAGGAAAACACTAAGCAAAGTCTGGCCTTGAACTGTAAAGCAATAAAATGTATGGATTTCTACCCATTCATTAGTACTATTTAGCTGCATGGGTCTGTCAGCATTATGACATATGTGATGATTGTTGCACAGGAACTAGATTTTCAGTACTTTCCAGTCAATTCTAGTGCTTGACCAGTCAAATATTTAATTCAAAGTGATTTTTCACTTATTCGAAATATATAACCATATATGGTAGCTGCTATCCTATTAAAACAACCATAGATCCTATCAGTAATGCAGATACTGTTTTTCCCCAAAGTGATTTAACATCTTCAGAACTGCAGCTGGAGCATCCTTCCTCTCTTTATGTAATTATAACCATAAATAGGGGTGCAGCTCTTATACCACTGCTGATCAGCTTTTTATAACGGCTACATTAGGCTGATTGGCATAAGTGCAGATAGAGCGACCCCTGGTGGTTCTATGTTAATACAAGTGGGAAAGTATTTTTCACATGATAGCCTAAAAGGGACAAACCTCTTTAAGCTCCTATACACCTTTCCTACTTAGAGTTTTTGTTGAAGGTTGTAGCCACCCAATTCCTGTTTTTAACTACTTCACCTCTCACACCTGTTAACCCTCTGTGGTCCAGCACAAATTCTACAATTCTGCTATGGACTGGTTTATTTGGCGATATTTTTTTCATTACTTAAGAGAACAAAAGAATATATATATTGTTGTTTTAAGGACAAGCCAGGCCCTTTTTTTGTAATTATATTCTTACAACAATGATTTTGTTTCACAATCCTCAGACAATTAACCGTAACAAAACTAAACTTTTGACCAGTGTTTAAAAATAGTTTTATTTTTGCAGATAAGATGCACACATTTTATTCTGTAATTTGCCTTGTTTACTGTGCCCTGTGACTATAAATTATGTGTCTGGCACTAGGCATTAAAAGGTTATTTACAAATGAATTAAAGTGGGGTGGTTTTTCAATTGTGCGTTGTTTTTTTTAAAATATGAAACCTGTAAAAAGGTTAGTGAACAAAACAAGTAAAAACAAGAGTTTATATATTAATGGTTAGTAAAATAGAAACAAAAAAATAAATCAGCAGGAAAATAATATTTTAATGGATAAGGAGAATAAGGAGCTACAGTGAGGGGAAAAAAGTATTTGATCCCCTGATGATTTTGTATGTTTGCCCACTGGCAAAGAAATGCGCATTTCAAAAAAGCTATAAATTGATTTACATTTTAATGAGTGAAATAAGTATCTGATCCCCTGTTAATCAGCAACATTTCTGGCTCCCATGTGTCTTCTATACAGGTAAGGAGCTGAGATTAGGAGCACTCTCTTTAAGGGAGTGCTCCTAATCTCAGCTTGTTACCTGTATAAAAGATACTTGTTCACAGAAGCAATCAGTTAATAAGATTCCAATCTCTTCACCATGGCCAAGACCAAAGAGCTGTCCAAGGATGTCGGGGACAAGATTGTAGAACTACACAAGGATGGAATGGGCTACACGACCATCGCCAAACAGCTTGGTGAAAGGGTGACAACAGTTGTTACGATTATTCACAGATGGAAGAAACACAATATAACAGTGAATCTCCCTAGGTCTGGGGCTCCATGCAAGATCTCACCTTCGGCCCAGAACTGCACGGGAGAATCTTGTCAATGATCTCAAGGCAGCTGGGACCATAGTCCCCAAGAAAACAATTGGTAACACACTATGTTGTAAAGGCTGAAATCCTGCAGCACCCACAAGATCCCCCTGCTCAAAAAAAGGATATGTACAGGCCCGTCTGAAGTTAGTTAATGAACATATGAATGATTCAGAGGAGAACTGGGTGAAAGTGTTGTGGTTAGATGAGACCAAAATTTAGCTCTTTCGCATCAACTCAACTCACCGTGTTTGGTGGAGGAATGCTGCCTATGACCCCAAGAACACCATCCCGGACAGGATGATTCTGCTGGGCAATACGGAGTGATCCCTGAGGGGAAACGATGGATACCATTGTTCACTTTGGGAAGTTCTCCGGTCTAAAAATTAACTGGACCAAATTTGCATTGATGCCAATAGATGATGAACGAATGCAGCATGGGGACCTAGTGGGGGATTTGCCAATAGCTACCTATTTTAAATATCTGGAGATATGGGTGACCCCGCGAATCAGGGAATACAGTCAACTTAATATCTCTCCTCTTCTGGTCAGATTTTGATCACGTGTTAAGACTTGGAACACTTTGTGTATGTCAGTTGCAGGCAAAGTGAATCTTATTAAAATGATTCTTATGCCCCAACTGCTATACATGCTCCATAATTCTCCGGTGGTAATCCCGCTAAAACGTTTAGGATAGTAAGCTCTATATTTCGTGAGTTGATTTGGAAAAACCGGGCCCCTAGGATAAAATTGGAGCATCTACAACGTCCTAAGGACAATGGGGGCCTTGCATTACCAAATCCCTGGCTGTACTATCTAGCATTGCAATTGCAACATCTGCTAGACACCGTGGTAGCGGAGGGAGAACAGACAAATGGTATCCCCAGTGCTTCCGAGAGTATTATGCTCCATGAGGTGGGTGGAAATTCCATTCCAACTGCCCTTGAGGCATTAGCTTTTGGAAAACCCCAAAAAAGCTTCCCTACGTATAACTTAATAAAGAATATATGGAACAAATCCAGATATCTTCAGGGGGTGACAGGCATTAATGAGTTCAGTCCTATTCGATCTAATGAATCCTATCCTGAACTGGCCAAACTACAACATGCAGGCTGGTGGAAAAATATGGCATTATATATCTGAGACAAATTACTCATAATTGTGAATTGCTGACCTTTTAAAATCTGAGGGAGATGTATAAGCTACCAACATTTATGCATTTCTATTACATGCAACTCAGACGTGCATTCAAGGCCCAGACTAGCCTCTGAGTGGCATATGGATTCCATACCCCTCTTCTTTCAGCTTAAGGCAGCGGAGACCTCCAAGGGATTTATCTCCCAAAGTTATAGTACACTGCTCCGCCAATACCTTATAAAGCACCCCCTGATGATAAAAAGGAAGTGGAAACTGGATATAGGCCCCCTAGATGAGGACTAGTTGGAGGAGGCTCTACAGACAGTGACCACATGCTCTTTGAATGTGACACAAAGGCTGCCACAACTATACACTCTCTTGAGAGTCTACTCCACACCCCATAGGCTACATAATATGGGATTGCTACCCAAACCAACATGTACTAGATGCAAACGGGACAATGGGGAACCTGATACACGTGTCGCGTCGCTGCCCCCAAATACCCGTATACTGGAAGGGGGTGATTGATACCCTGAACACAGTGTTTCAGGTGTCAGTCCCATTGGATCCCAAGTACAGTCTGTTGAATCTTCTGGATGAGCTTGAATGGGAACATCACCCTAGAGAAGCCCTCATGAGGTCCCTTTTTTTTGGGGCCGCAAACTACATTGGAAGTCTGACTCCCCTCCCACGGTCAAAGAAGGGATTACTGCAGTAGGAAATTCATTGAGAATGGAAAAAGTTATTTACCAGCATAGGGGGTGCTCTGGAAAATTTGAGAAGTTATGGGACCCATGGTTGGGGACACCAGGAGGACCTGATCATGTGCCGATTTTTTAGATTAAATGCGGAATAATGCAGATAACCTAATACCACGTACACATGATCGGAATTCTCGTTGGAAAAAGCTCTGACGGTTTTCCCGTCGGAATTCCGATGGAATTCTGCTCAAACTGTCTTGCCTACACACGTTCACACCAAATTCCGACCGCAAAGAACACGCACGACGGGAAGTTCAATACCTAGTAGCCAATAGCTTACATCTCGTAGTTGAATCTGAGCATGCTTGAGTTTTTGCGCGTAGAAATTGCATACACACGATCAGAATTTCCAATAGAACGTTTTTTCATCGGGAAAATTGAGTACATGCTATCAAATTTTTGCTAACCGGAATTTGGGCAGCTAATTTGCGATTGAGCATACACACGGTCACATTTTCCGATGAAAAGCTCTCATCTGTCTTTTGCTGGCTGAAATTCCGATTGTGTGTATGCGGCATAATGAATAACTCATTGATTATGGGTAGAAGGCAAAGTCACTCATATTCCAGTTGTAAGGTGAAATGGGCTCTGGTTTTAGGATGTGAGATCTATGATGATGGTGGCTATGGTGAATACGTAATGTTCCCAATGTATATTGGATTGTATATAACTGCTGTATATGGACTACTCTTAATCTTTGGACTGTATGTACTCAATTTAAAATAAAGACTGTTTTTGGATTGAAAAAAAAGAAAAAAAAAGCTGAACACCAGATAGAAAAAAAAAAAAGAACACAGTCCCCACCGTCAAACATAGAGATGGAAACATTATGCTTTTGGGGGTGTTTTTCTGCTAAGAGGACAGGACAACTTCACGGCATCAAAGGAACGATGGACAGGGCCATGTTAAAAATGGGTCGTGGGGTTAGGTTTTGCGAAAGGGTCAAATACTTATTCAACTCGTTAAAAGGCAAATCAATTTATAACTTTTTTGAAATGTGTTTTTCTGCATTTGTTTGGTTGTTGTTCTGTCTCTCACTGTTAAAATAAAACTACTTTTAAAATTATAGACTGATCATGTCTTTGTCAGTGGGCAAAAATACAAAATCAGCAGGGAATCAAAACCTTTTTTCCCTCACTGTAATTCGGGCTGATTTAAAGTAAACTAAGATGTTAAACTGAGAAACATTTTTCCTTGTCAGCTTGCTTTAACTGACATCATCTGCAGATCGTTTATCCCTTTTGATCTGCAGATGAATGAACAGAAAAGATAAAATTGTATCCTTTTGTATAGCATCTCAGTAGGTTTTGATAAACATTGTCAGACTGCTTTTTTTTTTTTTTTTCAACAGCGGCAGCTTCTCAGACCTTCTCTGTGTACACAACAGTATGGCTGTGTACGGGGAGAGAGGAGCACAGCAAAAAGTATTTGGACGTGCTACATATGCCCCGTGTGCAATAATGACCTTTTTTGGGCGTGTGTAGCACTTCCAAAGCTTGGAATTAGAAACCTGTAATTATATTCAAAATGAGCATAATTTTTGTAATTCATTTTACTGAACAATAACTAGTATAATGCTTGAATGCTTTCTATCTAATAAATTTAAAATTTAGCTGCATGTAGTTGCCTTTTGTGGAGATGTTAATTAGAAGCAATAGCCAAAAGTTATTCAACTATTCATAACTGAATTAATTTTAAAGCTGAATTGCGTAAAAAATTTCAAGTTGTTGATGCATATGTTATAGTTTCTAGAGAAAATAAAATTTTAAATATGAAGGTCATATTGTGAGTGTGGTATAGTTAATATAACACATAGGGGAATTTTTGTCCCATATAAACAAAACTACCAGTTTTTTTTCTGCTCCCTGTTGCCTTACCTATAACAAAAGTTGTACATGTATATATACACATGTCAAATATCACAATGTCTGTACAGGATGTGATTGTTATTTGTAACTCTATTCGCATAAAGCAAGTTCTTTGCTTGAAGGTCTGGTATGGTGGTACTTTAAATAAGAGCAGGTAGATTATACTATTTTGAATATTGCATTTGATAAAGCCATAATAACGTAAATTGTGTTGGGTGTTGAGGCATGTTTTTTTTTTTTTCTTTATCTGCAGCTCGTGTTGCACTAGTGAAATCTAGAGACATGCACTGGTCACTTCTGGCACAGAGAGACCAACGGGATGTAAGCCTCGGTTCCCTGCGAATGTTGATTGTGGCTGATGGTGCAAATCCATGTAAGATTTTTAAGAGTTGCTACAGAGTCTCTTTATCCACATTCTTTACAACTGCTATTGTAAGGTTTAATGAACATGCCACATTAAAGGCTGTCTGTGTTTACAGGGTCTATCTCATCATGTGATGCCTTTCTTAACGTCTTCCAGTCTCGTGGTCTAAGGCCTGAAGTTATTTCTCCATGTGCCACCTCATTGGAGGCACTCACTGTATCCATGCGCAGGTGAATAATGCTAAAGATAACTTTTGGTCATCTAATGTAAGGTCTCCAAATCTTCCACTTGCTTCCTTTCCATCTCTCGTTCTTTTGGCACCAAACTACAGGGTAGCTGGCCACTTTAAACAAGTCATAGTTATTTAGATTATTTTACAGGATTTATATAGCGCCGCCAGTGTACACAGTGATTTACAATAAAGGGCAGACAGTACAATTACAATACAATTTTATACAGTAGGAATCAGAGAGCCCTGCTCAGTAGAGCTTACAATCTAAGGGCACTTTTACACTGAGCCGGTGGTAGCGGTAAAGCAACGCTAACTTTAGCGGTGCTTTACCAATGTTTAAGCGGTGCTCCCCCCCCCCCGAAGGGTTTAAGAAGGGGTTACTAGCGCCGCTGCTGAAGTGCTTTGCAGGTGCTTCAGCAGCACTGCTCATTGATTTCAATGGGCAGGGCATTTTAGGAGCGCTCCTAAATCACCCCAGAGATGCTGCTTGCAGGACTTTTTGTTTGTTTTGTTTAATGTCCCGCAAGCGCACTGCTCCAGTATAAAAGCACTCGCGCAATAGTGCCATTTACAATTTGTGCCAGGAGGATAGGTGCTGTCAGAAGATCGGTATAGCATAGTGCTGCACAGAAAAACTGCTGGTTCACTGTACACTGCACCAGCCATTAAAATTTCCCCTGTACAACTCTGCTGTAGAGGACCTTTTGCTTGGTATTCTCTGCCTAATTGTACGTTTTACAACCAAGAGGCAGTAAAGGAACTGGCAATTTCCCCCCTAGAGGCAGGGACCCAAACACTGGTGCAAGTGCTGTGACCCATATCGGCCTAAACTAAGGAAAAGAGGAAATAAATCGTTTTTTTAATATATATATTTGGGGGATATTTATTACAGCAAAAAGTAAAAAATAATACGTTGTTTTCAAAATTGTCACTCTTTTTTTGTTTATAGTATAAAAAATAAAAACCGCAGAGGTGACCAAATACCACCAAAAGAAAGCTCTATTTATGGGGAAAAAAAGGACGTCAATTTTGTTTGGGTGCAGCATCGCACGACCACGCAATTGTCAGTTATAGCGACGCAGTGCAGAATCGCAAAAAGTGCTCTGGTCAGGAAGGGGGTAAAATCTTCCGGGGCTGAAGCGGTTAAGAAAAATATTTTGGCCCTGACAATAAACTAAAGAAAGAGAAAATGATACTGGACCACTGCAATCCTCCTTTTTTTTTTTTTTTTTTTTTTATGTAGAGACAGAGCTAGTTAACAGTACATTTCGTGGGGAACTTAATCACATGTCCTTGTTCTTTCCTTGTATTTTGTTCTCAGGCCCCCAGATATGGGTGGAGTTCCTCCTGGAAAGGCAGTATTATCCATGAATGGACTCAGCTATGGTGCCATTCGAGCAGACACTGAGGAGAAGCTTTCTGTGCTCACTGTACAGGATGTGGGACAAGTGATGCCTGGAGGTACTAGGATTACCTTTGAATGAAATTATGGGCAATCACATTGCATTGGGTTTTGTAATATCTTAATAGATTTCATAGTTCATTCTACTAATAAAATACCCTTTTGTCTCCCCATAGCCAGCATGTGTGTTGTGAAGGCGGAAGGTGTTCCATATCTATGTAAAACAGATGAAGTTGGAGAGTTGTGTATGTCCTCCAGCTCTACGGGCACTGCATACTATGGACTCCATGGGATCACAAAAAATATATTCGAGGTAAGTTATATGATTAAGAAGCGTGGAAGTTGAATAAAGTAGAGAAGGGTGTGGCTGATTAGATGAAAGTTTTATTTTTCTCTTTTAGACAATACCACTTAATTCCAATGGAGATCCTGTGTCTAACCAGTCATTCACTAGAACTGGGCTACTGGGGTTCATTGGACCAGTGAGTATCTCAGCAATTCCTGAATATTTATTTCAAGTATAAGTATGCATTCTGTGTATACATCAGTGTAATATTGAGAATCGCTAGCAAAGCAGCAGAGTCCAACTGTTGTGGTTCTATAACTTTACAGAATAAGAGCCACCACTGAGTAGGTGATGTGCATGTTTGTTCAGTAGAGTGCAGTATTTGTGTATCCATTTTGTTTTATGTATGTAGCATGCATAAAGATTGACAGACTAAGACCAGTGAGACAACTAGTAAGAATTCAAGGGTTGAGAGTGTAAGGAAAATGTATAAAGGAAAACTAGAACGGTACAAGAGGTTATCAGAAGACTAAGGAAAGCTATAGATAGACAGTATGGCGAAGATAGCTTGCAACATCTGGGAATCTCAGGCAGGAAAAGGAAGGCAAGAGACAGAAAAATAGGAACACATTCTACAAGGGCCTAGGCCTTTCATTGGATAAAGCAGCATAAAGTACTAATAAAACTGATCTCACTGCCATATAAACGACAATATTCAAGATAGGGAATGACCACTATAATTACTTTAGAATAAAGCTACGTTAAACCACCATTCCATGTTTTGCTATTATACTACTTTAGCAATCCTTTTAGTAGTCCTGCGATAGCATGGACATTCATCTGTGAGCTCCAGGCCACTAGTAGCCAGCCCTATGCTGTATTTTTTCTGGTTGTATCTTTCCTTCTATTTGTTACATCGCTGAGTGTAGTGTAAGAATAGTCTTCAACAGTGAGGGAAAAAAGTATTTGATCCCCCGCTGATTTTGTACTTTTGCCCACTGACAAAGAACTGATCAGTCTATCATTTTAATGGTAGGTTTATTTTAACAGTGAGAGACAGAATGGCAATGAAAAGATGAAAAAAAAAATGCATTTCAGAAAAGTTCTAAATTGATTTGCATTTTAATGAGTGAAATAAGTATTTGCCCCCCTCCGCAAAACATGCATGACTTAGTACTTGGTAGCAAAACATGTTTATCAATCAGAGAGGTCAGATGTTTGATGTAGTTGGCCACCAGGTTTGTACACATCTCAGGAGGGATTTAGTCCCATTCCTCTTTGCAAATCCTCTTTAAGTCATTAAAGTTTCATGGCTGATGTTTGGTAACCCGAACCTTCAGCTCCCACCACATATTTTCTATAGGATTATCTTGAGCCACTACTTTGTTTCCTTGACCGCGTGTTTTGGGTCACTGTCATGCTGGAATACCCATCCATGACCCAGTTTCAGTGCCCTGGCTGAGGGAAGGAAATTCTCATCCAAGATTTGATGGTACATGGCTCCCATCGTCCCTTTGGTGCAGTAAAGTTGTCCTGTCCCCTTAGCAGAAAAACGTCCCCAAAGAATAATTTATCCACCCCCATGTTTGACAGTGGGGATGGTGTTCTTGGGGTCAAAGGCAGCAATCCTCCTCCTCCAAACACGGTGAGTTGAGTAGATGCCAAAGAGCTTGATTTTGGTCTCATCTGACCACAAAGCGTTCACCCAGTTCTCCTCTGAATCATTTAGATGTTCATCAGCAAACTTCAGACAGGCCTGTACATGTGGTTTCTTGAGCAGGGGGACCTTGCGAGCGCTGCAGGATTTCAGTCCTTCACAACGTAGTGTGTTACCAATTGTTTTCTTGGTGACTATGGTTCCAGCTGCCTTGAGATCATGGACAAGATTCACCCATGTAATTCTGGGCTGATTCCTCACTGTTCTCATGATCATTGAAACTCCATGAGGTGAGACCTTCCCATGGAGCCCCAGACTGAGGGAGATTGACAGTTATTTTGTTTCTTCCATTTGCCAATAAGCGCACCAACTGTTTTCACCCTCTCACCAAGCTGCTTGGCGATGGTCTTATAGCCAATTCCAGTCTTGTGTAGGTCTTCAATCTTGTCCCTGATACCCTTGGACAGCTCTTTGGTCTTGGCTATGGTGGAAAGATTGCAATCCGATTTGCTTCTGTGGACAGGTGTCTTTTATACAGGTAACAAGCTGTGATTAGGACTACTCCCTTTAAGAGAGTGTTGCTAATCTCAGCTTGTTACCTGTATAGAAGACACCTGGGAGCCAGAAATCTTGCTGATTGATAGGGGAGCAAATACTTATTTCACTCATTAAAATGCAAATCAATTTATAACTTTTTTGAAATGCGTTTTTCTGGATATTTTTGTTGTTATTCTGTCACTCACTGTTAAACCTACCATTAAAATTACTTTTTTTTCCCCTCACTGTAAATACTCTTGTAGTGTCTACTCTCCATGGGGAAAAAACAGCCTGATAATTAGCCATGAACACCTTTTGATATCTGAGCTAGCTGTAGTTATTGACCCTAGTGCCTTAAGTCCATTACCTCTCCTGATTTACTCAGAGGTGTTGTTGTGCCTAAAGCTTTTTACAACAGCTAGTATTAGTTTATATTTCTCAGGTAGTTACCGGATACATGTTTCTTATGTGTTTTTACATTATAATGAATGCGTTTGTGCAGGAGCGGTTGGTGTATGTCGTGGGGAAAGTGGACGGTCAGATGGTCGTCGGTGGACGCAGGCACAGTTGTGATGACGTGGTAGCTACCGCTTTGGCTGTGGAGCCCATGAAGTTTGTTTACAGAGGGAGGTAAGAGATGATCTAGTTTAAAAAGAAATGTATATTTTATCTTATCTTATTTATTAGGTTCTGGACCAAAATAAAATATGATTTTATTTTTCTCTTTAACAATGTAACTATGAAATGTTGCATGTTACCATTTTAGATTAATCCTTTCCAGCCAGCTAATAGCAAGTGTTAAGCAGGGTATACACGTAGGGGTTTTTTTTTTGTTTTTTTCATTCAACCAGCAGGTTGAACGAAAAAAAAATCTGACAGATTCCTGCATCCACACAAGCGATGTGGTTGCAGGGATCTCCTCCACTGCGCTATTTTATTCTGACCGCTCCTGCTCCTTTGAAAAATGTTTTAATTGATTAATGCTGCCTATTACATGATCTGTAAATGGGGAAGAGTCTGATCAGCCACAGGATCCTCTCCTATCTATTCACAGATCACGTTACAGGCAATGAAATCAGTGAAAGAACTTTTCTCAATGGAGGGAGGAGGAAGGAAGGAGGGGGTCCCTGTTGGGCCATCTGTACTCTTGTTCTGCGTAAAGACACAACTGCAATTGCAACTATTGCAGTTCTGGAAGTTCAGAGACAGGAAGAGAATTTTTTTTGCTAAACTTCAGCTTAAGGTCCTTCACTGATAGTAGTATGTCAAGAACTGTCCTTATATTATGTTTTAGGGCATTTCATAAATGAAAAGTTCCTTAAAGCTGAACTTCAGGAAAACGAAAGAGTCCCCCTCACTACGCCCACTCTACTGGGTTACCTGTGATGGTAAGAGCACTCCTACTTAACACAAACAGCGCTCCCCTCCACTCCAGCAGTGGACTGTCCCTTTTATGTCCTCGCATTAAATGCAGAGAGATGGTCCTTTCATCGGTCTTGATGCTGTCAGAGGAATGTAGAACACCAGAATGCAAGGAAAAAGAGGCTGCAGGAACCATTCTAGCAGCGCAGAGAAGGATCAGGAAAGTAAAACTCCTGAATCCTCCCTTCGGACTTAAAACAAGCAGTTAACCTTTGCAGTGTGGGTGCAGCCCCACCGCAAGAGAGAACTTTTTCATTTTTTGGAGTTCAGCTTTAAAGCAATGAGATGCAGCACAGTTCAGTCATGGCTGGCAATAAAGCTTTGAAATACATAGTGAGGTCACAAACGTATGTACACCAAAGTGGCAGAATTCTGGGAAGGCTAAAGCTCTAAAGCTTTTTATTGCAGGGATAATCTGCATTCTTCAAATGAAAATATCACTTTACTCAGTTTTGTGACAATATCTTTGAAAATATAAAATGTTTTATATTCACATTGGTAACAATAAATAGATTTGTGTCCACATTAACGTTACATTAACGTTACCAGGAGAGTTAACAAAAGCAGTAACAACAAAGGGACTCAAAGCAGTGATAATTGTACTGCTTATCTAATAAAACCACATCTGGCACATTGTTGTGTGCATTATAAATATGCTTCATTGTTTCAGGACTGAGAGACAAGCAAAACTCACCTGCAACAAGTATGGAAAATCAGGTGCTGACTTACTATATATAGTTCTAGGTCAGCTTGACAGTCAGCAAATTAGCAATAGCAGTCCCAATATGTCTTTTTTTAAAATATTAAAATGTGCCTTTATTAAAAAAATAAAGATCTATGTACTGTATATTGTGTAAAATTAGAATATGACAGGCCTAAGTCAGATGTGGACTTCTACATCTTTGGTAAAGGGATTTGTTACAGACAATCAAACATAGCTTAGAAATCTGTCTGTAGAATAGCAAACTGTCATAGCTACTCATGAATAATTACTGTAACCCAAAATGTTATGTACAGTACCAGGACTTTGTTGGATAGGTGCCTTACAACCAGGACTGTCCAACAGGGAGGAGGAATGGGATATGTCTGGGCAACTCTAGGCATGTAGGCTACTTGTTGTATTAGGAAGTAGAAGATAGGATAGGGGGACAGAGAGAAAGTTGTACTGTTGTATACACAGGGTTGAAGAAAGTGGATAGACAAAGGAAGAAAGTGAAATGACTCTGATGAGAGTGTTGAATCTATGGTGGAAAGGGGGCCCAAGTGTAGGTGGAGAAAAATAAATTGAAACACATTTCACACATTTCAAACACATTTCAGGGGGTCTAAACTCCAAGTTGCATTAGTGCAGGTCTTCTTTAGTTTGTGTTCTTTAAAAACTTGGTTATCATTGTTCGACACAAGCCAAGGCAGTAAGTTCTGAAAATGGATGTAATGTAGCGCACAGACCCAGGATGGGTCCCAGTATTTGTCACAAATGCTATTCCCTGTTAAGTGCTAGAAGCCAGGCACCCCAGTCTCTTGTCTCAAGAAACCTCCACCACTAGTACAAAATGAAATAGAGGACCAGGGTTCAAGTCCTGCAGGAATGCATGGGAACGTCGTTCCTGTATTTTTTCCACAGCAGGAACGCTGCTCCAGTTAGCAGCCGTGTCCTACAGGACTGACCTTTGAAGTATGCAAGCTGTTTGGCAGGTGCTGCACTAGCAGCTGCCAACACAGCTCGCAGTAGTAAGTGCCACACACTGATTGAGACCAGTGTTGCCAACCCACCGTTAATTTATGGGCAGCTCATAAATTTCAGCTCATTTTCGGTCTGACCATAAATGTCTATTACGGCCATTTTTGAATGGAAGGCAGTAACACTCGGGTCGCCGCGGCGCCTCGTCACAGTGCCCCGTCACAGCAGAGAGCAGGAGGATCATAACGGTACCCTGTGAGTGTCTTGTGATGGCGCCTTGCCATAGTAGAGAGGAGTAGGGGGGGGGGAGGTGAATGGCCAGGTGAGGACATTGCTGGGGCGAGGGGGGTGAAGGAGGCAGAGGATGATATTACTATGGGGTGGGGGAAGGGGGCAGAGGAGGACATTACTGGGGGGGGGGGGGGGTAAAGGGGCAGACGTGAACATTACTAGGGGGGAGGTGAATGGGGCAGAGATGGATATTACTGGGGGGGAGGGGGGGTGAAGGAGGCAGAGGTGGACATTACTAGGGGGAGGGATGAAGGGGCAGAGATGGAAATTACTAGGGGGGAGATGAAGGGGGGGCAGAGGGGAATATTACTAGGAGGGGGTGATGAAGGGGACAGAGGAGGACATTACTGGGGTGGGGGGGGGGGTGTGAAGGGGGGAGAGGTGGATATTACTAGGAGGGGGTGAAGGGGACAGAGGAGGACATTACTGGGGGGGGAGGTGGATATTACTGGGGGGTGAGGGGACAGAGGAGGACATTACTGGTGGGGGGGGGGATGAAGGGGGCAGAGAAAGACAGTGCTGTGGTGTGTATATGAAGGTGGGCATGGGAGGACTCTGTTGTGGGAGTTGAAAGGGGGCAGATTAGGACACTACTGTTGGGGGGGGGGGATACTATAGGGGACACAGCAGGACACTACAGTGGGGGTCATGATATTTATTTTTGAGGTGGGGGGGGGTCTTGGGTGAGTTCCCACACTTTTTTCCCAGGACTTGATCCCTGTGGAGGACACTCTCTAACTGCACTGTCTCTTCAGGGCGGAGCCATCCTATTGACGTTAGTGACTAGTGAACAACCGCTCAGGGGACTCCCATCGTAAAAGTAAGGTCTGAACTAGCAAACTTGAATGATCTTTCTCAAAGGTTGGCAAGGACACTCTCTAGGATCTTTTCAAGCTTGTACTCTTTGTGCCTGCAGGTCAGATTTTTTGTGGACTGCTTTCAGGAGCTCTGGAGGTTGGGCCCCTAGCTCTAACTGGAGCTGGGACCCAGATGGCCTCTTCCAAACATCAGGCTGGGTCTTCTCCACAGGACAAAGACCCTGCTATTTTATGCCCCAACCTATTTATACATACCCCAGCCCCCTACTGGCTAGTCTTCCTGCCCAAGATTAGCTGAGGATATATAATTATGCAAGTGAGGGTCTGGCTCCTCCACCCACTAAACTCTGGAACCTACCAGAATTCAAATGAAAGCAACAGAGCCTGCAAGTAGCAGAACCCAGGACAGCCAAAATCAACCAAACTTCACCCCACTGGCTACAGGGGAGCCAAAAACTAAATTTGCTTCAAGCTGTTAGCAACCTGGCTAGGAGGGTGCTACAGTAATTAGTGCTGAGTTTGAGTAATCTGAGAGAAAAACCGAAGACCCCTTTCACACTGGAGCCGCCCAAGCTTTGGCAGTAAAGCGCAGCTTGTTTTAGCAGCGCTTTACCGCTGTTTAAGGGTCGCTTTTCATCCACTAGCGGGGTGCTTTCAGATGCTTCGGAAGTGATGCCCATTTATTTATTATTTAATGGGCAGTGGCATTTTGGGAGCGCTGTATACAGCACTCAAAAAACGCTCCAAAGATGCTGCTTGCAGGACTAACTTCCTGCAAGCGCACCACACCACTCGGGCTTTCACATATGGGAGCCATTTTTCAGGCGCTTTACAGGCATCATTTCTAGTGCTAAAATGCCTGAAAACTACCTCAGTGTGAAAGGGGTCTAAGCATCTAGATTCTTATCTCTTGTCGGTGCTCTGCTCTCTCCTAGGATAGCTGTGTTTTCAGTTAATGTGTTGCATGATGAAAGGATTGTGCTGGTGGCGGAACAGCGTCCAGACTCCTCAGAAGAAGACAGCTTCCAGTGGATGAGCAGAGTCTTACAGGTAAGCTAAACATGTTTTAACAACATCTTCAGAATTTTCCCATCTTAAATCTCTTGGGAACATGAGATCACTGCAACTGGGTTCCCAATCCCACCCACCTTTTACAGCTGTCATAGGAATTTCACACCTTCCAATATTAATATTACATTAAACAGAATGATGACGGAAGTTTGAGATGTAATGGAGCATGCTTGATAACGACCACTACAAGAAGAGAATGACTGTAGTTAACGCTGAAGTGCCCAAATCCTCGTTCCCGAACACTTTTTAAAAAATTTCTGAAGCTCGGTTCATTGCAGAATGTGTAACCCGCAAGGCCAGATTATTTAGAGTTTTTGGACATTAGGAGATGAACTTAATTTGCTATGTGTTACAGTTGTTGGCCTATTGTTAGTTGTTAGCAGTTGTTAGCCACTGAAAGTATTTGTACGTTTAGATAATAATGTTTCAAGCTTTGCTGCATAATTGCACAGACCTGAGCATTTCAAACTGAGCGTATGATTGAAAAAAGCATATGATACCTTTAGTGAAAATGCATGTCAGATTGATAAATATTTGGGTCTAGAGATATAGGCAACTAAAGTTTGCAAATAACAATTTTTTTAAATAAAATTCTTATTTATAAGCTTTTAATAGCGGTACATGTCAATTGGTAATGAGAAATGCAGAGTATTCAAACCTTCTCAGGCGCATTTGGGAAGCACCGGCCTGGCTGATTTTATTTCTTGGAGAGATCTGTTAAGTTTTGTAATGTAGCATCATCAAAGTCAAGTAGTTGGCTTTCTCTGGCTTTTCAGGGTAGATCCTTTCATAGTAAATGGAAGAACCTTGCATACTACATCACAGGGTCTTTTGTCAAGGAGAGGATGGAAGATAGCCAGGACCGTTTTTATTTTTTTATTTTTTTTATTTTAGTTGAGAAGGTGCAATGGCCTCCGTAAGACCCTTGATCTAGATATTTTTATCTTCTGGTTGCAGTCTTCTAAATATTCCATCTGCAACTGGATTTTAGTAAGGTAATCCTTTGTAGGGGTGGTATCGCTTTCAAGGGCCCCATGATATACTTTTTGCTGTGTGGATTCCACTCTAGCCTAGAGTGAGTCAGTCATCCTTGGTAGGTAAGTAATGCGAGTGCGTCCAGAGCTGCACCGATACATGGATTCATTAATTGCAGGATACGTTGAGTGATTGAAAGTCATAGCTTGGCAGGATCCAATTGAGTCACTGAAAGTAGAAGAGGAAATGCTGGGCTTTGAGTCAGATGTATGTAAAAGACAAAGAGATCTAGCAACACCTACTAAGTGTAGTAGTTATTATCTCCCATTAAAACAAAGACAATATGCAGTCACAGTGTGTGATCCAAAACAGTGGCAAGTATTGCAATTCCACTAGATGGCAACCTTGTCCCAGTCAAGGCACTTTTTCATGCAGATAGTCTGTTACGAGGAACCAGAAGGACTGGTGCCCACCACACGGAGATCTTCAGAGCAGAAACAGGGCATCAGAATGGCATGATGACTTTCAGAGAAGGCATTGCAACATGTTTTAGGGCATTCCTGGGCATTCTCAAGCCTGCCTAACACTTACTGACTCTGGAATAAAAAGGGTCCATGCACCATTTCGGAGGAGATAAAACTGCTGCCGCCATATTGGCGTAGACTGATTGTAAAGTATGTAGCAGCACCATCTTGCTGGAGACCAAATAAAGGAAGCTTCAGGGCACCATGTTAATAGGGACAAACTGTCTCCCTCTGAGTGCTATCTTCATGAGGAAGTGCCTTCACTGGGAAAAGCCTGCCATCTAATGGAATTGCATTACATGCTGTTTTTTGGATCGCACACTGTGGGTTTATATTATCTTTGTTTTTATGAGATTTAAAGTGGAAGTAAACTCCCCTATCGTTTTCAGCCAAGGAAGCTGCCATCTTTGCCTCTGTTTAATCTTCAACTGCCATGATTCTGCACATGTGATTCGTTATGACACCAGCCATTGGATGGTTTGATAGTTTGTCTGACAGCACAGCCAATGTGCAGTTAGCATTCCCGACATGCCTTTTTTTTAACTGTTTAAATCCATGGGTTTACTTCCACTTTAAAGCGGAGGTCCACCCTAAAATGGACCTTCCGCTCATCGGAATCCTCCCCCCCTCCGGCGCCACAATTGGCACCTTTCAGGGGGGAGGGGGGGGTGCAGTTACCTGGATAATCCAGGTAACTGCACCCACTTCCAGGATAGCTCTCTGCGGAAAGGGGCGTAGATTACGCCCCTTTCCGCATGTGCCCGCCCCCTTCCGCAAGTGCCCCGCTGCCTGCTGGGAAACACACAGATCCCAGAGGCAGCGGGGACCGTCCTTATTGCGCAGAGCAACTCGCGCATGCGCAGTAGGGAACCGGGAAATGAAGCCGAAAGGCTCCATTTCCTGATTCCCATACCCAAGATGGCGGCGGCAGCACCCGAGTGACGATCTACAGATCGGCTTCGGGTGCCGACATCGCGGGCGCGCTGGACAGGTAAGTGTCACTATTTTAAAAGTCAGCAGCTGCAGTATTTGTAGCTGCTGGCTTTAAAAAAAAAAAAAAAAAAAACGCGGAGTCCCGGTGGACTCCCGCTTTAATAAACTACTACACTTGGTGGAACTGTTTCTCTTTCCTTGTCTTTTATATACATGTGAGCCTGCAAGTGAGAGTCACACCAATCCTGACATTTGGAAAGAATCTGCTGATGGTGTTCATCCTTTATATTAATTTGAGGTTATGGACTTTTGGTTTATAAATTTGTGTAGATTTATGTCACACTTTTGATTTCCCTTTTATCTCTGTTCACATTTGTACATACTTAATTGGTTTATTTTTGGGCCTTTTGTTAATATTTGTGCTGGGGGTCCTTATACAGTAAGGGTTGAGATTTGCCTATAATTGAACTTGGACCTGCTGATTGCTGCAAAGAGTGGTTATCACCTCTAAGCATATTTTTTTATCATGGGCTCATTTTATTTGCCAGGGTTGTGACAAGTTTACTTTAAAATGACCCAAAACTCTGGTTTAAAAAAAAATTATTATTCAACTAGCCACTCATAAAAAATACCCTTTATTACGTTCAGCCTCCTCCAAATTAAAAAAAAAAAAAATTCTGCTGTGATCTGTCTATCTGTTAGAGGGTGACTATAGTTGTTCTTCGTGTATGTGGGATTGTAGCCACCCTCTCTTGCTCACTCCCGAGATGAACTAGGGACTATAGGATATATATTGCATACAAACGAAAGTGAAGGGGACAAAAGCGAGAGGTTCAGGAGTTCAGAGGATGCTACCATGAAGCAGAAAATGACTGTAAGGAACCGTTACATGGAAAATAGATTAGGGCTATTAAGTTTTGGTTGTGTATAGATTATTTTTGGAGAATAAGGACATTTAGTGTCACTAAAAGCTAATAGTTTGACAGATATGAATTGAAATGAATTTGCTTTTATATATCCCTAATCAATTCTTTCCACAGGCAATAGACAGCATTCACCAAGTGGGAGTGTACTGCCTGGCATTAGTACCTGCAAACACTCTTCCCAAAGCACCTCTTGGTGGGATTCACATCTCAGAAACTAAGCAGCACTTCTTGGAGGGTTCTCTCCACCCCTGTAATGTTCTCATGTGCCCACACACCTGTGTCACCAATCTACCCAAACCTCGACAGAAACAGCCAGGTATGAGACAGTTTCCCTGATCTCTAGTTTTATTGTTATTTTGCATTTGACGTTTGATTATAAATCAGTAAATGCAGAGGTACAGCCTTTTCTTGTCAATAACTCAAATTCTAAAACTGGTGATATATAAAAGTGGAGAAGCTGTTTACCAGAAAGTGGCTGATGAAGATATGAGCAAAAAACTCTTTAAAATTAAAAAAATATGTTTTTAATCCAGTCTTCCTATATTTATAGTATAATTAAAATGATATAGAAATAATATAAATCTTGTGTAGTTTATTGGATTGATTTTGTGGGATATAACATATTACAAAGAACAAGCATGATAATAGTTTTGAGTTTTTTTTTTGTTGTTTTTCTCTCCAAGATGTGGGTCCAGCTTCTATGATTGTGGGAAACCTAGTCGCTGGAAAACGAATTGCACAGGCTTGTGGAAGAGATGTCACCCAGCTTGAAGACAATGATCAGGCAAGGAAGGTAACAATGTAACCGTGTTGTTGAGTGTTTTGGGTGCTTCTATAATTCATGCGTTTCATGACAATGATATTTCATATTGCAGTTCCTGTACTTAGCTGATGTCTTACAATGGAGGGCACAGACCACCCCTGATCATGTTCTGCTTCTCCTCCTGAATTCCAAGGTAACTTTGACACTATCTTATGGCCCTCTGAATAGGTCTGCTTCAAATTTATCACAATTACATAAGCGCTTAGTTAGTGTAGAAATATAAACTGCTATTCCATTTTTTTGGAGGAGGGATGGTGGTGGTATGTATATAGTTTCTGACTGTACAGCCTGTTCTGATACTTTGTCATTCCGCATTACACAGATATTCAAACTACGGCCCTCCAGGTGTTGCAGAACTACACATCCCATGAGGCATTGTAAAACTCTGACATTCACAGACGTGACTAAGCATGATGGTAATTGTAGTTCCTGAACAAGTGGAGGGCCATAGTTTGAAGACCCCTGCTGTATTACCTTAAAAACAGACCGAATCAATGCCTATATATACATTAAGCAGGACAGAATGCTTCAGGTCTGTCCACAGCAGACAAGTCCGATAAACAGAACCCAAAACCTGTGCATTTACTAAGATGAATTCTTTCTCAATGATTTAAAGAAAACTGAGATGAAGCAAAATGAGAACATAAAAATCTAAGGGGAAACCGCATATTTGTACACTTTTCTGATTGGATATAAATGGAATAGACTGTTTCGGTACACTTCACATAGTTTTGGAAAATGTAAAGGTGATTATACAGAGGTTTACAGCCATCTTAACGTGTAATCACAGACGCTCTGCTTATCCTTCACAGGGTGCTGTGGCCAGTTCTGCAACTTGCTTGCAGCTGCACAAGCGAGCAGAACGTGTAGCTGCTGGACTGGTGGAGAAAGCTCGTCTTAATGTCGGAGACCATGTAGCTCTTGTGTATCCTCCTGGTAAGTGCTATGAAAGCCGTCAGTGGTCACTGTTCACTGTCTGCTGTTCAAATGCCTGCCATTTTCTAACTACTGTAACGTAAAGGCTCTTGCATATAGGGACCTGAGTCTGTTCAAAATATTTGCTGGCATCTGTCCAGGTACCGCATACAGACTCCCATTGACATGAGTAGCTGTGCGCTGCTGTATTAGTGTATACGGCAGTGTTGTTATAAACATGAGTACAGCATACAAGGCAATGCATATGCTGTTACTCTTGTATTCAATAGCCCCACCGTATACACAGGTACAATGCCTTGGAAAAGTATTCATACCCCTTGAAATTTTCCACATTTTGTCTTGTTACAACCAAAAATGTAAATGTAATTAATTGGGTTTTTATGTGATAGACCAACACAATGTGGCATATAATTGTGAAGTGGAAGAAAAATGATAAATTGTTTTCATTTTTTTTTTTACAAATATCTGAAAAGTGTGGCATGCATTTGTATTCAGTACCATTTACTTTGATACTCCTAACTAAAATCTAGTGGAACCAATTGCCTTCAGAAGTCACCTAATTTAGTAAATAGATTCCACCTGTTCTGTGAAGCCTTTAGGTTTGAGTACCTTAGTGAACAAACAGCATCATGAAGGCCAAAGAACACACCAGATAGGTCAGAGATAAAGTTGTGTAGAAGTTTAAAGCAGGGTTAGGTTATAAAAATAATATCCCAAGCTTTCAACGTCTCACGAAGCACTGTTCAATCCATCATCCGAAAATGGAAAGAGTATGACACAACTGCAAATCTCCTAAGACATGGCCGTTCAACTAAACTGATAGGCCGGGCAAGTAGAGCATTAATCGGAGAAGCAGCAAAGAGGCCCATGATAACTCTGGAGGAGCTTCAGGGATTCACAGGTCAGGTAGGAGAAGCTGTCCACAGGACAACTATTGGCTGTGCACACCACAAATCTGGCCTTTATGGAAAAGTGGCAAGAAGAAAGCCATTGTTAAAAGAAAGCCATAAGAAGTCCCGTTTGCGAGAAGCCATGTGGGGGACACAGCAAACATGTAGAAGAAGGTGCTCTGGTCAGATGAGACCAAAATTGAACTTTTTGGCCTAAAAGCAAAATTAATGAATGAATGAAATACTTGTATAGCGCACAATGCGAACTGAATCGCCTCTTGGCTATGCTATGCTATGCTATGTGTGGTGGAAAACTAACACTGCACATCACCCTGAACACACCATCCCCACCGTTAAACATGGTAGTGGCAGCAGCATCATGTTGTGGGAATACTTTTCTTCAGCAGGGACAGGGAAGATGGTCAGAGCTGATGGGCAGATGGCTGAAGCCAAAATACAGGGCAATCTTATAAGAAAACATGTTAGTCTTCAAAAAATTTGAGACTGGGGCAGAGGTTCACCTTCCAGCAGGATAATGACTTTAAACATACAGCAAACTAAGCTCAAGACTTGAAAATTGCTGTTCTGATGCTCTCCATACAATCTGACAGAGCTTGAGCTATTTTGCAAGAAGAATAGGCAAAATTTCACTCTTTAGCTGTGAAAAGCTGGTAGAGACATCCCCAAAAAGACTTACAGCTGTAATTGCAGGGAATGGCAATTCTACAAGTTAGGTTGCCTGGGCAGAGGAAATACGCTGGCAATCGGGCTGAATAGGCACCACTGTCCCTGTGTAAGGGTTCTTCATGTGGGAATCCATAAGCAATTTATTATTTTTTCTATGGTGTTGAAAGAACTACTCTAGTCAAGTACAGAATAGCGTTGCTATCACAAAATAGAGGAAAGCTTAAAGTATAACTAAAGGCAACTTTTTTTTTTTTTTTTTTCTTTTTAGGGTGGGGTAGGGTGGAAAGGGATTAGATGCCCTGCTAGGGTTTTTTGTCTGTGTCCCGTTAGGAATATTCGTCTTCTTTATCTGGCGTGTGGAATATCAAGAAACTCCTAATGTTTGGGTTGTTACCAGAGCAGTAATAGAGGGGAAGTCTTCTAACGAATATACTTGGTCTCAACCAGGGATTCGCTTTTTTGGAGCGAATTCCTCTCTTTCTGTTTTGGCTGTGGGACAAGAACCTAAGGAAAATCTCTCCATAGGGACACAAAAAAAAACTGCCAGAGATTCTTTCCCTCCCTCACTGTATCCAGAATGAATAAAATAAAAAAAATCGACTTTTAACAGAGCACTTCTTTGGTGTGAGAACATGCCTTTTCTTTAAATATGAGTCCATGCATCTAAGCCAGGGGTAGGCAACCTAAGCACTTCAGCTGAGATGAAACTACAAATCACATCATGCCACTGCCTTTTGGAGACATGCCTGTGGCTGTCAGTCATGAGTCTGAATCTGAATCATGGGCCTTGTAGTTCCACAACAGCTAAAGTACAGAGGTTGCCTGCCCCTGAGCTAAGCTGTCCCAAGGCACCTAGATAAATACCAGCTTCATCAGTGTTAAGCCATGTGTTGCCAAGCGGCTTATCACGTCAGAGCTTCTTCTTTACCATACGAGCAAATAGGAATGCAAATGCAGCTTGAAGCAGTTTAAATGCATCTCAGAATTAGGTGAATGGCAGGTCAGATTCACCTGTCAAACTCTGAATGATATCAGAGGCGTCTCACAATGATGTCAGATTTTAGGTGAAGGCTGCATTTGCCTATCCTCACAGGCCCTTTTTTGTATTGACCTGCCCCTCTTCTTGGCTTCCATGTGATTTAGACCTGGACCTGCTAATTTGTCCTCCAGATATTGCATTGTGTGATTTAAGAATGGGGTAAGGGTGCATTTTCTTTATTGGCCTTTTGGGAGTGCTTCAGGTCAGATGCAGTGAAAAATGTTTTAAATAAAAAGTCTAGAAGAAGACAGCTTACACTTTCAGCTCTCTGCAAAAATTTTAAATTACATGTGCAAATAAAATTGAATTAATGGTATGTCGTGTGACCAGTTTAAAATTATATTTTCCATAGAATTTTTCTTAAAGGTTTGGTGTGTTAAGACTTTGGACTATGCATATTTGTATATTTCCCTTAGGCATTGACCTTATTGCCACGTTTTTTGGTTGCCTATATGCTGGATGTATTCCTATCACTGTGCGCCCTCCACACCCGCAAAACCTTACAACAACTCTGCCCACCGTCAAGATGATTGTTGAGGTGAGTGCAACCTAGGCTGGGTATAAAGAAGACCTGTCAGTTGATAAAATATCCTAATTTAAAATCATTTGATTCAGTAGGAAAATGTATCAAAAATATGCAGTTGCCAAATAGTGGTTTCCTCCAGAGCTACCTCTTCACATTGAAACAGTTGCAATTACTCTTGGCTGAAGGTCTGGCCTCCTCGTCTCCTATGCAAGTCACTCCCTCTACATATCTTAGATGGGAAATGACAGCTCAGGCAATGGACATTTTTGGCACATTAGCTGTGTGGACATGTGTTTTATACAAGTGCTGCACTGAAATGAAAATTCCAGTGCTGAAACTGAAAATTCAAGATGCACTTGGCTGAAAACCAAAAAATAGTATAGTAATTGTAATCGTTTAATGAAGAACTTTTAAGTCATAAAGGGGCAATAACCCATGGCAACCAATGAGAATTCATCCTGTATTGGTCTGACTGGAAGAAACTGGATTTGTTATGTTGAATGAACAGTTTACTGAACAAGGCTTAGTGTCCTATAGACAAGGCTAATATTCCACATGACTTCCTAAAAACACATACAGACATTATGAACTAGCCAAAAAATGGCACTGCACAGCACTAAACATTTTCAGTTTTGTTGATTTACTGCATGTAATAAAAAAAACAAAAAGTTTTAGCGAGATGACATAACTGACTGCTGGTTATGCCTAGAAGAGTGTGTCATGTACAAAGTAAAAAGCCATCAATAATGCTTTTTAGAATTGCATGTCATACTGTATGTAAGGCCACGATTTGACACACCAGTAACATAGACCAATCTAACTTTTATTTGGGAATGAAGCACAGCTAAATTGCTCTCCTTAAGTAAAATCTGTTAAGAGAGAAAAACAGGTGGTATTGCTTGACCTCATAAAAAAAACGAGTTGCTTGGCTGTCATGCTCATCCTCCACTTTCAATAGTTGGAATTACTGACCCAGAACAAGTATAGAGATCAGGAATTTAGTATCAAACACGGAAGTCATTCTCTGCATATTTGTTTCATGTCAGTGTTTCAAAATGGGTCAGTAAGATAGCCAGGCAAATTTACATTTTCAGGAAAGGCCAACAATGGCAACTTTTCATGACAGATTCCTTTTAATGGAAACATATACTGAGGGAAATAAGAGTAGTAGTACATTTACAGTCACCAACAAGGGTGCACATTAGGATCCCTAATCTCCATGCTTGTTCAAGGCCATTAACTGCATTACAGCCATAGAAAATAATAATGTTTAAAAGGTTGGCAATGGCGGTCTCCTCCCTGCTCTCAGTTCAGGATTGGTTTAAGATTATTTGGTTATGGGGATTTAATTTGGTGCATACACTATGCATGGATAATGTGTGTTAATTCCTATGTAAGCAAGCATTGTATATTTCTCCTATGTGCAGGTTAGTAAGTCTGCCTGTATTCTTACTACACAAGCAATAATGCGTCTGCTCAAGTCAAAAGAAGCTGCTGCGGCTGTAGACGTCAAAACATGGCCAACCATTCTCGACACTGGTAAATAATATTTCATACTCTTTCATTGGAGTCTTATCTCTTTGATTTTTTGCTGTCTTTTGAAGTATATTAATGTTATCAGTATAAAATCAAATGGGAACCATGGGTTAATTGCAGCACAGTGGACATTAAATCCCCCCCCCCCTTTATTATTTTCTTCATGTTTGTTGGTTATATGTTAATGATTGTAATAAGAAAAAGGAATAAATAAAGATTATAGAAAACAAATCTGGGAATTAAACAGCAATAAATGCAATAAGTAAAATGGTATTTTAATTAAACCAGTATCAGGGGTATAGGCATGTACTGCCGGATGTCCGGGGAGTGTATCCTTTCCATGTACTGGGTAGCGGTGAGTGTCCGGAAAGAGAGCTGGGTCATTCACTGCTGACACTTCCGATCGGTGGAACGCACGCTGACGACCAGGAGGATGAGGTCACTTCTGGAAATTAGAGCCAATAGGCGACGCGTTTACAGAGCTACGCTCCTTGTTCAGGCCTACGTAGGCTGTGGTAGGGCTAAGCTTTTGTGGTCAGTGAACTGTGCTGATAGGTCAGAAATGGGGCCTGCTGATTGGATATCAGTGTGGTCACTCGCAATATGACATTAACAGTAGCACATTAATACAATAGCATACATGAAGTGCCTAATACAATAAAATGAGAATAAGAGAGAGGATAAAATCTAGTAAATTAAAAAAGTGAATTAAAATCGCAGTATTAAACTACAGGTGAGAACCCAATCAATTTTGGACAATTTCAAATACTTAAGAGACAGTCTTTGCGATCTCTACCTGAGGGTTATATATGGACCCTCAGGTAGAGATCGCAAAGACTGTCTCTTAAGTATTTTAAATTGTCCAAAATTGAGCTGAGGCTGTCATACACCTCCTAACAGGGTTTTTCTGTGATTTGCAACTTTTAGAACTTTCTTTCCCTACTAGATGTTTTGAGCTGGGATGAGCTCTGTCCTCATCAGCTCTCCTAGCAGTTTGTCATGTAGGGGACCTGGTGGAGCCTTAAGAGGCACCTGTAATTTTTGTTGTGGGTCACAAAGTTTACCTTATCTAAGGATAGGGGAGTGTATGGAGCTATTGAGCAATGTTTTATGACTTGTCCAATTACTTTGTATCTGAGATCTATAGTTGTGGGTTACCATGTGCTTGTCCATGCTACTTTGATCACCCATTCTGATTGAAAACTTCTGGATTGTGAGACTATTAAGTAATGACTAAGCACAGTCTAAAGTAAATGGTTGCTATGTCCATGCAAGCCCCTGCAGCTAATTCCATTCCCTTTGCTGCCCACAGCTTTGTTCGCCCAATACTTCTTTTTATAGCAGTGCATGTGACTCACTCCTCTTCCTTTAATGTTACATTGCTGTTGCTTAGTGATTGGCTGCTCAAGCACCCGCCACTGGAAAGGGTCTCCAGACCTGTATAAGCACTAAGACCAACTTGGAGTTTTACCCAGGGATTAGCTTGTCCTATTCTATTCCAAAAGCAAAGAGAGTAAAGGGGTAGTGATGTGAGCATAAGCAGCTGCAGGGAACAGAATTAAAGCATCCCTGCAGCTTCATTGTGCATGGGCAAATCTTAAGTTCACGTTGGGGCTGGATTCACATGAGTGGTAAAAGTAGGCAAAATATTTACTAATTGAGAAAATTCACCATGTTCCTCTTTAAAATAATTTACCTTTATTCACTGTGAAAGCTGCTGTGAATATCATGCCATGTGTATTTATCAGCTGATACTTTTATACAAAGTATCTGTCTGTTCAGAGGGGGAATACAGTATTTACTAATGCTTGCTGTTGCTTTTCCTTTGTTTCTGCAGAAGATATGCCCAAAAAGAAAATAGCTCGTGTGTTTCGGCCAACATCACCGGAAACTCTGGCCTATTTAGATTTCAGTGTGTCTACTACCGGAATCCTGGCTGGAGTGAAGGTGGGACAGTAAGATGGACATGTTTTGTTGGTTTACCAGTATACCCCCTCAGTGGTTCTAGGAATGACACAAACCAGCTGTAAGGCCCCCACTCTGTTATCCCCGCTGATTAAGCTCACATTCATGTATATACTTTGGTCAGTCCTTTTACCTTTTATTTGTATTGTTTCATTGGAAGAATTGAGAGGGGGCTGATTTTAAAGCTGAACTCTAGGAAATCTAAAAATCCTTCCTTGCAGTGTGGCTTTGCCTGCACTGCAAGGGTTAACAGCTTTTTTTGTCTAGGGGACCCAGTAAAGCACTTTTACTTAAAGTTTATTAAACTCCTATGTATGATTTTTACCTATAGGTAAGCCTACAACAAGGCTAACCTATAGGTAAGCAGATATTTACTTCAGATGTAGTCATTTGTGTCATCGGTCGCATGCACTCTTCAGAGCTGTGCCGTAAACAGCGACTCCCACACCGTAGGGCTTCTTTTTCAGATAAGTCTGTCATAATGTGCTATGCATACTAGCACATTATGACTTATAGGGATTGTAATGGCAGAAGGCTTTTTTTTATCTTAATGCATTCTATGCATTAAGATAAAAAACCATCTGTGTGCACCAGTCCCCCTTATACTTACCTGAGGCCATCTCTATCCAGTGATGTTGCAGGAGCGACTCGGCTGCCCGAGACTCTCCTCCTTATTGGCTGAGACAGCAGCGGAGTGCCATTGGCTCCCACTGCTGTCAAAGTCAGTGAGCCAATGAGGAGAGAGAGGGGGAGGGGCCTAGCCGGGGCTCTGTGTCTAAATGGGCACATGGAGCTAAGGCTCATCTCCTTTCTGTGGGGGCACTCATCGGGGGGAGGGGCCAGGAGTGCCAAAGAAAGATCTGAGAAGAGGAGGAAAGGGACTGTTCTATACAAATCCACTGCACAGAGCAGGTAAGTATAACAGGTTTGCTATTTTTAGGCAAAAAAAAAAAAAAACAGACTTTAGTATCACTTTAAACTGCCCAGGCCGATTTTATTTTTATTTATTTTTTCTTTGGATGCAGTTTACTACCGCTTTAACCAATCCTCCGCTCCTGAAGACGCGGGGTTAGGCAACCTTGGCACCCACATCATGCCTCTGCCTCTAGGAGTCATGCCTGTGATAGTCGGGGTCTTGCAATGTCTCGTGGGACTTCACCACAGCTGAAGGGCCGAGGTTGCCTACCCCTGTCCTAGACTGTTAGATTGGTCCCTGTAGCCTCTACTCCCCTATGCTCAGGCAGGCTAAGATTCTATGACCTCCTTTAAAGCTGATGAAGGGACCATAGCCCTGCTTTGGACATGAGGAAGCCAAGGAACAATCCACTGCCAGAGCATAGGGAAAAGCCATCTGTCAGGAAAGAGGAGGATTAGGTAAGTGAAAGCACTTTACTATTCCCCAGACATAGAAAACAGTTAGCCCTCGCAGTGCGGATGTATCCCCAGTTCAACTGAGGGTTTTAGGTTTCCCGGAGTTGCACTTTAAAGTGTTTCTATGGCCAAAACCTAGTTTTAATTTGGGATACATTGGGGAAGGATTAAAATTCATGGCACACATTACTGCTGTCAGGAGCTCTGTGGGAAACATTCCTTCATTTGTCTGGTAAAAAGGTTGTCCCCAGGACCGGAAATGAGGGGAAATCACTCTAACAGCAGTATAGACAGAAGTACAAATCATTTATATGAAGTGTATTTGCACCTTTGCTGCCAAATTGGTATAACACCTTTTTTTTTTTTTTTTTTTTTATATTTGTTACATGTTTGTATTCACATAGTAGAACTATAAAAAAAAAATGCTGCTTACCATTCGAGTTGCTCTTTTCTCACTCCAGCACTGAAAACTCCAACTTGTTTTTTTTTTTTGTTTGAGGGAGCTGGGTAGCAGTTTGCTATAATTAACCCTGTTTGTATTGTGCTGGCGGATCGCACTATAAGTTTGATCCACATATGACTTCTGTCTGTCCTAACAAAGGGTTGGGCATCTTGCATTGTGTTTAAGTGAGAGGAGATTCAGTCTGTCATTAGCCTTGATTAGCCATTAGACTCATTGTGAAATGCTTGCAGTCAGCTATGACAGCTTCTCCTAAAGCCAGCCAGTAGAGCGATTTTCTTTCCTGCAAACGCGGGATTTCTCCCGTTGAGCCATTCTCCCAGCAGGGGAAGCTGTTCCCGCCAGGAGAATGCATGATTACTGATTAGTACCGAAGGGTTATTCGGTAAATTCAGTTTGCCCATACATGGTTTGAATCTCGGCCAGTCCCAGCTGAACCAGCCAAGATTTTAACCGTCTATGGCTGGCTTAAGAAAACATCTAAAAAGTAAGAAATGTTCTCAAATTTGACTGCAAGCGTAAAAATACACTTAAAGTTAAAGTGGATGTACACCTTGTCCTATACCCAGTGAAAGGAACAGCCTCAGATGATACACCAAGATGAAACAAGTCTCCCTACATACATGTATATCTGCTGTCTTCAACTTTCTACACTCTTTAGAAAGTGCTCATTGTGTTATAAATCTTTTTTCCTGTTTCAGCAGTGGGAGGGGAGTCTGGGAATACACTGTGTGTGAGCTGATTGGAGGAAAGGCACCCCCCCCCCCCCCACATGAGGAATGAAGAAACTTGCAGAACTGTGCTGTGAATAGACCAGCTCTCTGCTTATCTATCTCTAAGCACCCTCCCTTACACAAATTTAAAGCTGCTTTAATCTCCCATGGTGGAGAGCTTGGCAGAAAGACAGGGGATCCAAGGCTTTGGAGAGAGATAAGTAAACACTACAGATATATGTGCCCAGCTCAAATTTCATGAATAGGGTTTACAACCACTTTAAGTAAAGGAATGCTAGAATCATTGCTTCTGTCAGTCTCCTCCTTGCAGATTTTCTCACTTCTCTGGTAAACAATTTCCCCTGAACAGAGGAAAATCTCTTTAGGAAGAGATTATTATTATACAGGATTTATATAGCGCCAACAGTTTGCGCAGTGCTTTACAACATAAGGGCAGACAGTACAGTTATAATACAATTGAATACAGGAGGAATCAGAGCTGTCCATGCTTTCTTGTCTTTGAGACACATAACCTCCCCCCCATTTCTTGTATGGGTGTCACTAAGACCCCTTTCACACTGAGGCACTTTACAGGCACTACAGCACTAAAAATAGCGCCTGTATGGTACCTGTAAAGCGTCTCTCCAGTGTGAAAGCCCTTCATACTGGAGCAGTTCGCTGGCAGGATGATAGAAATAAGTCCTGTAAGCAGCATCTTTGGAGCGGTGTATACGCCACTCCTGCCCATTGAACTGAATGGGCACTGATGCAGAACCGCTGGAAAAGCGTTGCCGCTTTGCAGGCCCTTTTAACCCTTTTTCAGCCGCTAGCAGGGGTTAAAAGCCCCCCACTAGCGACCGAAAAACCCAGCAAAAACGATGGTAAAGCCCCGCTAAAAATACCGGAGCTTTACTGCCAATGGTTCCGACGCCCCAGTGTGAAAGGGCTCAAAGAAAGAGAGGGAAGAACTCTAATGGGGTCACAGACAGAAATACAAAAACTTTACAGAAAATGTATCTCTTTTTCACTCTATCTAAAGCTAAAATAATAATTGTCATGAGCTGGACTTTTTCTACATTTAAACTTCGACCTCAATCATACCTTTTTACTTCTCTTTTACATATATGTTCTTATAATGTATACGGTTAATAAGCCTTTTTCCCTCTTCTTTAGATGTCTCATTCAGCCTGCAGTGCCTTATGTCGGTCCATTAAGCTGCAATGTGAATTGTACCCATCTCGTCAAATTGCTATCTGCCTAGATCCATACTGTGGCTTAGGATTTGCCCTTTGGTGTTTGTGCAGGTAAAGGGTCCTATTTCTGACTAATCATCCTCTTTGCCTGTTGCATATATGCTGTATAGGTAGACATTACACGGCTGAATAATCATGTAAAAAAAGTCAATGGGTGGCAAACTCGGATCCACCTGAAAAACGGACAGGCGGATTCGACTGGGCCAATCTGGTTGTCAAAACATACATTGATTGGCTTGTGTGAAATTATTTCTCCTTCTCAGCATGTTGTATTTGAATTGTTCTAATCTATGTAAATATAGATAAAATAAAAAAATTAAAGCATATCCAAAACAAAACGCAATCATTTTGATATATTGCATCTTACAAGTCTTTAGCTGTGGTGGCTGCATTAGTTTTGATTTTTTTCAAGTTAGGAACATTTTCAGCAAGTAAAGAAAATTCCTGTTGATTTTGCTAGATATGCAGTGTGCATGTCTTTCTTATGAGCTGTAAACACAGACAGCCACACCTTTCTTGTGTAAGGTGCTAGAAAAACCAATCCACCATGCAATGGAGATGTACATAGGCAGACACGTTTGAAGTATATCCTGTGTGCTAAACATGACATCTTCCATGGATACAGTGAAGAAATTAGTGTAGCACTAAGGCTGCATTCACACCTTGGCGCTCTGAGAATGTGCATAGAAACGGACATTGTGATAATGGTGCAATGGCAACCCAAATGTGGGTAACAGTCACACAAGGCTCACCGCTAAAAAAAAGCGCAAGAGCTGATTTGGTGGGATTATTGTGCGTAGGGCAGCCCATTCAAGTGAATGGACTTCCCTATGCTTGTGTAGAAATAAACAAAAAAAACTGTAAAAATCACATTGCGCAGGTGTAAGTAGGGCCAAAGGAAGTGTGTTTATATTAAGATTACCAGGTAAAAATATAGGAGGAAAGGAAAAAAAGATAAACGAATGCAGCCACCACATCTAAAACCTAGGTTTAGAAAAGCCTAAATCTACATTTGTTCCCTTGTGTACATATAAGCTGTACTGTCAGCAAGATATTAAATGTATCTAAAGCCAAAACGATGTTTTTCCGTGTTTATTGCAATCTCTGACCCTGCTGGGGAGTTTCAACTGTGCTATTATTCCAGATGGCTGCTGTCACCAGGACAGAAAGGGGGGGATACAAAAGTTTATAGTTGTCACCAGAGCAGGAGGTGAGGGGAAATGTTTCATGGGGGACGGGGGGGGGGGGACGGGGGGGGACATTTGTACCAGTCACAGCTCATAGGGGATTTTCCTCACTTGGAGAAATGTCCCTCATTTCCCATTGTATGTTCAGGACAGGTCATAAACAGAAGTTAACACTTCGGTGCTCTATTAAAAACAAAAATGTTTTGGCCTTAGATATACTTTAATTGCATGTGTATGTACATACACAAGGGTTTTATAGGAGTTTAGATTCTGGCCTGCATATCGACTTATGTCCCACTGCAAGGAAATTATGGAAAAAAGTCAATTTGTTGCAGTTAGTGATCTCTCTCACTCTCTGTTATAGCAATAACGTGCTTTTCTACTATACCAATGTTCTTCCTTAACAATATTCCTTTGCCATTTATGCAGCATTTATTCTGGTCACCAGTCCATCCTCGTGCCTCCTCTGGAGCTGGAGAGCAATGCATCCCTGTGGCTTAGTGCAGTTAGTCAGTACAAAGTACGTGTCACCTTCTGCTCGTACTCTGTCATGGAAATGTGTACCAGAGGCCTGGGCACACAGACGGGCACATTGAAGGTACATACTCAGTTATTATTGAAGTACATGTCTTGATGAGTATTTACCCACTTGTTGTTTCCCAATTTCCTTCTTCCTTCTGTGCTTCCCTTAGGCTTTCCCCATGTATCATTTAGCCTTTTGTTTTTTGCCTTGTTCTCCATTATTTTGCTAATCCTAAATTTCCTTCCTGATCCTCTTTCCCTTGCCCAGTCCCGAGGTGTGAATCTGTCTTGTGTGCGAACATGCATGGTGGTAGCGGAGGAACGGCCACGTATCGCACTTACACAGTCGTTCTCAAAGTTATTCAAGGACTTGGGACTTTCCACCAGGGCTGTGAGCACCACGTTCGGCTGTCGGGTCAATGTGGCCATCTGTTTACAGGTAGGAGTTCTGTGATGGCAATTTATATGCTTTGTGTGAAGCTTATCATTTTAGTTCATGTATGTTCATGAAGGGGTGGTCATGTACACTTCTGAGCTCAGACAAGTTCCTCAACCTCTGTTTATTCCCGCTCTTGCTATCATACCATTCCATTTCTCACTTTTCTTTGTGGTTCCTCTTTCAGCCCAACAGACTGGGCAAGCTTGCTGACCAGGTATGGTGTCTGCATGTATGTAAGCTGACATGCTAAGTGCAGCGTGCTTTGCTCTGGGCTCCGCTGGGCAGTGCAACAGAAGTGTGTGTCTGCACAGGAACTGCAGCGGGATCTGAAGTCATTAAAGGCCAACTGCAGCCAAAACTGATATTGTTACAGGTAGATGCTGGTATTTGGTATCACATGCCAGCTTTTTATCTTTCAGAGACTCAGTGGAAAGATTACCCTTCAACTATTTCGCTGCCAGGACCATTTTTTTAACATTTATAAAAATCATTTTAGGCCTGAATATTGCATAAAACCCACAAAACATATATTTTCTGAAAGCAGACATCCTGAAGTATACAGTTTTTTTGGCTGTCGGGTTGTAGTCCTCAATGAACTACTACGGCGCTGTTGAGTGCTGTGGTAGTTTATTGAAATATCTTGTCATTGTGTAACTGAATGCTTGTATGAGGTATGATCGTATGAATCCGCAAGAGCCCTGCATAGCATCCACAATCTGCTGGGTAAAATGTTTTCCAGGCTCCAATAAAAAAATAATAAATGTACAATTTTGCAAAAAAGATGTGCATTTATTTTAGGGCTGTGGTAATTAAAGATTAATTCCTCGATTAATTTTTTTGATCAATCAAAATTCTTTTGATCGGTACTCGCCTCTGCCGGCTTCAGGGATTTCCGTCGGAGATCTGGTGACGTCAAAGACATCAACGTCACTGGACTCCTCCCCCCTTCCCCAAGTGCCTTTGTCTGCTAACGAAGGGAAGGGGGGAGGAGTCCAGTGATGTCAAAGTTCTGATTGAACGTAACACGTGCAAGGGAGGAGCTATGCATGGCGTCACCCGCTGCTGCCCTATGGAACTAGCATGATTGACGGCTTTACATGCTGTGTTTTTATCATCTTTATGTGAGTAGTTTGTGTTTGAACACAAAAATTAAATCTTATACTTAAGCAGTGAGCACTTAGATATTTTCTTTCTACTCATGACCTGGCGTCCTTGCTGAGATCTAAGGAGACGTGAGAGAAGTTTATGGTCCGTGTTATCCCTTTTGATACCCGCTTGCATGACCACCTGTTTGCACAGGGGTCCATGCCATAAGGTGAGAGTGATTAGTTAGACCGGAGGTGGAGGGATTGTCACGCTACTGTGGAAAAAAATTACTTACGTCAGTGCTACAGTTTGAATTTAAAATGTATTTGTGTGAACTGTGAAGTTAAGTAATGGATTGTGGAAACTAACTAGTGTTGGGTGATTGTATATAGTGTATACCACATTTACCACTGACTAATGCAGAGTTGCAAAGGTAGTTGGATCTGTATGTGTGTTATAATTAATCAAAATTAATAGATTATTCGATTAAAGAAAAAATTGATTAATCGAACGCAAAAACTTTAATCAGTAACAGCCCTAATTTATTTATTTAAAAAAAAAGACATCCTTTAATGCTTCCCCACAGAGAGCAAAAATGGCAATCGATGGATCCAAATTTGTCCGGGTCAGCAGGGACTGTTCAGGTTTGGATCCATCTATTGGCAGACTGGTGATCACTTGTTCGACTTCTTTACAACCAGCCTGCTGGAAAATGTTCCCTCGATCAGTGCCCCAGGCTATATATCTAGCTAGCGGAGCTGATGAGTGTATTCTGGTGGTGGGGAATAGCTCTGCAGGAGGGATTCCCGAATCTATTTTGAATGTGTGGATGAGATAATTTAATTTTCTTTTGTTCAATCTGCTGGTTGAAGGGAAGAAAATGAATCCTGTATATTCTGCCCAAGTGTCTAAAGACTGGTAACACTGAGTTTTATTTTCGTTCAACCCAGCGGGTTGACCAAAAAAAATAAAAAACTATCAGCTCCGGTCGGAACCACTGTACTAATAATCTGACATTAGTACCGCGATCTTCCCCACTGAGCTGTTGTGTTCTGATGGGGACAGCCCCCCACCAGAACACTCCGCCATTGGCTGAGAGTGCTGATCTGGAGCTGATTGGCTGCTGATTTTCCAGCATGCTCATCCAACAGAAGCCTGTCTTACACACAGGCCGAATGTCAGCTGGTTTTTATTGAACCAGTCGATGTCGCCCGGCATTATTCCCGTGTGTGCAGGGCTTTATTCTGCAGGCTGTGACCACTTTATAAAGGAAAAAAATATTGAATGTCTTTTGTTTAGATGTTCCTTAACCACTTAAGGACCAGGCCTCTGTTTACATGTTTAAAACTGTTTTTTTTTTGCTAGAAAATTACTTAGAACCCCCAAACATTTTATATTGTTTTTTTTCCTAACACCCTAGAGAATAAAATGTCGGTCATTGCAATACTTTTTTTCACACCGTATTTGCGCAGCGGTCTTACAAGTGCACTTTTTTTGGAAAAAATTCACTTTTTTGATAAAAAAAAATAGGGCAACAGTAAAATTAGCTAAATTTACTTTATATTGTGAAAGATAATGTTATGCTGAGTAAATTGATACCCAACATGTCACGCTTCAAAATTGCGCCCGCTCGTGGAATGGCGTCAAACTTTTAGCCTCAAAAATCTCCATAAGCGACATTTAAAAAATTCTACAGGTTGCATTTTTTGTGTTACAGAGGGGGTCTAGGGCTAGAATTATTGCTCTCACTCTACCGATCGCGGCGATACCTCACATGTGAGGTTTGACCGCCGTTTTCATATGCGGGCGCTACTCACGTATGCGCTCGCTTCTGCGCGCGAGCTCGTCCTGACGGGGTGTTTTCTAAAAGCCTTTTTTTTCTTATTTATTTTAATTGATTTTATTTAATTTTACACTGTTTTAAAAAAAAAAATTATCACTTTTATTCCTATTACAAGGAATGTAAACATCCCTTGTAATAGAAAAAAAGCATGACAGGTCCACTTAAATATGAGATCTGGGGTCAAAAAGTCCTCAGATCTCATATTTGGACTTAAATTAAATAAAAAAGAAATAAAAAAAGTCATTTGAAAAGATGGCATTAAAAAAATATACCTTTTAAGAGATATGGGTGGAAGTGACGTTTTGACGTTGCTTCCGCCTTCCTATGGTACAGAGACGAGTGGGGGCCGTCTTATCCTCACTCGTCTCCATACCCAGCTAGGAAGAGGACCTGATTGCCTCCGCCACTACCGACGGCTCCGGTAAGCGGCGGGAGGAGGGTGGCACCTCTCCTGCTGCCGATAGTGAAGACCACTGTTATTGTACAGACGACCGGTGCCTAAGGAGATGGATATCTCAGTTGTGGCAGCAGCTGCTGTCGTTACCGAGATATCCCTCTTCAAAAATAGGACGTACATCGGCGTGCGCTGGTCGTTAAGTGGTTAAATGTATTCAGGAGATTATGAGATATATAAAAAGCCAGCATGTGATTCAGTCTACCGGCAACTATACAAATCTGAAATATCCGTTTGTGGTAGAGTTGGCCTGAACATAAGATGGTAGTTTTTAAAAACGGAACACTTTTACACTAATGATTGATATTTCTACACAGAATTGGAGGTAATAGTTAATACAGAAAAGCTTTGTGTTTGTCCAGATTACACACCATGTGCTTTTTAGACTTGTGTGTGTATAGCTTCTCACCTGCATGGCAGCTCCAGCACCTAATCATTTTGAATAATTCTATTGTTTGCAAAGAAGAATAAATTGTTTTATTTTTACAGGGCACTGCTGGGCCCGACCCTACCACTGTCTATGTAGATATGCGGGCTCTACGCCATGACAGGTAAAACTTCTGCCCTTCTGAATTTTCTATGTATGATCAGCCATACCTTTTTTGTCTAATTATTAATTTGGTTGTCTGTTAAGAGTTCGCCTTGTGGAGAGAGGTTCCCCACACAGTCTACCACTCATGGAATCTGGAAAGGTGAGACTCTACACCAAGTTTATGATGCCCATCTTTGGGGTTATGGCCTATAATTTTAAGGCTGGATCCAACGAACAGTGTGGAAAATGTCCAAAGATATGTCCAAGTACAGAGAGCAATAAAGCAGCATATTCTGCTATTTGTTTATAGACAAATTTACATTCCACATACATCTTTTAAGAATTTTCCCCCTTGAAATAATTTTATAATGGTGTATTTGGACAGCACTAAGCTGTATGCCTGTTCCTCAGTGGCAAAAGCAGTTATACGTTTCATGACAAAGGTACAACATTTTGTTACTGGACTGTCTCCAGGATACAGAGCTTGAAATATCTTCCCAACTGCAAAATTATAAATGAGCTGCATGAATAGATGCCTGATCCTCTGCCTCCACCTTTACCCCCCAACTCCTGCTTAGACGTATCCCCGTAGAATTTGGTACACACTGTTTATGAACTTAATTTTTATGCTAAAATGTAAATGTGATTGGTTTTCTTGTTGATTAATTTGAGGGTACAAGGAGGCAGTAACCTACAATAAACATGGATTCATGCACGCTTTGATCCAAAACTTAGAAAGTATACCATTGTCAGCATAGTCATGCATGCTCAGTACCTTTATGCTTCTTTACAGATTCTTCCTGGGGTGAAAGTCATTATTGCACATACAGAGACCAAAGGACCACTTGGAGACTCTCATTTAGGGGAGGCAAGTAAACATGGCCATTCATGTAAAGTAGTGTATGTAAAAGTTTTTTTGGGGAGTAGCTGTTATGTTTATTGCTGTATATGTCTCTGCTGGGGGGAGATTCACCCTCTCAATTTGTGACGGTGATCGTTTTTTCCGGTACAGAAGTTAATAGGGAACCCAAATGTTATAACTGACAGGAGAACAGGAGGCGAGTGGAAATCCTCCAATAGAGAGCAATATAAGAGGGTATTTCTCCTTGCTTTGGAGAAATTTCCTCATACTTCCTGTTGTGTTTCTGAGACTGGAAGTGTAAGGAAAATCTCCCCAACAGGATACAGGAATCATAACCATTCCCTAAGCTAAAAGTTTTTTTTTTTTTTTTCTCTCTCTTTTAAAAAATAAGGAATAATGGCAATTTTGTTTTTCAATAGGTTTGGGTGAGCAGCCCACATAATGCCAATGGTTATTACACTGTGTATGGTGAGGAGGCTTTGCATGCTGATCACTTTAATGCACGGCTCAGCTTCGGGGACACTCAGACTGTGTGGTCTCGGACTGGATATCTTGGATTTCTCAGAAGAACAGAGCTAACGGATGCCAGTGGAGGTAATGAAGTTAGAAAATTAGGACTTGTTTGGAGACTGTCCTACCACCACCATTCAGCATGGTTCTTCCATTGTCATTCAGTTGTTTAGTTTCACAGAAATTCTCTGAGTTTTCTTAGCCTCAACAATTGTTACTTTCAATGTGTAGCAAAGGCTAGGGTATAACCGGGATGGACACCTCTGCCAGTCAGCAGCAGGGGGCTGATGAGACAGTTTTGTGAGGATTACTAGGAAAACTTCCAGCTTCCACCAGTGTGTTATTAGTTTAGTGGAGATTTTATTTTTAAAGCTGAACACCAGACAACTTGGGAAATGCCCAATATGAGCTGATTTACCTAGCAAATTTTATTGGAATGCTGTTGTGATCCAGCCACCCCTTCCAGACAGCACAACCATGTTCTCAACATACACTGTAGCAGCACTGCCTGGTTTAAGAACACACCCCCAGTCTGCTATTTGATCAATGTAAAAGCAGCAGTACACCAACATTATCTCTTGGCTCCCTCTGGTATCTCCTTTTGTCAACACGTGCAGCAGCAGAGCTTGACTGGCTACTACCAGTCCACAGCCAGGTGCCATTCTGTCTCCTTTTTATATCAGGCTGGAGTTCAGCTTTAAAGAGGAAGTAAAGGCAAAAAAAATGTTTTTTTTAAAAAGCACACCCTGTAAGGCATAATGAGCTAGTATGCATAGCATACTAGCTCATTATGAATAACTTACCTGAGAACGAAGCCCCCGAAGCGGTCCTCCGTCTTCCTGTTCGCCGCTGCCATGGATCTCGGAGCGACTTCCGGGCGCTGTGATTCGCCGGAGCCGCGATGACGTCACTCCCGCGCATGCGCACGGGAGCCAACACTCGCGGCATATCGTCGCAATCTGCAGCCTGCCCAGTGCGCCGCTGTCTACGGCGCATGCGCCGTAGACAGTGGTGGCTGTCTTTGGGTAAATATCTCCTAAACTGTATAGGTTTGGGAGATATTTCTTTGACCTACAGTTAAGCCTTAATCTAGGCTTACCTGTAGGTCAAAGTTGGTTGTAAGGGTTTACAACCACTTTAAGAATATAACAGGATTTAGCAAAAACAGCCAGATTGTTTTAAGTTATTTAGAAAAGTGAAAGATTTCTTGATCACTTTGCCTGTAGAAAATGTATAATATAAATCTACAATCATGGTATTACTAAACTGTATCCTTCTCTGTACAAAGTGTAAGTGCAATTACAAACAGTCTGTACAGAATGCCTTTAAAGAGAAAATCTTTATCATGAACCCTGCTCTTTTCCTAGAGAGGCACGATGCTTTGTACGTGGTTGGTTCTCTCGATGAAACATTGGAATTACGGGGTATGAGATACCATCCCATTGACATAGAAACATCTGTGATTCGATCTCACAAAAATATTGCGGAATGGTGAGTTTTTAATTCTATGAGTAAGTTCTCAACCAGCATGATGTGATAGGAATTGTTCTTTTGGGCCAAGTCCACTTACTGTCTTATTTTCTGTTCTATTTAGTGCTGTCTTCACATGGACAAACCTCCTGGTGGTTGTACTGGAGCTGGATGGGCCAGAGCAGGAGGCCCTGGACCTGGTGGCTCTTGTGACAAACGTAGTCTTGGAGGAGCACTACCTGATTGTTGGTGTTGTGGTCATAGTGGACCCAGGTGTCATTCCTATCAATTCTCGAGGAGAGAAGCAGCGCATGCACCTTAGGGATGGATTTCTTGCTGATCAGCTCGATCCTATATATGTGGCATATAACATGTAACATGATGGTGATAAGTTGCTTCTTGCCTGACCCTTGACAAGCTGGGTAATGAAAGAGCTGAGAGAGGAGACTGACCGACTATTACTTCCATTATTTGAGGTCCTGGATTGCTGCTGTCTTCCTTCTCAGGCGATGTGTCTTCCCACCACCCAGGAATGTTCAAAATCACAGAGAGGAAGGGGCCTTTTAATGCCAAGAAATGTCTAGAGGAGAATGTACCTAGTGAATTTTTGCCTCTTACTGTGACACTGGATGTAGCTTCCTCTCCCCCATCAATGCTGTTGTTTGTGCAGCAATACATCCTGCCTCCTGTGTTGTGTCGCCTTACAAGAGCCCAATTTCATGCAATAATGTGAATCTCCGGATTTCTTGAATCTGAGCACATACATTTTTTTTTTTTACATATATAGTTTATGGGGGTGATCATGCCTTCCCCCTGAGCCAAGGTGGACCTGTCCAAAGTGTGAATGTTCACCAGCCCTAAGTGAGCTGCTACTTCACTTCTCATCACTGAACTGAATGTAATTATGTACATAAACAGTATAATTTATTAAGTGCATCAGGCTAATGGACATGCCCCTATGGCCAAGAAGATGAGGGGAGAGACCCACTTCAATTTTAACACTGTAGTTTTTATAGCAAAAAAATGAAAACAAAAAAAATCATTAAGCACTAAGGAGCCCGACAGTTATCTGTGATATTACAAAAAGATAAAAAGCACATTAAACATTTTAAAAAGGTGTTTTGTGTTACTTCTTGTATTTCATCTTGTGTACGGTGTAGAGCAGGGGTCTCTAAACTTTCTAAACAAGGGGCCAGTTTATTGTCCTTCAGACTTTAGAGGGCCAGATTGTGGCCATTGGGAGTAGAAATTGTCTTGTCAACTGGCATAAAGAATACCAAATCTTTAGTGGGAGGAATAATGCCCCATCATTGGTATCAGTGGGAGAAATAGTGGCCCATCATAGATGGCAGTGGAATAGTGTTCTGTTGGTGTCAGTAGGAGGAATAGTGACCCAATCGACGCATCAGGCACTCGGGTCACAGTTTGGAGACCACTGATATATAGTATGGGTCCACCCACAATAATTTCTTGGCTGAAGTGAGATCCTAATGTTGCCATCATGGAATCTGTGTTCTATATACAGCAGTGGTGATGCCTATACCCAATGTCTTCTACAGATAAAAGGCAAGCACTGGGTTCTCAAAAATATATAATCTGTTTCAACAATACACCTATTCTTCAAATTAGGCTGCATTTAGGTTAGCAAATATGGCAAGATATATTGGGACTATTAGTTTCATACCAGCCGGTCAATTTTACATTGCCTGTCGTTAACTGCCAGGTAATATATTTGAAATTTAAGTGAATTACAGTCCAAAGCGGCTTGTGTCTTCTTGTTCATATAACAAACACCTTCAGCAACTCCCATGGAAATAAATTCATCTCCATATTGGAAATACCTTGCAGCCAACCTATCAACAAAAGAAACATGGAATATTACTAACCCAGTGCAGCACTGAGAGTGGATATATGACTGATGGGAAACTGTATTGCTGATAGCAGCCAATCCGCTTCCTGGAGGCAATGCAGCAAATACTCCCTTCAGATATTTTCATGTACATTTCATTATGGTGTGAGATACTCACATTGTGTGCTGTTGTTGCTGATTCCGCAGTGATAGACCAGTTGAGTGTGACAGATAAGTGACGTCTCCAAAAAGGATTCCTGTTAAGTACTGCAGAGCCCTTAACCCTGTCTCCTCTGTGAATCTGTATTGGTTCATCCAGCATAAAGAGTGTATGTTTCCAGTGAGTGAGCCTTAGAAAAACAAATATACCTGATATAAAGCATGCAGTAAAAAAATGATGTGGGCTTGGAGTGCATGAATCTAAATATGATAAAATAGGGACCTATACACTTCACCTGCATTCACTAGAATTGGATGACATACACGAGACATATTTGTAAAGCATGTTTTAAATGACAGTGATGATTTCACCACAGTGGATGTTTTTGAAAATCACATTCACTGCTTTAAAAAATGATCTCATAGACTGATGTCATCCTCAGGTATCCACATTCATTGACATATTGGAAACACTATCAAGCATGCAAAGTCACACACGTGTCCAGCTATTTGCAAATTGTTACTTAGCACTGACGCCAACAAAAATGGTAATCGATTTTTACAAAAGCAACTTACAGAATTTCTTTGAAAATGAACATATCTAGGATTAGTCATTACTCATCATACCACTTACTAGATATTCCTTTTTAAAGCTTAGACCATAATTGGAGTTCACAATTAGCAGCACATTGAGATTTAAAAAGGATTTACAAGAAAAAAATATTAACTCTTTAAATCAGAGCACTTCCCTCTAGTAACTCAAAGGCCATCAAGAATGGCAAATACAAGGGAACTAAAATCTGACCATAAAGTAACCACTTCAAGACCGGACTGTTTTACCCCTTCCTTCCCAGGACATTTTTCAGATTTTAACACTGACACACTTTGATAATTACTCTGTACCCAAATTAAGATTTTTGAGGGGGAAAAAAAAGTTTCTTTCAGTTATAAAATTTCACAAATAAATAATCTTTATTCATACAACCCCAATTCCAAAATGTTGGGACGCTATGCAAATCTACATAAAAACAGAATGCATTGATTTACGAATCCTATAAACCCATATTGTATTCACAATTGAAAACATATGAGTTGTTTAAACTGAGAAAATGTACCATTTTGAAATTGACAGCAGCAACACCTTTAAAAAAAGTTGGGTCAGGGCAAACAAAAGCTGGCAAAGTACAATTTGAGAACATACATATTTTTTGTGACAGGCCCATGTTTACCACAGTATAGCATCCCCTCTTTTTTTAAAAACACACTGTATGTGTCTGGGAACTACGGAGAACTGTTGCTGGCATTTTGGTAGAGAAATGTCCCATTCTTGCCTGAGCACATGCTGCTCTAAAACCTGAATATATCTTTCAGAATTGATAGTGCCTTTCCAGGTGTGCAAGCTGCCAATACCATCAGAGATGCAAGCTTTTGAACTGAGCGCTGATAACGAGCCCAGAGAGTGAAGCACCCATGCTTCCCATATAAAAAAAACTCAAATCATCTGACCACAGAACAGTTTTCCACTTTGAAACAAACAATTTTAAATGAGCTTTGGCCCAGAGAAGATGGATTGGATGGCACAGCAAACTGTTCAGACAGATTTTTGGAAGTATTCCTGAGCCCATGCAGTGATGTCCATCACAGAATCATACCTGATTTAATGCAGTGCCGTCTGAGGGCCCGAAGATCGGCATTATTGCGTTTCAGCCTTGTCCCTGGTGCACAGAGGTTTCTCTAGATTCTTGAAATCTTTTGATGATGATGATATATTTAAAGTTTTTGCAATTTTACATTCAGATGTGGTTTCTCACAGATTGGTGAACTTCTGTCCATCTTTACTTCTGATAGACTCAGACTCTCTAAATGCTGTTTTTATACCCAATCATGTTACTGACCTGTTGCCAATTATCCTAATTAGTTGCATGGGCTTCCTTAAGTACCACTAAAGCTGGCTACACACTATAGAATTTTCCTTAGATTTTTTTCCTTTAGATTTACCAATACCATATAATATGGAGGTCAAACCAAAACACTTTCAATTTGTATGCAATCAGGCAGGCCCTTACCCTTATGCTGGATTCACACCTATGCAGTTTTAGTGCTTTTTGCATTTTGCAGATTTGCACTACAGTCCATTTAACATTGTTTCCTATGGAACACGTTCGGTAGTGCAAATCTGCAAAATGCAAAAAGCACTAAAACTGCATAGGTGTGAATCCGGCCTTACACTACATAGCTGAAGATAAATCTAAAGGGAATCGAACATCAAAAGTTGTATAGTGTGTATCCAGCTTTACTTTGCCAGCTTTTTTTTTTTTTTTTGCCCTGTCCCAACTTTGAGATGTGTTGCTGCCATTAATTTAAAAATTAGATGGTTAGAGATTTTCAAATTGTTGCATGATTTTACAGTGTGACAACTTTTTTGGAATTGAGGGTTGCAACTTTAGGCCAAAATATTTTCTGCTACATTCTTTGGTTAAAAAAAAGTGTATAATATTTAGTCTGTGTGAAAGTTATCTACAAACTATGGTGTGTATATATATTTGAAAATTGATCAGTCCTGATGTACTGCCTGCCTGTCTAATTTATTGAGTCCCTAAAATACCAGGCCTGTACAAATGACCCCTTTATGGAAGTAGACAGTCCAAGGTATTTAATAAGCAGCATGGGTATGGTTAGTTTTGATGTTGTCATTTTTTCGTCAAAATTTTGGGGAAAATTAAGAATTTTTTTTGTTCACAAAGTTGTCCTTTCAACAAGTTATTTCACACACACCGTATAGGTATACTTAAAATTACACCTTAACCGCTTCCCGACCAGCGCACTCCGGTGTACGTCGCCGGAATGGCACGGGCAGGCATATTGGCGTACAGGTACGTCCAATCTTCAATCGCGAGCACGCTGGTCGGGACCCCCGTGAGTCCGGTCGCGGGTCCCACGGACTCGATCTCCGCGGGCATACCCACGATCGTCTCACGGGGCAGCTGCATTTCCCCATTCTGCCTAGCAACTAGTGAGGCTGATCTCTGCTCCATGTGATTGGAGCAGAGATCAGTGTTCACTAAATGAAAGCCCAGCCCCCAAAAGTTAGTAACACACCCCTAGGAACACTTAACCCCTACACTGCCACCCCCTGGTTAACCCCTTCACTGCCAGTGTCATTTACACAGGAATCACTGCATTTATATATCAGTGATTGCTGTATAAATGTGAATGGTCCCAAAAATGTGTCAAAAATGTCCGATGTGTCCGCCATAATGTCGCAGTCACAATAATAAATCGCTGATCGCCGCCATTACTAGTAAAAAAAAAAATAATAAAAAATGATATCCCTATTTTGTAAACTCTATAAATTTTGCGCAAACCAATCATAATCGCTTATTGCGATTTTTTTTTTTTTTTTTTTTTTTTTTTTTTTTTTTTTACCAAAAATATGTAGAAGAATACGTATCGGCCTAAACTGAGGGAAAAAAATTTTTTTATATATATTTTTCGGGGATATTTATTATAACAAAAAGTAAAAAATAATGCGTTTTTTTCAATATTGTCGCTCTGTTTTTGTTTATAGCGCAAAAAATAAAAACCGCAGGGATGATCAAATACCACCAAAAGAAAGCTCTATTTGTGGGAAAAAAAAGGACGTCGATTTTGTTTGGGAGCCACGTCGCACGATCGCGCAATTGTCAGTTAAAGCGGCGTAGTGCCGAATTGCAAAAAGTGGTCTGGTCTTTGACCAGCAAAATGGTCCGGTCTGTAAGTGGTTAAAACACTCCTGCGTTTAGTGATACCACATGTGCAAGAATTTTTCACAGCCTAACTACACAGAAGGGCCCAAAATCCAATGAGCACCACCAGGCGTTCCAGGGGCATAAACTACGCAATCCAGTTTCTTGACTGCATATCACATTTTTGGAGGCCCTGCTGTCAAACGCCCACAGAATTGACCACATTTTGGAGAGTAAACATCCCAAGGTATTTAAGAGGTATGGTGTGTCTTTTGAACACTTCATAATTTTTTTGCCATTCATTTTTGGAAAATGTGGAAAGACAATGAAAATTATTTTTATTACATCCCAAAACACATCCTGCTGCTTATTATGGTGATACCACATGTGACAATTTTTCAGTGTTTGAACTGATTATGTACCAGGCATTGTATCTGGTGTATCACACAAATCAACCAATTTGTATCAAAACCAATGTACTGTAAGCCCTTGTACACACGGTCGGACATTCCGACAACAAAATCCGTCTGATTTTTTTCAGACGGATTTTGTCCGAATGTGGTGTTGCATACACACTGTCGGACAAAGTTGTCAGAAAATCCGATGGTTCGGAACGTGATGACGTTCGTGCCTTGCGACGGGACTACGTTGCGGCTAGTAGCCAATAGCTTTTGTGTCGTAATTTGATCTGAGCATGCGTGGCAATTTGTATGATCGGAATTCTCTACAAACGATCGGACAAAGTCCAATCGGATCATGTTGTCGGAAAATTTTATAGCCCAGCTCTCAAACTTTGTTGGTCGGATATTCCGATGGAAACAGTCCGATGGAGCCCACACACGGTCGGACTATCCGACAACACGGTCCGATCGGGCATTTTCCGTCTGAATATCCGACCGTGTGTACAAAGGCTAAGAGTCACCTCTATAAGAGTGGCCTGGGAATATAGCTATGTAGCGTCACCTATAGCAGTCTCCGTTCCTATGAGCCTAGCCTACTGGTATATGGCTGCCCCCAAGAATTCCTTGCTCATTGGCCAGGAAATACAGGAAGCCAAAGTAAGGAAGAACAAAAGTGTTTCAGAAGTGCAGTTGTCCGCATGGGGATGGTTGGTATTGGTGTTCTGCAGGAAAGTATTTAGGCAGACGTGCAGATTGGGCAGTCAGTGACATGGTCAGTAAACAGGCAAAGGATTGGTCTAGGCAGAAACATGGTCCGTTAACGGGCCCAGAGCAGGCAGAGGAAACACTGCACTGTTGTGGCGGTGATCACAAATGTGGTTTGTTGGCTGCACTGGACTGGTGACAATGGGACTTTGAACATGTTTTTTGTCTGGCCGCACTGTATAATATTTTGTCACGTACAGCGCGCCTTTGGTAGAGGGGCGTGTTTTTGTCACTGGGCTTTTTGTTGATGATTGACTGATCCACTGTTCAGCCGATCAGTCCACTTTAATTTTATTGGAATCTATTATTTATTATTACCTTTTGATTATTTTTTAGGATACCTGGTTATTACATGCACAAATATAGATTATAGCACTTACACGATTGTGTGCACAGGGTTACTATAACACGTTTGATATAGTTTAGGTTCCCTTATAGTAGGTCATACTACTATAGGGAACTAGTATACCTCTGCGCATATAATTATTATATATACTTCTTGATAGGGGATACTGAGGGAGTCCTCTTTTTTTGGGGAACCTACTATATAGCAGTTACTCCTCCCTTTTTCGGTTAGAGTACCTATAGGGGAGTTGTATTGCAACCCTCGTGGAGGTTTTTTTAAGGTATGATTTAATACATATGCGTATATCTCAGGAAGCACCACTGACCCCAATTGTCACATAATATTTTATATCTAAAGTCCCCTAGAGGGCTTTAGTTTTAGGGGAGGCAGCAACCGTGATTGTTAACCTAAGTGCGGCTTTGTGCAGTATTAAAATAGTTTTTTCTTGAGCCCCTTTTTTTGGGTGCGAATTTGGGCTGCAGCTATCTATATATTTGGTACATGAGTAATAGGAATATAGATATAGAAGGTATTTTTAACCAGGAAGTAGTCACTAATTCACAGGATCTGCACAGTTTGATGAAACAATTAAAACATACAATAGAGAAACAACTGAGGGTATGGTGGGATATGGAAATGTATATCAATGCTAAAATGACACTGAGAAGTTTGAGATGGGATATTAAACACAATGATAGCATTGATGATACAGAACTTATGGAGGAATGGTACTCCTTTTTTAACAAAAACGAGAACGAACTGCTACACAAAATCATTAAGAGAAGAGAGTATAAATTGAAAGGGGTTGAGGCTAGTATAGTCAAAATAAAACCGCAGCTATTACCCTCTGCCAACCTTAAGGACTACAAGGATAAAGAAAAAGAACTCTGAGATGCAATAAAGAAATATGATACTTAAATACAAGCAAAAAAACTGAAAAAATGTAAAACGGATGTACTAGACTATAATGAGATGAAAATGTATAAATAAAGTATCCTTCCAGGATCCCACTGTTGAATTGGATAACGTCTCAATGGATGATAAGCTCAGATGGCTCTATGGAAGTTATAATGACAACACCTATGGTTAATATACCACAACAGATAGTCAGGACTAATTTGGTACAAAGGAATAGGCAAATGGGTAGGTTACCAAATCAGGCTAGTGAACGAATAGATATCAGGAGAGTGAATTATCAAGAACCTCTTGAATATGAAGCTCCAAATACACCAAGATACAATATACCTATTAGAAATCGTTTTTCACCACTGCGGGACCACAATACTATATGTACCACCAGTATGGAGGACAGTTTAGAGATGAAAGAGGGTCCCACTCCAGGAGAAATCTGAGAGAACAAAGGGATTTTCCCAGGAGTGGTCCACGAGACAGACCACCAGGAAGATGGACAGCTTGTCTCCCTTACAGGACCCCTGGATGGAGAGGAGCAAATGGAATCAGAGGAGGCCCCCTAGGGGGACATTATAGAACAATGGAGAATCAAGAGGAATATCAAGGGTACATGGAACAACGCCCCCCAGGACAGATTGGGACAGCAACCATGGAAGCGAGGTGGCACCCACACAGATTTGTGGAGAGAGGAAACGAACTAGGGGAAGCCGAGGAGGGAAGAAAAAGAAGAGTATAATAGGGAAAGGCATCTACAATCTTAGAAACATTCAGTTCACTGATGACGAAATAAAAGTTTTAGATCTAGGACTGAAGTTCGCCCTGGAGAAACCCTTAGACAAATTTGAAACGTATATTGATTTGAGAAAATTTATGAGAAAACTTAATTTAAAAAAGCATTTTGCATTAAACACAGATACCAGGGTAAGGCCTGAATCGGCATACGTTCAGACAGATCTGAAGAATAAATAAATCTATCTTCAACCCGAATACACCTGGTAACCAGGGCTTTTAGTAAAATGGTGGAAAATGACCTGAGGAAACTTGAGAAACAAAATACAAAAAAGACAAAGAATATTTGGAAGACGATAAAGGAACTGGGGGATAGAAAGGAAGTCGTCATACGGCCAGCTGATAAGGGAGGGGGAATCTAGTGATCCTAAACAAGACTGACTACCAAGAAGAGATGGAGAATCTGCTTAAAATAGAACACACCTACAAAAAACTTAAGAGGGAACCCCAAATCTAAATATGAAGAAAAATTAAAAGCATTTGTAAACAAAGGCAAAGCAAGTGGTATTCTTAATGCTAAAGAAGCCAAATACTTGATATCTAACTCTACAAAGACCCCGGTTATCTATTATACACCTAAGATACATAAGAGTCTAACAAAGCCTCCCGGAGGGAAATTATTAGTGGAATAAATTCAGTATTCTCACGACTAGGGGAATATTTGGATACATTTTTGAAACCTCTGGTACTCAAAGGGAAATCTTACCTACGTGATAGTTCCCAGCTCATAGAAGATAAATGGTACTCAAAACTACTTATTAGCCACTATAGATGTAAATTCTCTATATACAAGCATTGTGTGGAGAAAGCACTATAGGAACACACAGATATGAAGCAGGAGCAAATTGGGTATATAGTTGAAGGCCTCCGATTGGCTATGGGGTGTAACTATTTTTTATAACCATAGTTATTATGTCCAGACAAAGGGGGTAGCAATGGGGGCTTGTTAGGCCCCCAGTGTGGCCAACTTACTCATGAACATGTGGGAGGAGGAGTATGTGTATACAAGAAACATTCCCCAACTGAAATTTTATCGGAGGTATATTGACGACCTTATAATGTGGGACGGAACACCAGACACCTTTGAACAATTTCTGAATAACCTGGATGACAACAGATACGGCATAACTTTCAGTGGAAAATGGAGTGACCAATCACAGCAATCACATGATACAAGGCCAATGACATTGGCTCTGTATCCCAATCTATGATCAGATGTGTCTGAGAGACACACCAATCACAGATCGTGCTGCTGTACAAGCAGTAGGACATACTGATATCGGATCAATGCTTGTCCCACTCACCCGTTTATATATAGAGTCTGGGATGTAAGCGGTTAGAACATCTCTTTACTGTAAGGAAATGCTGCAGTAATAGTTTTCCCCACAAAGTTCAGGTAAAACCTATTCATCAAGCTATACGGAGTGAAAAAGAATGTTTGTTGTCAGTAGAACTGAATGCAATAGGAAATACAGAATTTGACAACTGTCAACAGAAAGGGAAATCTCCCAGTGTGAACATTTGTTCCAGTGACCACTGTCAAAGCTGGGATGTCCAATCACGTTTAAGATATTCCTTGCAGTTACCAAGATAGGGGTGGTAAGGGAAAATTTCTTTAACTGGAAAACAAACTGTAATAAAAATATGAACAAATTTGTAAACCTTCCATACTGTAAAAAAAAAAAAAAAAAGCTAGAGTTGCACTTGCATGCATGATGTATATTTCAACTCTTGCAAATTGTCTCCTGCTTTCCCTCGTTGGTAATTGGCTGTTGCACTACCAGGGAGCATTTCGAGGAAGGACTATTTTACTTCCAAGATTAAACTAGACCAGCATGTGACTAGTTATATTTACTCTAAAACCAGGATTCGTGTATGCAATGCCAGTTCATTCTACTTTTGGATGGAGTGGGGAAGAATTGGAATCGCTATCAAATTTTTATTGCTATTTCCCTCCTGGCAAGATCCACGTTACGCATCCTGTTGACCACTGTCAGAAAGTGATGGGAAATCCAAAATTATACAGTTGGCGCCAGAACAGATAGAGGGGAAATATTTACTTGAGGACAACTATTCTGGAGTCAGCTGTTTTAAGGGGTTTTCGCTCACTTTGTAGAGGTGTGTATTCCACTTGTAAAAGAAAGGGAAGGTGACGGGGAAACCTCATCAACAGGACGTGACAAATTATAAACCATCAGAGGTTCTAACTATTGTCTACAGTACTGTGTCCAAAAAAAAAAAAAAAAAAAAGTAAAGGTTTCTTTCTTCCACAGAGTGGGAACAGAATTCAGAGACATTTGAGTTATACTGCAGCCTACAGGAGTATTTCAACTTTGGCACATGAAAAAAAAAAAGGGGGCTAGCCTGCTATAACCCTGCCCACTCACAGCGATTCTCACTTTATTTTTTTACTAGTGTCAATGTATTTTCCCTACTAATAACCTTTTAAAAACACAGTTACTAGCCATTTCTTCTTTTTGTTCAAGAGTCTTCTTTTCTTCCCCCCCCCCAATCAGGGCTTAATCTACATGCTGCTTTGAGCTGGTCTCTAATGCAGCTATCCAAATTGGCATATCTTCAGCAACAGCTTTGGAGGCCCTACCCATAACCCGCTGGACTGGATGACTCCAGGGCCTGCCTGGAATGTGACATTTGGCAGTGGGCTGCTTGTGGCTCCTTTCAAACCTCTGTGTATTGTTTTAGTTGGCTGGAGAGCACTTTCCAGGTCCACAGCAGTGGCACAGCCTCTGGTGTGACCAAGGCTCAGAAGACTACATTATGAGTAGGCTGTTTGGGCCTAGCATTAATCAACATTCTGGAGATTCATGCTATCTGGTTGTCTCTAAAACGCTGGATCTATTCTATGCCTTTCCACCTTTGAAATCCTGCTCTGCAGGATCGAGGTGAATGAAATTACATCTATCCTTATAGCTCAAGACTGATCCAGGTGGACGTGGTACTTCAACCTGATCAAACTCCTGGCAGATGCTCCATGGGCTCTAAATCAACCAAATCTTTTGCCCCAATAAGTTTGATCTCCATGATGTTAAAGCACAAAAGTACACTTCCCAAGGTGTGAGGAAAGAAACGTTAATCGCAGAAATTGCTCTTGGGCCAAATCCTGATTTTACAATCAGGCCTGGATTAACAAGCGGCCAAAGCGTAACTAAACTGCTGAATGAAGAGCCACCCCCGTTGTAATCTTAAAAACTCAGGCGTGTGGGCACGTGTGCCACTGTGTCTTCTAGGTATCTAGGACCTGGCAGAAATTAGCAGGACATATGCCCACACACGGTGGGATTTATGCATATGCGCAAAAATGCTGCCATGTTCTGCCAGATTGCCACTATACTGCCTGGTGGCATTTGTGCACACGCACAAATATGCTGCATAGTTTCAACCTAGGAACACACTGCCTTCTAGGATAGCTGTGACCTGGCTATCCCAAGAGGCAGTGGGGCCTAGTCTAGGCTAGAAGCACAGCAGCAAAAAAAAAAAAAAAAAGGTAAACAAATAGAATACAAATGTTTATCTTTTGTGTACATACAGTTTAATAAGTCTACCTACTCTAACAGAACATTAATGAATTGATATTTATGAAAACTTTGAACAGGATATAAGTATTCATGTAATATCTATTCAGAGATGCATATAAACTTGGACGTTTGCTATATTTGACTTACGGGTTGAAGGGACCTGTATGCAGTTCTACATGCCCCTGGTTCTCAATGTTCTGGAACTGGACACTGAACCAAGAAGTGAAACCATGGAGTATGCCATCACGCTTTACATGGAATGCAAAGGGACCGCTCATTCCCTAAAAGACAGAAATTGTCACAATACAGGTATTATAGAATGAAAAGACGGGTTTGTTTTCTATCAGCAGCATTGGAGGGTTCTTGCCTCTACACTCACCGGCCACTTTATTATGTACACCTGTTCAATTGCTTGGTATCACAAATTGCTAATCAGCCAATCACATGGCAGCAACTCAATGCATTTCGGTATCTAGACGTAGCGAAGGCAACTTGCTAAAGTTCAAACCGAGCATTAGAATGGGGAAGAAAGAGGATTTAAGTGACTTTGAACGTGGCATGGTTGTTGGTGCAAGAAGGGCTGGTATGAATATTTCAACAACTGCTGATCTACTGGGATTTTCACACACAACCATCTCTAAGGTTTAAAGAGAAAGGCCAAAAAAGAAAAAATATCCAGTGAGCGGCAGTTGTGTGGACGAAAAATGATTTGTTGAGTTCAGAGAAGAAGGGGCAGACTGGTTCAAATTCATAGAAAGGCAACAGTAACTCAAATAACCATTCGTTACAACCAAGGTATGCAGAATACCATCTCTGAACTCACAACACATCGAAATTTTAATCAGATGGCCTACAGCAGCAGTAGACCACACTGGGTGCCATTCCTTTAACTAAGAACAGGAAACAGAGTCTACAATTTACACAGGCTCAACAAAATTGGACAATAAAAAAACGTTTATTTGGAAAAACGTTGCCTGGTCTGATGAGTCTCGATTTCAGCTGCAACATTCAGAATTTGGCTTAAACAACATGAAAGTATGGATCCTTCCTTCCTTGTATCAACGGTTTAGACTGGTGGCGTAATGGTGTGGGGGATATTTTCTTGGCACACTTTGGGCCTCTTAGTATCAATTGAGCAATGTTTAAACGCCATGGCCTGAGTATTGTTGTGGTCCATGTCCATCCATTTATGACTAGAGTGTACCCATCCTCTGATGGCTCCTCCCAGCAGGATAATGCACCATGGGACAGCTCAAATCATCTCACCACTGTTTTCTTGAACATGACCATGAGTTCACTGTACTCCAATAGCCTCCACAGTCACCAGATTGGGAGATTCGCATCATGTATGTGCAGCCGACAAAATTTGCAGCAACTGCGTGATGCTAACATGTCAATATGGACCAAAATCTCTGAGGAATGTTTCCAACACCTTGTTGAATCTATGCCATGAAGAATTAAGGCAGTACTGAAGGCAAAAGGGGTCCAACCTGGTACTAGCAAGGTGTACTAATAATAAAGTGACCGGTGAGTGTATCTTTACATGCACCAACTCCCTGAAGCTTAATCCCCAGTTCACACATATGCGATGAGGGAACCAGCGCAATTCGAGTGCCATTTGCCGCATCGCATCTCCCTCGCAGGCAGTTTACACTACCCTCTGCGAACTGCTGCGGGTGTCAATACAAAAGTTAATAACACCCCCAGATTGCAGTGTGAACTGTGAATTCAGACAGAAATCAGATCGCATGGGTGTTCAGTGCATTCATATCAAATCAAGTAGGCCTTTGCTCTTCGTGGTTAACCACCTCAGTACAGTGCACTTACACCCCCTTCCTGACCAGACCAATTTTCAGCTTTCAGCACTCTCACAGTTTGAATGACAATTACTCAGTCATGCAAGACTGTACCCATATGAAACTTGCGTCCTTTTTTCCACACAAATAGAGCTTTCTTTTAGTGGTATTTAATCACTAGTGGGTTTTTTATTTTTTGTGCTATAAATGTAAATTTTGTGAAAAAAAAATGCCTTTCTTTGTTTCTGTCATACATTTTTGCTAATTAGTAATTTTTCTTCATACATTTTGGCCAAAATGTATACTGCTACATATCTTTGGTAAAAAATAACCCACATTAGTGTATATTATTTGGTCTTTGTGAAAGTTATAGAGTCTACAAACTATGGTGCCAATCACTGAAAATTGATCACATCTGATCAGGCCTTCAGTACATCAGGTGTACCTCATTTCTTGAAACACTAACCAGTCAGGAAAGTACAAATACCCCCCAAATGACCCCTTTTTACAAAGTAGACATTCCAAGGTATTAAGTAAGTAGCATGGTGAGTTTTTTTAAGTTGTAATTTTTTTCCACAATTCTTTGCAAAATGAAGATTTTTTTTTTTTTTTTTTTTTTTTTTTTTTTTTTACAAAATTGTCATATTATCAGGTTATTTCTCACAACAAATTACACCCCAAAATACATTCTGCTACTCTTCCCGAGTATGGCGATACCACATGTGAGACTTTTACACAGCCTGGCCACATACAGAACACCAACATTGAAGTAGTACCTTCAGATGTTCTACGAGCAAAAATGACGCATCTCATTTCTCAACCACCTATTATAATTTTGAAGGCTCTGGAGTACCAGGACAATGGAATTTCCCATAAAATGACCAAATTTTGGAAAGCAAACACCCCAACGTATAATCTGTGAGGCATAATGAGTCTTTTGAACGGTTAATTTTTTTCCAGAAGTTTTTGGAATATGTGGAAAAAAAATGAAAACGCATTTTTTTTTTACACAAAGTTGTCAATTTATAAGATATTTCTAACACATAGCATGTATATAGCAAAAATTACACCCCAAAACACATTCTGCTACTCCTCCTGAATATGGCGATACCACATGTGTAGGACTTTTACACAGCCTGGTCACATAGAGAGGCCGAACATTGAAGTAGTACGTTCAGGCATTCTAGGAGCATAAATGACACATCTCATTTCATTCCTACCTATCATACTTTTGAAGGTCCTGGAGCACCAGGACAGTGAAATTGCCCACAAAATGACCCCATTTTGGAAAGCTAACACCCCAACATATATTCTATGAGGCATGGGGTGCAAATAGGTACTCTGATGGGCTGCAGATAGGTACTCTGATGGCCTGGTGACAGGTACTCGGGTACTCTGATGGCCTGTTGACAGGTACTCGGGTACTCTGATGGCCTGGTGACAGGTACTCGGGTACTCCGATGGCCTGGTGACAGGTACTCGGGTACTCCGATGGCCTGGTGACTGGTATTTGGGTACTCTGAAGGGCGGTGATAGGTACTCAGGTACTCATATGGACTGTGACAGGTACTCTGATGAACTGTGACAGGTACTCCGATGAACTGTGACAGGTACTCGGGTACTCTGATGGGCCGTGACAGGTGCTCGGGTACTCTGATGGGCCGGGACAGGTGCTCGGGTACTCTGATGGGCCGGGACAGGTGCTCGGGTACTCTGATGGGCCGGGACAGGTGCTCGGGTACTCTGATGGGCCGGGACAGGTGCTCGGGTACTCTGATGGGCCGGGACAGGTGCTCGGGTACTCTGATGGGCCGTGACAGGTGCTCGGGTACTCTGATGGGCTGTGACAGGTGCTCGGGTACTCTGATGGGCCGCGACAGGTACTCGGATGGGCCGTGACAGGTACTCAAGTACTCGGATGGGCCGTGACAGGTACTCTGATGGACTATGAGTGACAGGTCCTCTTTATTGGGGGGGGGGGCAATCAGTGTGATTGGTGTACACTGTAAGCGGTAACAAGATGTTACCGCAATCTCCTCCTCGAACAGTGTGCGAGGAGGAGAACCCGGTAACATCTCGTTACCGTGGTATGTTTACATTTTAGTGATCGGCTGTGAAAGGATCACAGCTGATCACGTGAGTAAACAGCCGGCCAATGGCTGTTTACCACCGTCGGTGTTCCCAGGGAACACGCCGCCAACGACGTGCACGCGCAGCGTGCTCGCGACCGTGCGCATGCGCCATGCACAGTGGGGGTGTGACCATCTGTGAAGTCACGTCCAATCACGTGGTAAACAGACATAACCAATGGCAGTTCACCCACTTCGGTGGCGAGCGGTGTCTCCGTGACACGCCGCCACCGAAGAAACAGGGATGAGCGCGCATGATCGTGCGCATTCCCTGTTTAAACGGGAGGCCGTCATATGAAGGCCTCCTGCCACAATAGGTGCGCCTCCTGGCCGTCAGTTGACAGTCGGTGTTCTTGCAGATAGTGTCCTGCCATCATATAGTGTCCGCCCCGTACTGCGCATGCGAAGTACAGAGCAGAAGAACGGCGCCTGCGCCGTGAGTGGAGGTGGTAGCCCCACCATCCAAGCGGACATAGGGCTGGCTGCGCTCGGCTCTTTTATATTCCTACTCCATGTCCACTTGGATGGTGGGGCTAGAACCTGGACTCACGGCGCCGTTCATCTTCGGGTATTTTCGGAATCTGTGTATGCTGTGTACTATCCGATGGGGGACAGTAAATTATAGGACACCGGCGGTCGGGAAGCAGTTAATGGTAGATCTAATAGAGATTGTACAGTGTATGGTTGTTATGCTCTCCATGTTCATACACCAACTTCCTCTCTGCCGCCTCCTCAGGGCCCCTCCCCAATTCTCCTTTTATATGGCCATTTGTTTCTTTCTGCTTTTGTTGTCATGCAGACTTTGGAGGGGTTCCATCCACACACTGAACACACACGACATGCATTGATCTCAGAATGCACACAGGAAACAAAACACAATTAGCAGTAATGCTTATTGTTGTGCTAAGCTTTGTTCGAACAACATGGCAAATTACTATTTCTGGCCTTACTTTAGCATTGACCTCCTCCTTCGTAATGCATTGATGTGTATGTGTGACAAATATCCCTGCTATAAGTCTTTAAGTTGGTGAATGAACTCTAGTGAAATTAGAGGTTTGATGAAAGCAACATGACTTTGCAAAGATGGGAATGTTTGTGCCATGGTTACAAATTATTTAGCACAAGTCTACAGCAATATTACTTCAAGTTAACAGATAAACAACGTGAAGCTATTTCAATGGTCCTTTTGAATGCTGTGTAAAAGAAAGAAGCATGCTGTAGTCACATGTCTATCTCAGTTATTTTTACAATTTTTTTTATTTTTAATCAGGAAAACTTTTATCAAATAAAATGCTGTACGCTACAAACATTTGGAGTACCAACCCCATGAAGATGGCATTAAAATATATCTGAAATACTCGTCACACAATTTCTGGGAATCAATACACCTCAACAGCAGCTGTTCACACACATAATCTTTACAGTTTGGCCAGCTTTACTCTGTGCAAGCTGGTAAACACTGATCAAAATTCAATCAGGATGTGGCCATTCCTGCTCAACAGAAGTCGATAGTTTGATCAAGTTTTGTTGAAGAGACAAGCTGGAAAATTGTTTGTTTGTCAATCAGCAGCTGCAGTGTATTGTTACAGCCGATCTCTCCATCCACTTCATTTGTGTGACTGGAGGAATCTGTGTTTTTTTTTTCCATTCAACTTCCTGGCTGAACAAAAAATAAATAAAAAACATCCACTTGTCTATTAACACAACCCTTCAACAATTTAAAGGAGTTGTAAAGGCAGAAGTTTTTTTTTCTTAATGCATTCTATGCATTAAGATAAAAAACCTTCTGTGTTGCAGCCTCCCCAGCTCCCCTAATACTTACCTGAGCCCCATCTCTCCTCCAGTGATGTCCACGAGTGTCTAAGCCTTCCGGGACACACCACCTGGATTGGGACACAGCAGTAGCACCACTGGCTCCCGCGGCTGTCAAAGTCAGTCAGCCAATCAGGGGAGAGTGGGGGCTGGTCGGGGCTCTGTGCCTGAATGTGACTCTGCTCCAGTGCCCCCATAGGAAGCTGCTGACTGTGGGGGCACTCGATAGAAGGGAGGGGCTAGGAGCAGCAAAGAGTGACCCAAGAAGAGGAGGATCCAGGCTGCCCTGTGCAAAACCAACTACACAGAGCAGGTAAATATGACATGTTTTTATATATATATATATATTTATTTATTATGGGCCTTGTGGGAAGTCTAACAACATTGTGACATTTAGTTCTTGCCTTAATTAGGATTGTGGATAAAAGTAAAATTATACTCACCTCAAGCTCCTCAATTTTGAGAGTCTTCATATTTATGTTCAGCAAGACGCAGGGCTCAGATAGACAATCCTCAGGATTTAGCACATAGTCAGGTTTTGGTTTTGCCAGGAACTCTTGTACAGCCATAGGCCTGCAATAGAAATACAATCTCATACCGAAGATTGCCACTGTATTTAGCCAGTTCTAAACTATAATTTACAAGCATTGTGCAGGCACAATAATTTCTGTTTACTGAGGTTTAATCCTTTCACTCTGGCAGAATCTTGCATCTTTTAGGCCTGAAGATTAGGTAAACCCACCAAACATTTTCTTAAAGCAGAGACCCTGTAGAATAAAATGATGGTCGTGCCAAATGTTTATGCCATATGATATTAGCACAGTGGTTTATCAAGCACACTTTTTCAGTAAAATACACTTAAGTTCATTTTAAAACAATGCATTACCCATTTTCATGGTAAAATTTAAAAGATGAGGTTGCGCAGAGTAAATAGACAGCAAAACATATCAAGCCTTAAAATTGCGTGCACTTGTGAAACACTAACTTCAGCACCCAAAGTTTTCCATTGGCAACACTTAAAAAGCCTCTAAGTCAGGGATATGCAATTAGCGGACCTCCAGTTGTTGCTGAACTACAAGTCCCATCATGCTTTTGCCTCTGGGTTTCATGCCTGTGGCTGTCAAAGACTTGCTATGCCTCATGGGACTTGGAGTTCTGCAACAGCTGGAGGTCCGCTAATTGCATCTCCCTGCTCTAAGTCATCAGTTTAAAGTTAACTGTGAATAATGGCCTTAGAATTATTGCACTAACTCCAGCATGCATGTTGATATGTAACGTGTAGCGCAATCAAAGTTTTTGTATGTAATCACCCATACTGCTGGCCTTTTAAGAGGTTTGCTATGCCGGGAGGCAGAGCTTATGGCCACGTGACCGCCATGATTGGCGCTCACATGATCAGAAAATTCCCAATTGCAAAAGGAGATGTCAAATTTTCCATGAGCCGCCAGTCACTGTGCTGGGAGCGTGCAAGGCGGCGCTCTGAGCACAGCACTATTGCATGCAAATATGTGACCGATCTGCGCCAAGGCCCGGCCACCGAGAGGCCGCATATTTGCGTGCGCTCGGCGACAAAAGGTTAAAAAGTAATAAAAGTAAAAAAAGTAAAACTACAAAGATGTCATACTTACATGTTTTATAAAATGGTTTTACACAGAGCAGCCCAAATCCTCCTCTTCTCGTATTCCCTGCCAGCACAGAACAGGGCTCTGCTCCAACATCCCACTCCCTCTTCACTGGCCAAAGGCTCCTGCTGCTGTGTCTAAGCCAATGAGGAGGGAATGAGCCAGGAGCTGCTCTCGTGCACATCGCTAGATTGAAATCAGGATCAGGTATTGGGGAGGGAGGAGGAGCTGTTTAATGAAGGTTTTTTACCTTCATGCATTGAATGCATGAAGGTAAAAAAAACTTCAGTAGCTTCAAGTGCTTTTAAAGCCTGGAGTGCAGGTTGGGCTCCAACCTGAAAATTTTTGCAAACAGGTAACTTTTCTCCTTCATTAATGTATGCTGATGACGCTACACTGATGGGTACTGATAGGCGGCATTGGTGGGCACCACTAATAGCTGGCACTGGGTGGCAGTGATGGGCACTGATCGGCACTGGTAGGTTACACCGATGGGTAGCACTGCTAGGTGGTACTGATTGGCACCACTGATAGGCACTGATAGATGGCACTGATTGGTGGGCACTGCTTGCTGGCATTGGCAGGCGGTAACTGGTGGGCACAGAATCTCTTCCTCTTCAAGACCGATGTCCCTGCAAACAAAAGCCAGCTTTTTTTCTTCTCACGCTGTCAACGTAAGAAGAAAAAAAAAAGAATTACCAAGCCTCTGTTTACATCACGCCATTGGCTGACAGCTGATCATGTGGTAAGGGGCCGGGATCGCCCCCTTACTCGGATCTGTGATCACCCAAGTCTCATTGACTCGGGTGATAACAGCACGTGCCCCCTTCAGGGGGACATGGCCAGCTTTGAAAGTGGAGGACGTCAATAGACGGCCTCCCAGCAAAGCAGATCCGCGCTGTAGCCATCATTCGGCTATAGCGTGCATCTGAATAGGTTAAAAGAAGTTTTTATACATAGTGTAAAACCTCAATACAAACTTTTGTCAGAACTATTGGGGTTCAAAAGAATGAATTCCTTTTTCATATATATTTTATGAACAACTCAGAAGCCATCTTGTTTAACCACTTCAGCCCTGGAAGATTTTACCCCCTTCCTGACCAGAGCACTTTTTACAATTTGGCACTGTATCGTTTTAAATGACAATTGCGCAGTCATACAATGCTGTACCCAAACAAAATTTGGATCCTTTTTTCCCACAAATAGAGCTTTATTTTTTGGTGGTATTTGATCACCTCTGCGGTTTTAATTATTTTTGCGCTATAAACAAAAAAAGAGCGACAAATTTGAAAAAAAAAAAATATTTTTTACTTTTTTGCTATAATTAATATCTCCCTAAATTATTTTTTTTAAAAAATAATTTCTTCTTCCGTTTAGGATAATATATATTCTTCTACGTATTTTTGGTAAAAAAAAAAAAAAATCGCAATAAGCATATATTGATAGGTTTGCTCAAAAGATATAGCTATATCTCCAAACTATGGGAAAGATTTATGGCATTTTTATGATTTTTTATTTTTTTTTATTTACTAGTAATGGCGGTGATCTGCGGTATTGTGACGGACAGATCGGACACAAATGCACTGATTACTGTGTAAATGTCACTGGCAGGGAAGGGGTTAACTGTGTGTTCCCTCAGTGTGTTCTAACTGTGTCGGGATGGGAGTGACTAGGAGAGGAGTTATATAATTTTTCCTACTTAGTAGGAACAAACTATATGTTTCCTCTTCCCTGACAGCACAGGGATTTGTGTGTGCTCCGCCCTGAGCACATGTGACAGAAGGAAAAGGATCTGGAAAAGCTGTGGAGAACATAATGCTGCCTGTAACATCATTCAGCATGACCAGTTTGGTGGTGGGTCAATGATGGCCTGGGGAGGCATATCCATGGAGGGATGCACAGACCTCTACAGGCTAAACAATGGCACCCTGACTGCCATTAGGTATTAGGATGAATTCCTTGGACCCATTATCAGACCCTACACTGGTGCAGTGGGTCCTGGGTTCCTCCTGGTGCACAACAATGCCCAGCCTCATGTGGCAACAGTATGCAGCCATTTACTGGAGGATGAAGGAATTGAATGGCCCCCCACGCTCACCATTAATAATAAACTTTTTTTAAAGTAAACTTATCCTTTAAAAGGATAAGAGGCAAGTCCTCAGGTACTTACCAAAGCAGGATAGCTGGTAGCAGGTGAGGATTGGATGGCCAGAAATGATCAAAGTCACTGTATGCAAGCAGCAGAAACAGATCAATCTTGCATGTTGCTCTTTGTAAGCAGTGCCAGCACTGGAAATACACTGTCTCACAGAGTTAATCATTTTACTGTGGGAACCAGTAGAAAGCAGGGGATTTTAAAGGCACTCAGCTACCTCTGTGGTTGAAGTTGTTCCCTAATGCTGGTCTCAACCAGCCTACATACAAAGTGGGTCTTCAGAGAAAGGGCAAGCCTAAAACAATGCAAATGGAAAAAAAAAATTCTGCTGCTAACTTACCAGCAAAGGGTCTGCAAAGTGTCCTATAAGGAACCCAGTGAGGGAACCCAAGCTAGCCCCACACCATCTGATCCAGCAAAAGCCAGGCTAAGGATGCCTAGCCAGATTGCTGCAGTCAATGGAAGAAAACTGTAGAGAATTATGAATCCTGTGTCAGGTAAGGCCACATTCACACAGATGTAGCTGTCAATATGCCCAAGCAAAGGGCCATTTTCAGCCCCCCCCCCCCCCCTATGCAGGGGCATGCAGGAAGCCTGGTAAAATCAATGATTGGCAATTGGCTGCAAGGACCTGCACAGACCTCCACACACATCCTAGAGGGAACTTCAGTGAAGATCTGATGTGCAGACAGACCACATGTGGAGAGTCATCCAAGTCACTCCAGCCAGCGGCCTGTCATTGATATCAACAGGCTGCCTGCACACCTCTACATGGGAAAACCTGTGCATCCCGGGCAGATAAAGATGGCCCTTCAAACGGATGTCAGGATTGGTACATCCATGTGAAATAGGCCTAAAACAAACAAACATACTTGTATTTCAATATTGTATTCAACCAATATGTTTTTGGCAAGTAATTCATACACATGGTAGACAGGTTTGTGGGGAAGCTGGGGGTTATTAGGGGGTACATACAGTCACACATACTTTAACATCTTGAAGTCGAGCCCATAGGCAGAGTCCCAGAAGAGAACCTTGGTGGCATATTCCTTCTCTGCACTGCATGGAACCATGTGAATAGATGCAGTACTCGGCCACATTATTCCATCCTCTTCCAGCCACAGATCACGAGCTAGAAGAACGGATTCCAACATGAATTCAAACTGCAGATGAAAATAAAACATGAAATGAGAGAGCACAACTAAAAAGGAAGACAAACTATTTGATAGACTAGAATGTACTAATAAGGGCAGGGGTGGCTAAGGAGGTCAAACCAAGGAGTTCGCTGGGTCATAAAAGAGGCACTGTGGTCTTTATTAATTCACATGAATTAAATCTATTGTTCAGCACGTTTTAAATAGTTGTTAGAACTTAGACAGAGTAGCCCTTATCTACTGTAATAGAGCAAAGTAGCAGTGCAATTTGACTATACACCTTTAGGTGTAAAAAAAAAAAATCGATTTCGGGGGGCGTGGCCTGGGCGTGGCCTGGACATGGCGGAGTGAAGTCGCATTTTCTGTGAGCTCCCGGCCCCGGCCTTCCACCCACGTTGTTCCACTGTTAAATCGGCATGCAATCACCCGAAAAGATGCAGGACAAGGGCAGCTGCTAAGGGAGATCGCTCTGGGACCCCCGCCGGGGAGATGCAACGCTACTTTAACCCCACGCAAAGACGGTCTACAGGTGCGGCCTTGGCGGTGCCATGAGGCACACCACGCGGAGCATCTCAAGCGCGGCCTGAGAGTCGGGACACCCCGGCGGATCGACATCCAGCCGCGGACACTCCGCCTGTAACTTCGGCTTCAATGGATGTACCAGGAAGTTCCCGGGGGTCGGACCAGGTCGAACAAGATCTCCGATCCTTGATACAGGCCCTCCCCACCAGAACGGACATTGAGGCTCTTATTTTACGCCTCGAGGAGACGCACCGCAGAGATATCCAGGAGGTGAGGGAAGATGTGTCCGCTTTGACGGAAAGGGTGTCGGCGGGGGAGGCCTCCTTTTCCACATTGGAGCACCGAGTAGCGGACTTGGAAAGGTCCCGAGACCAACATCGTGACACAGCTATTGCACTTCAGCTCCACTTAGAAGACGTGGAAGACAGGAGCCGCAGGAACAATCTGCGGCTCCGAGGAGTACCCGAATCCCTTGAGGGTGAAACTATGGAGGCCCCTGTGCAAGAAGTTTTTCGTATTCTCTTGGAGGATCCCGCGGGTGCTGTGGAAGTGGAACGTCTTCACCGGACTCTGGGACCTAGAAATGCTGATCCGGAACGTCCGCGGGATGTCCGTTGCAAACTGCTACGATACCCACAGAAAGACGAGATACTGAGAAGAGCATGGGAGCAGGGAGAAGTTGACTTAAACGGAGCTGCCATTTCCATTCTCCTGGATCTTTCCAGGGCCACGCTGAAACGTAGGGCCCTACTACGCCCCGTCCTGGAGTTGGCAAAAGCGAAGGGATGTACCTATCGTTGGGGGTACCCACTTGCCGTCACTTTCCGGAGGGAAGGCAACATGTACACCCTGCAGTCGCCAGCTGACCTGCCCGGCCTCTTCAGGTTCCTCGAGGCGGAACAGATCCCTATCCCTGACTGGCTACAACTGCTTCCTCGCCCGGTTGGAAGATCTGGTCCCTCAGCGTACAGAGACCGTTACAGCCCAGGTTGCAGCGCAACCGACAGCGGCCTAGGTTGCCCCAGCGGGAGGAACCTCCACACCGTGAGTAGCTCCCTTGTTTTGCTGCTTGACCCCTGACTTATTTTGGGCTCCCCCAACTGTCCTCTATCAGTACCCCCAGCGGTTTTGTGACGTTCTTGCCCTCCATAGCCCGGATTTTTTCCCTTCTTTTTTGTGCTCCCCCCCCCCGCCCCGTTGGGTCCCCTCCGGACCCCCGCTGTGTCTCCTTTTCTATGGAAGACTGAGGTACATTGATATGCGGTGGGGGGTCTTTTTTCTATGATACTCTCTACATGGCAGCGAGACGATGTGTACCCTGGCAATAGATGGATATGGCAGTTGCTTTTGTTGAGGGCGGGGGGAGAAAGGTTGATGGCCACAGGAATTACACCATGCTTTTGGGTTTTATGCTCTCCCTTGCTGCTAGGCCTACACACCCCCCTGACCGCTGGGATGCCGGATGGAGACTTATTTGCCACGTGGGGATTGTCTCCCCGGAAAACTCATAGGTGCAGGCCCTGACCTGCGCCCCATATTGGAGGTACTATATACTGCCTTGTGTGATGGTCTGCCTTGAACAGAGGGACGTAACCATTTCTTCCATCTAGGGGGGGGGGGAGGGGGGTGTTTTGCTCGAGGGGGGCCTGTTATGCCCAGTGGCCCGGGACGCCCGGCGTGATTCTACTGTGCTGGGGGGTGGGAGTGCTCCTTCGGGTTGTGGAGGAGTTTGATTTTGGTTTGAGGGAGTTGGGGGGACCAGCAACCATGTTTGTTATCGGGGAGTGATGTAGAGGGTATGCTGTTAGCCACATGATTGTCTAGTGTTGCTTCTTTCTCTTGGGTTATTCTTCCTTTTATAGTTGAGCTGGGCATTGATGTTAACATGTTTCCTCTCCCTGTGAATATTCTTCATGTCTTTATATGCTATATAATGTTCCACAAATATGGTCAGATGTTCTTGCCGTTGTATGTTGTTGTTATATGCCGGATTGCCGGGGGTGTTGGGTGGGACCGGGGGCCACACTTCTCGGCCCTGTCCAACCACTACCCCACTTAGGAACGCGCCCGGATCCCGGTATCTTACTGGGGAGCGCTTTAGCTGTATTCAGCACATTTAGTTGTCTCTTTGCGCAGTTCTCTCTTGTGATTGCGCCCTAATTCTACTTCTTGTTCTTATTTCCCCTTTTCGGGCCCGTTAAGGGCCTATCTATCACTTTCCCCCTTTCCGCATCCACTTTCCCTCCCCTGAGCCCCGGCCTCCTACACCCCCCCCGCACCCCCCCTCCCCCAGAACCCACGAGCATGGCTGATCTTACAATAATATCCCTGAATTCAAAGGGATTGAACATCCCGGAGAAGAGGAGGATGCTCCTACAGGATATGAGACGCATGAAAGCGGACATTGTATTTTTACAGGAGACCCATTTTAGAGCTAACTCTCTACCTCTCCTCAAAAATAGGTTCTTCCCCACGGTTTATCACTCCATGTACACGGAGGCTAAGTCGAGGGGAGTATCCATTCTGATCTCAGCTAAAGTGCCATGGACGTTGTTGGACGTGCAATATGATAAGGAAGGGCGGTATTTATTTTTGAAGGGGAAGGTGGGAGGGACGGTAGTGACCCTGGCGAATATCTACTCCCCTAATGACCGACAAGACGCCTTTCTCAAAACTAGACTATCGCACCTTGCTAGATACACAGAGGGCCAGCTTATTATAGGGGGCGATCTTAATGTCCCTCTTACTCCCACAGAAGATACCTCTACGGGCCTTTCTTCCACCTCCCGAGAGATGCGTAAACGCATCTCTGCGTCTTTACGTCAGCACAACTGGTTGATACGTGGAGACTTTTTCATCCCGGGGAAAGGGACTACACTTTTTATTCCAGACCCCACCAAACATACTCGCGTATAGACTATTTCCTAATCCCCCATAGACATTTACACGCTGTTAAAGATGTTACGATAGGCTCAATAACTTGGAGACCACCCTGGCGCCTGAATGACAGTCTTCTTCAGGACCCAGAAATCCTCGCGGACATAAATAGGGAAATAGACTGTTATTTCCAGACTAACTTGACTTCGGAGAGTAGCCCCGGAGTGATCTGGGAAGCGCACAAAGCGGTGATCCGTGGAGTGCTTATTAAACATGGTGCTAGGCTCCACAAGCAGAGGTCGGCTCAACTGTCGGCGTTGCTGCTAAAGGTGCAGAAACTGGAGGTATGTCATAAACGCACTCCCACAGTACATTTAGGTAGGGAGCTAGATGTGGCTCGCAGGCAGATTACTGACCTGCTTCATTATAGGGCAAAGGCAATGCTCCAAATATGCCGGAAAAAGGTGTATGAATCTGGAGATAAGTGCGGGAGGACCTTAGCTCGTAACCTACAGGAACAAACACTCGCCTCCTATATACCATACGTCACCTCTGCGGGGGGTCAGAAGATCTCCCTGCCGCAACAAATTTCACAAGAATTTAAAACATTCTATGACGCCCTTTATAATCTACATACGTCCCCGCCGCCCCCAAATGCTACCTCTCAGTATATCGCCGCCTCCCTCATGCCCACGTTACCGGTCGAAGTTATAGAGAATTTAGAGGAGCCAATTACATTAATAGAACTTCAGTCGGCGCTAGGCACCACTAAGACGGGAAAGGCTCCAGGTCCAGACGGTCTCACGAATACATACTATAAAACCCTTCTCCCGTCTTTGGGTTCACATTTGATAAAATTTTTTAATGTCCTGAGCACGGGAGCGCACTTCCATAAGTCAACGGTACAGGCCCAGATTTCGGTAATACCGAAAGAAGGCAAGGATCCAGCGCAATGTGGGAGCTACCGCCCTATCTCCTTGCTAAATACAGACCTGAAACTCTTCACAAAAATTTTGCCCACTAGACTACAACGACATTTACCTAGCTTAATCCACTTAGACCAGGTGGGTTTCGTACCGACCAGAGAAGCCAGGGACAACACTATTAAAGTCCTGAATCTGCTACATGTGGCGAATAAGGAACGCATTCCGTGCGTATTCCTCGGGACGGACGCCGAAAAAGCGTTCGACCGAGTGAACTGGCAGTTTATGTTCTCCACGCTGGAGCACATTGGACTGGGGGACAGGATGATGCGCTGGATTTCGGCGGTGTATTCCAATCCGACGGCCGGGGTGAGAGCCAACGGTGTTCTCTCGGACATCTTTGAGATTACCAATGGGACCAGGCAGGGGTGTCTGCTCTCCCCCCTGCTGTTTGCCCTGACCCTGGAGCCTTTCCTTTGTCATATTAGGAGAAACCCAGGTATTGTAGGGATCGGGGTCGCGAATACACAATACAAAGTCTCGGCTTACGCCGATGACTTACTGTTTACTCTGGCTGATCCGTCCTTCTCACTACCTACCCTACTTAGTGAATTTGAAACTTATGGCAAACTCTCCAACTTCCGTATAAATTTTAGTAAATCGGAGGCCATGGGAGCAGGTATGTCCGCTCCCCAGCTGACTAATCTACAAACTCGTTTCAACCTGAAATGGACGACAGTAACCTTGAAATATCTGGACACACTTATACCCCCGAAACTATCTCAACTTTTTCAGCTCAGCTTTCCACCCTTGCTTCATAAAGTGCGAGCTTTGTTATGCAAATGGAACAGCGGCCTCCATTCTTGGTTTGGCCGCTGTAACATCCTGAAAATGATGATTCTTCCCAAATTTCTCTACCTCCTTCAAGCCCTCCCAATCCACATCCCTCTATCCTACTTCGCACAAATCCGGTCAGTATTTCTGAACTTTCTGTGGGCGGGGAAAAGGTCTAGGTTACAGGGGAGGATTTTGTCCCTACCCAAGCGATCTGGGGGTCTGGCGATGCCGGACGTGCACTGGTACTACAAAGCAGCACAGCTGGTTAGACTAATTGACTGGTGTCGTCATGGGAAGGTGAAGCTGTGGACGCAGGTGGAACAAGCCCAGAGCGGGATACTCCTGAATGTCATTCCATGGTGCTACAATGATGTGCCGCTGGCCCTCAAGCGCCACCCGCTCATAGGCAATACTGCACGCGTCTGGCCTCCCGGGTCCCCCTGTCTTCCGATAACTCGCCCCTCCGCCCGATTTTAGATGACCCACGTTTCCCCCCGGGCACATCTGATGCAGCATTCCGAACCCTGAGGGATTCGGGGTGTTACCTAGCCTCACATTTTAGTGTAGCGGGACGTTGGAGAACGAATGCAGAACTGACAGACCCGACTGGCTCTTACCGCCTGGACTTTTTGAGAACAGCACAACTGCGACACTTTTTAGACACCCTAACGCCGCCTAGGGCCGCGTCTTCTTCTCCCACACCCATAGAAGATCTATGCTCCGGAACGGGGTTGGTGGCTCACACTCTTTCCTTAACATATACGATACTTAATGTTCCGCCGGAAGGCTATCAGCTCCCAAGTCTCATTAAATGGGAAAGGGAACTGAATTGCACATTCACAGATCTACAGAAGCAGAAAATTGTGCTGTTTACGCACAAATCGTCAATCTGCACTAAGGTGCAGGAGACGAATTACAAACTCCTCACGAGATGGTATAGGACCCCGGTAGTTTTGCGTAAATTTTTCCCGGCGGTGTCGGATGAATGCTGGCGCTGCCGGGAGGGGACGGGGACTCTGTTGCATATTTTTTGGTCCTGCCCTAGACTTAGATGTTTTTGGGAGGGGGTCCATCGGATCGTGCAGGGATTCACTGATTATGTGATCCCGGATGATCCGGCGTTCTTCCTGCTTCATGTTAACAACATACCCACACGCTTGTATAAGAAGTCTTTGATCAGACATTTGGTAGATGCGGCGAAGGCATGCATTCCCCTTGCCTGGAAATCCCCGCTCCCGCCTACTCTGAATACTTGGGTCAGGAAAGTCGAAGACGTTAATAAGATGGAAGACCTTGTCCTGACGAGTCAACACAGACATGGCAGCTTTGGAATATATTTAAATTCTCACAAGAGGGGCAGGCCCTACGGATGCCCCTAGATCACCCACCGTGAAGTGGATGATATCGTGACCATTCGTTCGAATGTTTACCTAATCTGAGTATTCTGGACACCGATGCTCGTGGGTACCCCCCCCTCCCATGCCCTGCCCCCCCAATCTCCTTCCTCCTGCCCCCCGCCTGACCTTTACTTACCTCTCCCTTCCTACTTCCTCTTCTATTCACTGTTTTTCTATCTAGCTTTGCCTTCCTTGGCACCTCAGGGCTCTGTTGGAGTTCCTGGGCTTTCTTACATCCTTCTACAACTAACGGGAAAAAAGAAAAAGGGGGGGGGAGAGACCTGGCCGGACCTAAACGGCATGATGTTACCTGTTACTATCAGGAGATACCTGTGTTGCAGTTGTACTATGTCATGTATTCAGAATGTCGCTACTTTATATTGCACTGTGAATGTTTGGATTTTGTACATGTTGTGGCCGGTTTGGTCCTTCCGCCCAAATACAAATAAAAAAAATAAAAAAATAAAAAATCGATTTCACCAATAAAGATTCATTTTTATCTTGGTGTTGGAGAGACTAGGCGGTGTAATCAAATCTTAGGGGCTCAGTAGGGTTGGGGACCTACATAAGTATCCATTTTGTCTATAACTGATGGTTAAGTGGGTATGTAGGGGGGTCACTCATGGGGGAAAAAAAGGAAATAAAAAAGGGATCTTTTACATTCCTGTATATTTTTTTTTTAATACAGTGCAAAACACAGGTCTTCAAATATAATATATTGCTAGTGTCCAATCACCTGCAGGTGCAGCATATAACCCATCTGTTATGATTGAAGACATGTGTCCTGTACCACGTGATAAAGGAAAACATTTGACCAGGTAAACTGACAATTCTTAAAGCTATCATTGAAACCTACAGTATCTCGCAAAAGTGAGTACACCCCTCACATTTTTGTGAATATTTTATTATATCTTTTCATGTGACAACACTGAAGAAATTACACTTTGCTACAATGTAAAGTTGTGAGTTCACAGCTTGTATAACAGTGTAAATTTGCTGTTCCCTCAAAATAACTTGACACACAGCCATTAATGTCTAAACCGCTGGCAACAACTTTACAGTGCAAATATTGATGCGACTTTGGATGAGTTTGACTTTGTTGCAACTCTGGCTTTGATCAATGTGATTGTTTTAGCTCTACAAAGTCGCACGCAAGTCGCATGTATATCATGCAGGTGCGACTTTCATGTGTTTACTTTCAGGGTTTACATTGAAGTCTATGGCCCTCAAGTCACATTAAAGTTGGACCAGAGTAGTGCTGGAACTACTTTACAGTCGCTGGGACTTTAAGACAGATATGAATGGTACCCATTGTGAAACATGGGATGCAACTTTAGGGTCCAAAGTCGCATGGCAAGTCGCACAACTATGATGAATTGGGCCTTAAACCATCAAATGACTTGTGTCATAAATGACCACATGCAGCATCATGGCAGTTGGGGATCAGAGGCCAAGATGGCAGCTTCCTTGGTTGAAAACAATAGGAGGGTTTAGTTCCAGAAAAAAAAAATCAAATATCTGTTTTAACATTACCCCTGCACTGTAGGACATCTATAAAGAAGACATCATACACTGACACATATAAAAGGTGTAACAAAACCTACACCTGGTTTGGGAGAAACAGTATATTATATATATAAAAAAAAAAAACTGGATGAAAGAGTCTAAGATAATTTTAATTGTTGGTAAAACAAAAAAAGACCCATTAAAAAAAAAAAGGCACTAGCATTACCAACCTTTAAATTATCAGAGTAAATAATAACCCCACGCTACGTAATAAAACAAATTAAATGTAAAAATCTTCCTCAACAGAAAGCAGCTACCACACAACAGTGTTTTAACTACGCTGTTTGTTTTAGTAACCCTTTAAATTATGTTGGACTTTTTCATCCCTTTTTGGTCGGGGTTTTTTTTTTTTGTATTTCTATGGATTGAGCAACTGGGTGCCCAAGCCTTGCTGTGGGAGAACTGCCTCAACAGAGCTATTGAGCTTGTTTGAAATTTTCCTTCACTTGACTACGCATGCAAGTCTAAAGGTTTCCAGCACCTCCAAGTATGTAATTCATAGTTATTGGGTGGCCTTTGAAAATTGAGTTCTATGACTTAAATGTCTTGTAATATTGCAGGGTGAGTTTGTTTGGTCCTGGGGCTTTTCCTGTTTGCATGGTTTTAAATCAAGGAATTGTCCTTGGAGATTTGCATCTCCTTGGAATCCCTGGTTTGGCAAGAGATGTTTGGTATGCCAGAGTGGGTTAGGTGTTTGAGGGTTATCGCTTGTTTTCTGTCCATGATTTTCTCAAAAGCAATTGGCCATGTCTTTTGAGGTATGTACTTTCTGCCTCGGAGGGGAGAGGACAGGTATGGGATGTAAGAGCATAAGAAAGTTTCTTTCAGAGACCTCAAAAATGTCGCTCCAATTTGTTTCTTTATTTGTAATAAAATCGTCATTGTAGAGCTTTTCGTTTTCGCCTTTTCCAAAAGAGGTGTATTTACTTGGTACTGCCAAATCCTGTACACGTTATTCTACCCGAGTTAAAACTAAAGATTTTTTGTTGGCCATCTTTGTATTTGGTCCACGAGGGAGAAGAATTCTGCTGCTCTCTCTCTTTTACAAGCCAAACCAATTTTAATGAGAGGACCTCATATGTAGCCATTTATGTAAAACAAAAGACCCAATTTCCTGCAACATGATCAGTAGTGTGTCCCTTCTGCGGGTTAGGAAATATATACTAATCTGGTCAATTTAAAGCTGAACTCCATGCAACAGTCAATATACACAGATAAAATACATATAAGATTGCTGTTTGACCTGGCAAAGGATTTTTTGTAATTCTATATATCCAGTTATAAGATTTAGATATTTATAAGATTTATATATTGGGCGGCACAGTGGTGTAGTGGGTAGCACTCTCATCTAGCAGTAAAAAGGGTCACTGGTTAAAATATCAACCACGACACTACCTGCCTAGAGTTTGCATGTTCTCCCCGTGCTTGTGTGGGTTTCCTCCGGGTACTCCAGTTTCCTCCCACACTCCAAAGACATGCAGGTAGGTTAATTGGCTTCTGTCCAAAATTGGCCCTAGTATATGAATGGGGACCTTGGATTGTGGGTTCCTTGAGGGTAGGGGCCAATGTGAGTGTGCAATGTATAGGGATAGGGACAATTGTAGACACTCAGGTTGAAATGGATAGACTGGTGTCTTTATTCAACCTTACTAACTATGTAACTATACAGCTCTGTCACAAAGCACAGGCTTGTATGGCAGGGCAAGAAACCCAATTTGTCTGCTGCAGTTAAGTAACACTTTCAGGTCTTGTCACTTTCCTAGTTTGGACTGGACATTGAGAACAGAAGCAGAAGACTGACAAGCTCATCTTTCTGTCACTATGCTCCCTCCTCCCATTAGCATGCTCCCGGTAAGCTGATGATTACTGTCAGTTACTTGAATTAATTGAATGATGTATTAAATTAAATTAACCACTTGGGTACCGCGCTATTGCCGAATGACGGCATTAGCGCGGACCTAGATTTCCGGGACTACGTCTATTGACGTCGTCCCGGTTACGAGCGGCCTGCGCGCCCCCTGAGGGGCGCGCGCGGCGCGCTCTGTGATCGGCGAGTCCGTGAGACTCGCCTGATCACCGATCCGTGTAAGGGGTCGATCCCGACCCCTTATCACGTGATCAGCTGTCAGCCAATGACAGCTGATCATGTGATAGAACGGAGCCGGTAATCGGCTATTATTCCTCCTCGCGCTGACAGCGCGAGGAGAAAAAAAAAAAGCCGATCGCCGGCGGCCGTGATCGGGACATCAGTCCCGATCACGGCCAGCAATGAAAGTCACCACATGCCACCTGCCAGTGCCCACCTGCCTCCCGCAGTGCCATCCTGAAGTTTAACAAAGTAAAAGTAAGTGCCCCCCGTCTGTGCCCATAATGCCCACAGTGCCACCCACAGTGCCACCCACAGTGCCACCCAATCTGCCTCAAAGGTGCTGCCCCCCAGTGCCGCCCATCAGTGCCCAGCAGTGCCGCCCATCAGTGCCCAGCAGTGCCACCTATCAGAGCCACCTATCAGTGCCACCTATCAGTGCCCATCAGTCCCATCTATCTGTGGTACCTATCAGTGCCCATCCGTGCCACCCATCCGTGCCACTTATCCGTGCCACCCATCCGTGCCATCTTATCTGTGCCCATCTTTGCCCATCAGTGCCGCCTTATCTGTGCCCATCGGTGCCGCCTTATCTGTGCCTATTAGTGCCGCCTTAACTATGCCTATCAGTGCCCACCAGTGCAGCCTATCAGTGCCCACCAATGCAGCCCATCAGTGCCCACCAATGCAGCCCATCAGTGCCCACCAATGCAGCCCATCAGTGCCCACCAATGCAGCCCATCAGTGCCCACCAATGCAGCCTATCAGTGCCGCCTTATCAGCGCACTTCAATGAAGGAGAAAAATGACCCGTTTGCAAAATTTTATAACAAACTATTAAAACATGATTTTTTTTTTTTTTTGCATCTTTTTTTGTTTGTTTAGCAAAAAATAAAATTCCGAGCTGTAACTAAATACCACCAAAAGAAAGCTCTATTTGTGGGAAAAAAATGATAAAAATTTAATTTGGGTACAGTGTTGTATGCCCGCGCAATTGTCATTCAAAGTGCATCAGCGCTGAAAGCTGAAAATTGGTCTGGGACTGAGGGGGGTTTAAGTGCCCAGTAAGCAAGTGGTTAAATGAATAAAGAGTTGCAATAATATGGCCCTTTTTTTTTGCTTGTGCAGCTTTAACTAAAAATGATGTTGTTATTGTTTTAGGGCAGCCCTGAATTAAACTGTGTTCCAGCATAATAAAGTAATTAAACTAAAGATGGGAGCTAAACAGGCGTTGATGTCATGACCTCCTCTTTTGTTATGTTCTGCTCTTGGTGGAAAGCTTAAAAAAAAATTGAACTTAGGGCACTAGACAAGATGAGCATAAACTGACCTCTTTAAAAATAAATTCCCAAACTTAAGTGTCTACTGTAATTTCTTAGCCCTGCTCACCGGTATTTAGACCGTTCTTGTAATGATCTACTAATCACCAGGAACCATAATAAGTGCAGAGAATAATGATTTAAAGATTAGGGGCAAAAATAAAAAAAATAAGGTAATAAAAAAGTTTCAAATCTGCAGAAAAATAAAAGTACTATCATACCACCAAACAGGTTCCCATCCACTCAGACACAAGGACATCAACTCTGGATGGTAATTTCAATTCTTCTGCCCTCTGGCGTATAACCTTAACTATTCCGGAGAATCCATTTTCTTCAACTAACCTACTTGTTTGTTCAGCAATATCACTTGCTTCTACCGCATACACCTGTGAAGAAAATGCTGTTTTTATTTTTGCAAACACAGACAGGCAACACCAATTTATCCCTCTTTCATTGAGGGACACAAGATTCTGGAAACAAATTTTGGGACAATAAATATCAGTGATATAATCACAATGTGAAAATACTACAAAATAAATATAAAACAATATAATAATTCTAATTAAAATATTTTGTACTATTTTCAGGTTTTATTATATTACTTGCAGTTATATGATTGTCCACTGCATAGTAGCAGTGGTTACGCTGCTGTGGAATTGATTATTGGTTGGTACACTAATATTAATGTCACAAAAAAGATTTTTGGGATTTTATTATTTAAAGTATCAACACTGAAATATAAAATACTATAGGTGATTTTTGGAATCCTGAGCACAGTGAAACACACAAAATAACTTTGATTTATTTATATTTTGTTTTGCAGTTAAACATGTTAGATTATTTGTATTAAAAAAAAAAAAAAAAGGGTACAGGGAGCAGCGCTTTACAATATTTTTATTACAACAGAAGCTTGACAGCAAATCTACCAAGGACTGACACTACTGGTGGAATGACCCACGACCGGGAAAAGGTGGAACCTTGCCTTCGATACCATAGACGTGAGAAATAAGCTGACTAATCCACATAGAAATTGTGGATCAAAAAATACGTGACCTTTGCAAGGACCCTCAGCGGAACAAAGAGGAAATCAGACTGTTGAAACAAAGCTGCAGTATTCAGATAAACTCTAACAGCTCAAAGGATACGTTCAGTCTGCAGGATCGTGGCATTACACCCACAATCTGCTGATCGTGGGTGCAATGCTTTATAGGCTCCTAACAAAATAAATCATAATTGCATTTTTTTTTTTTTACCTGCATAAAAATGTGCATTTTTTAAAAAAAATTTCTTAAGGTGAAGTTATCCTGCAAATGACATCCAAAGGGTAAAAGCACATTCTCCTTATGATTAGGCAAAAAAGCTGGTTCCGATTCACATGGAACGAAGAAACAGCGACATGCAGTAAGGTCAGTGGCTGGTGAGGCACTGGCTAGTATCAGAATCAGATACACACAGGTTACATATGCCACCATCGTTAGAGTGAGAGCAATTATTCTAGCACTAGACCTCCTCTAACTCTAAACACGTGGGGGGCGTGGCTTGACAATGGAGCCGTGAGGTCGCACATCTGTGGAGCTCCATGACACGATCGGGCCGGGAGCTCTCTACAGCGTACAGACCAGGACTCTTCTTCTATGTCCGTACCGGGACGATACCCCACCACTCCGCCCGCGACTAAAACCCCGGACATCTCCAGTTATTTTCTCCACGGCTCCCTATCTCTGCCGAGGGCCGCGGGATCCAAGATGGCGCCGCCACGCACGAGTGCCTCCGCCTCGGCCCAGGCCAAGAAATCCTTAAAAGGCCCTCTCCCGGCGCCGCTGGAGCCTGGCACAACAGGGCGCAGGTCAGATTCACCGATCCCCTCTCCTGACATTCCGTAGGCGGAAGGTTCGCAGCTGACCCTGTTACCTGGATCTCTGAGCTGCCCACTGGTGGAGTCATGGCAGGAGATGCTGGCGCTGCTCCCCGCAAAGCAGGACATCGCGGAATCCACTGCCACCATAGTGAGTACCCTGACTAAGGAAATTAACAAACTCAACAGCCGCATTGATTTGGTAGACTCACGGGTAGCGACAGTGGAGGCAGCGACGGACACATTAGATGCAAAGGTGCTCGCTTTAGAGGAGGCCCAGCAGGGATACAGACGCCACCTCAGCTCGCTGCAGCTTGCCGTTGACCGGGAGAACCGCAGTCATAGGAACAATGTCCGCCTGCGGGGTCTCCCCGAAGCCACCTCCGGGGGAGACCTCAAAGTAACTGTCACGGCCATTCTTAACAAGCTGTTAGACAAACCCCCCACAGCGGAACTGGAGTTGGACCGGGTCCACAGGATACAGGGCCCCAGGGGCAGGGACACCTCCGCCCCTCGGGACGTTTTGGCCAGGGTTCACTTTTACACCATAAAGGAAGACATCATGCGGCGGGCCTGGACCGCAGGCCCGATTGACTTTGATGGTGCCACCGTGCAGGTGTTCCCTGGCGTTTCCCGTCTCACACTGCGGATGCGGGGCATGTTACGCCCTCTGCTGGAGGTAGTGAGAGGCGTTGGGGCCACCTATCGCTGGGGACACCCCTTCCACCTGGTAGTTCTCAAGGGCACCGAGACCTTTGCCTTACGGTGGCCGGACCAGCGCCCGGACCTTTTTGCATTCCTTGGGGTGCAGGAGATCCCCGTTCCAGACTGGTTGGAGTTCCCGCTTACAGCAGACCCCGCGAGAACCTCTCTGCCTAGACCTCAAAGATCAGGCAGACGCAGGCACCATTCCCGGTCCAGACGGGACCCCAGGAATACCCCCATCTCCCCAGAACCCTAATGCCCAGGATGGAGGCCCTTTCCCCCGCGATGAGCAGTCTGTATACTGTTTTCTCTGATGGACTAAAGGAGGTTCTCCTGGCGTTTGTCCAGCAACATGGGACCATTTATTTCCAGCCGGGGCAGTATCCTTCATTTGTTTCTGTTTTTCTTCCACCCCCCTTCTTTTTTTTTTTCCTTGTGCTGCACCGTAGCTTTTGTTTTTTGTTTATGAGGGGGGGAACAGGAAGGGGATACTATAATATGGCTGACTATAGACTTTAGAGTCAATGCCGGGGGCTTGATATTTTGACACCGCATGGCTCGGGGCGCGTGGCCTGGACTTTGGAGAAGGGTGGGGGGATTGGCATGTGCCTTACCCCCTGCACCCCGACCCGGACTCACATACACCCGCAGTATAACCCCACGAGACTGGGTGGACCTTCAGGTATGGGGATCTGCGGGCAGGGAGGGATGGCCGGCCACGGCTGGGAGACCAGGAGGGGAGGAGACGGTCTCAGATTTTGGGGGGTCCCATTGGCCGGCGGTTGACTGCCCCCCCCTCTTGGAAGCGGGGGTTTGTGGGTGGGCCCACTGTTAATGTTCTGGGTTATGTTATGTTCTGTTTTTCTTTTATTATTACTGTTTTTTCAAATGTAATGATGTGCTGTACTAGGAGTTGGGGACAGGTCCTAGCTTGGTATTTTTGACTTCGGTCACAGTTATCTATGTACGAACAGTGAAATGGGCTCTATGGCCCGATCACACGGCTCCTCTTGCTCTGACTACATTAGTCTCCCACGTCCCATCCATAGGCTGCGCTTTTGTGCGCTACGCTTGTATTAGCAGTTTAGGGCACCCGTGCAGTTGCCTCTGTAACCGCGCTTCTTTGGTGCCAACTTTTCTTTCTTCTGCTTTTCTCTCTGTCTCTGTTCTACACTCACCCTCCTCTCCTTCCAACTTCTTAGTCCCCCTCTGCCGCTCCCTTCCCTATTCCCTGTTTTTGTCCGGCGGCGGGGCCCCTCCACCCCCTTTCTTTTTTTTCCCTCTCCCTCGCTGTGCCCATGCCTCCTCCCGGAGACGCTACCCCCAGCTTCCCCGCCAGGGGCATTAAAATCACGTCCTTGAACACTAGGGGCCTCTCCACCCCAGAGAGGCGCTCCCGACTCCTCGCTAACCTCAAAAGCTCTCGCACTCAGATAGCGTTTCTACAGGAAACATATTTTAAACAACAGGCAGTGCCCAGGCTGGGTAATAGGAATTTCCCCACCGCATACCATGCCCCCTCCCCCATCCCCAAATCGAAGGGGGTCAGTATATTGTTTGCAAAATCAATACCATGGACCTGAACCGTTAGGTCGGTTCCTCCTTCTCAAGGGCAAGATTGGACAGACCATTGTGACCTTGTTGAATGTCTATTTCCCCAATTCAGGCCATTTATCATTCCTTAGAGCATTAAGCCCTATCATTCTTGAAGTCAGGGAAGGAGTATTTCTGATGGGTGGAGACTTCAATTATGCACAAGAGCCTTTGATTGACGTCTCCCGTGGAGCGTTGCACCTCTCCTATTCGCTCCTCAAGCACCTGAAGGCAGAGATGCTGGGTTTGAATCTGGTCTATCCCTGGTGGGTTTTGCACCCGGACGGTAGAGACTATACATTCTTCTCCTCGGTCCATCACACATACTCCAGGATTGACTTCTTTCAAATCCAGCATAAAGATCTGTCGCTAGTCTCCACTGCACTGATTGATCATGTCTCCCTCTCAGATCACGCTCCGATCCATGTCATCCTGAACTGGGACCTGGGCTCCCGTGCGCCGCCCACTTGGAAGCTTAACGAATCCCTGCTACAGTCCCCGGAGACCCGCGAGGCGGTAGGGGAAGCTATTGTGCAATACTTCAGGGAAAACGTGAACCCAACCACAAGTCCTTTATGTGTTTGGGAGGCTCACAAGTGCGTGGTGCGGGGTGTGCTGATCCGTATTGGGGCCCAGAAAAAACATGAAAAAAATGCACTGATTGAGTCTCTGATTCGCAGGGTGCGCTCTCTCGAACTCCTCCATAAAAGATCCCTGGCGGCAACTCACCTGGCTGATCTTACTCGATCGAGGACAGAGTTGTGCGATTTACTCTATCAGAAAACGATTTGAAGCTTGTCATGGGCAAGACGCTCGTTTTTTTAATTTTCTAACAAGCCCAGTGCTATGCTTGCAAGGGCATTGAGGGGTCAGAGACAGCGCACATTTATCCCGCATATCTCTACTACGACTGGGTCCAGGGTCGACTCCTCTAGGGACATTGCTCAAGTGTTCCATGACTACTACCAGAAACTCGACATTATTGGAGCGGCGGAATCCGTGGCGTCGGCTTCTCTCAAATGGGCAGAGGCGGGGGAGTACATACGGTCATCCGGCATGCCTACCTTACTGACCAAAGTCCGTTCGTTACTGGAGTCGGATATTACCGCAGACGAATTCCGGTCGGCGGTGGCCCAAACGAAACCGCGTAAGGCTCCGGGGCCAGGCAGCTTTACCCTGACCTACTATACGACGTACATGGCACCCCTGACTCAACATTTCGTGAAAGCCTACAATTGCCTAAAAGGAGACACGGTCGTCCCGACAGACTCCTTACGGGCGTTTACAGTGGTGTGAAAAAGTGTTTGCCCCCTTCCTCATTTCCTGTTCCTTTGCATGTTTGTCACACTTAAGTGTTTCGGAACATCAAACCAATTTAAACAATAGTCAAGGACAACACAAGTAAACACAAAATGCAATTTGTAAATGAAGGTGTTTATTATTAAAGGTGAAAAAAAATCCAAACCATCATGGCCCTGTGTGAAAAAGTGATTGCCCCCCTTGTTAAAACATACTATAACTGTGGTTGTCCACACCTGAGTTCAATTTCTCTAGCCACACCCAGGCCTGATTATTGCCACACCTGTTCACAATCAAGGCATCACTTAAATAGGAGCTGCTTGACACAGTAAGGTCCACCAGAAGATCCTTAAAAGCTACACATCATGCCGAGACCCAAAGAAATTCAGGAACAATTGAGAAAGAAAGTAATTGAGATCTATCAGTCTGGAAAGGGTTATAAAGCCATTTCCAAAGCTTTGGGAATCCAGCGAACCACAGTGAGAGCCATTATCCACAAATGGCGAAGACATGGAACAGTGGTGAACCTTCCCAGGAGTGGCCGGCCGCCCAAAATTACCCCAAGAGCGCAGCGACGACTCATCCAAGAGGTCACAAAAGACCCCACAACAACGTCCAAGGAACTGCAGGCCTCACTTGCCTCAGTTAAGGTCAGCGTTCATGCCTCCACCATCAGGAAAAGACTGGGCAAAAATGGCCTGAATGGCAGAGTTCCAAGGAGAAAACCACTGCTGAGCAAAAAGAACATCAAAGCTCGTCTCAATTTCTCCACAACACATCTTGATGATCCCCAAGACTTTTGGGACAACATTCTGTGGACCGATGAGACAAAAGTGGAACTCTTTGGAAGGTGTGTGTCCAAGTATATCTGGCGTAGAAGGAACACTGCATTTCATAAAAAGAACATTATACCAACAGTAAAATATGGTGGTGGTAGTGTGATGGTCTGGGGCTGTTTTGCTGCTTCAGGACCTGGAAGACTTGCCGTGATAAAAGGAACTATGAATTCTGCTGTCTACCAAGAGATCCTGAAGGAGAATGTACGACCATCTGTTCGTGTACTCAAGCTGAAACGAACTTGGGTTCTGCAGCAGGACAATGATCCTAAACACACCAGCAAGTCCACCACCGAATGGCTGAAGAAAAACAAAATGAAGACTTTGGAGTGGCCTAGCCAAAGTCCTGACCTGAATCCTATTGAGATGTTGTGGTATGACCTTAAAAAGGCCGTTCATGCTCGAAAACCCTCTAATGTAACTGAATTAGGACAATTCTGCAAAGATGAGTGGATCAAAATTCCTCCAGGACGCTGTAAAAGCCTCATTGCACGTTATCGCAAACGCTTGGTTGCAGTTGTTGCTGCTAAGGGTGGCCCAACCAGTTATTAGGTTTAGGGGGCAATCACTTTTTCACACAGGGCCATGATGGTTTGGATTTTTTTTCACCTTTAATAATAAACACCTTAATTTACAAATTGCATTTTGTGTTTACTTGTGTTGTCCTTGACTATTGTTTAAATTGGTTTGATGTTCCGAAACACTTAAGTGTGACAAACATGCAAAGGAACAGGAAATGAGGAAGGGGGCAAACACTTTTTCACACCACTGTATATCACTGATTCCCAAGGAAGGGAAAGACTTAGCCCAATGCGGAAATTACCGTCCCATAGCACTCCTGAATATTGACCTGAAACCTTTCGCGAAAATTTTATCCAACAGATTACTGCCGTATATCCCGAATCTGATCCACTTTGACCAGGTAGGATTTGTGCCACTGCGGGAGGCGAGAGACAATACGGTTCGAGTTCTCAACCTCATCCATGCGGCACGCGTCCTGGGCAGGCCCCTTCTCATGCTGTCCACAGATGCGGAAAAGGCCTTTGACAGGGTGGCCTGGCATTTCATGCGGGCCATCCTGGAACACATTGGCTTGGGCCCTAACATGTTAGGATGAGTTATGTCACTTTATTCGAACCCCTCAGCGGCGGTTCGGGTAAACGAGTGGTGCTCGCAATCGTTTTCAATCACCAATGGGACGAGGCAGGGGTGCCCCCTGTCCCCCCTAATTTTTATTCTGACGCTGGAGCCCTTGATGTGCCACATCAGGAGTGATCCGAATATTGTCGGCATACAAAAATCATCTGCACACCATAAAATTGCCGCGTACGCAAATGGCTTAATTTTTTTTTGTTTCTAACCCACATACTTCGCTCCCCAACATTTTAGAAGCCCTCAGACGCTATGGTAAATTATCAAACTACAAGATTAACTGCATCAAGTCGGCTGTGTTGAACGTCTCGGTCCCTGAAAGCGAACTCAAGGGCCTCCGCTCAGCTTTCCCTTTCCGATGGACAGACGACTCCATACGTTATTTGGGCGTTGACATCGCTGCGGACTTGGCACGGTTATATTCACTCAACTTTGTCCCCCTATTGCGCAGACTAAAGTCAGACTTGGAAAGTTGGCATGCCCTGACCTTGACGTGGTTTGCCCGGTGCAATGCGTTTAAAAATGACGGCCCTCCCACGGATCTTATATCTGTTCCAAACGCTGCTCATTCAGATCCCCCTAACTTTTTCAACAGGTGATGGTCTTACTCCGGGACTTTATCTGGGCACGAAAACTGCCGAGAGCCCGCCTGCAACTGTTAGCTAAACCAAAAGACAGAGGAGGCTTGGGCCTCCCCGATCTCCGTCAATACCACAGAGCGACTCTTCTTGCGAAAGTGGTGGACTGGTATTGTAATCAGCCGCACAAGCAATGGGTGGAGATGGAGATCGAGGACGTGTCCATTCCCTTACTGACTTCCCCCTGGCTTCTGTCCTCCCCCCCCAAAGGATCTGTTGGATCACCCCCTGATAGGAGCCACACTTTCTGTAGTACGGAGATTGTTCCGCCACACGCACATTGCCCCCCTACCTTCGCCTATGACTCCCATTATCGGCAATCCCGAATTCCCTCCGGGATTTACCAACAAGAGACTACGGCAGTTGACGGCGGGTGGGAAACATCGTCTAGGGGAAATTTGGCCTTTGGGGGAGCTTCCGTCCACACAAACAATCACAGATCTGACTGACCCTCCACTTGACTTTTTTAGCACATTCCAACTTCGCCATTTTCTTCGAGCCATCCAAAGAGGTTCCTACACTCCACGTACCCTGACAGACTTTGAATCCCTCTGTCATAAAAGTGAACCAGTGCGACATACCCTCTCCCTTTTGTATAACCTTCTGATTAGCATAGAGGGGGAGTCTGACCCCTTGTTTATCCGTCAATGGGAAGAGGACTTGGACAGGAAATTTACCCCTCTGCAGATAGGAAAAATTTTAACTCTAACACATAAAGCCTCCATTGCGAGCCAATACCAGGAATCGGGGTATAAGATAATCACATGTTGGTATAGGGTCCCGTTTATCCTGCATAAAATGAACAGCACGATCCCTGACACCTGTTGGAGGTGCGATGCGGCTGTAGGGACAATGAGCCACATTTTCTGGACATGCCCAGCTATACAGAGCTTTTGGACAGGGGTGACTGCGACGATCAAGATCAACATCACGTTGGTGTCACCGATAACCCGGCGGCATGCCTCCTACACCTCACAGAGAGACCCGTCAGAAAATATAAAAAGACCCTCACTATGCAACTATTAAACGCAGCGAGGGCGTGCATACCCGCGCTGTGGAGACGACCCCAGCCCCCCTCCAAAGTCTTGTGGTACTCCAAGGTTAATCACATCCTCCGGATGGAGGAACTGTCGGCCACCCGCTACAACACAGAAGAGGCTTTCTGTGATAAATGGAGGCCCTGGAGGTACTTTACTGGTACACGTGAATATGTTTGCGAAGTGAGCAATACTTCCGACCCAGGAAATGATTGAACGCTCCACAGTGCGGGCGATGCCCGCTTTGGACGGTCCTTCTGCTACTCTCCCCCCCCCCCCCTTTTTTTTTCCACACGCCGCCACCCCCCCCTGTTCCCCCTATTTCGCTACCTGCTCTCTCTTTTCTTCCCTCCCCCCTCCAGACGTGCTCTGTCCACGCCATAGTTTATGTGATATCGAGGAATGCTGGGGTTATGCGCCCCACCGGAGAATGTATAAACTGGGTTCTACAGTTTCTTCACTACCCAGGTTCTTGAAATCTTGGTTACCCCCGGCCAGATAATGGGTACAGTTAGACTGGCCCTGGATATGCATTCACCGTTCTGAATATTGTGATATGAGCTCCTTTTTCTTTTTCTCTGTGTAAGATATCTAGGGCTCATCCTCCTGAGTCTAGTGTTACTTTGTTCTTCATTATCGAAAAATTTTAACATTTGGATATGTTAAACAGTTGTATGTTTTCCACATGTTAATAAAGAATTTAAAAAAAAAAACTCTAAACACATGCGCAATTTTAATACGTGACATGTTTGGTATCTATTTACTTGGCATACCATCATCTTTCACAATATACAAAAAAATAAAAATAAATTGAGTTATCTTTAGTGTTTCTATATTTTTTTTAAATATATGAGAAAAATTGCTGCGCAAATACCGTGTAACATAAAAAGTTTCAATGACCACCATTTTATTCCCTAGGGTGTCTGCTAAAACAATTATATATATATATATATATATATATATATATATATATATATATATATATATATATATATATATACATTTTATACACAGTTGTGTGAAAAAAGTATTTTTCTCTACTGGAGAATCTAAGCTTATTGAAATAACCTTTTTTTAAAAATAATAATTCTCTTTATTTTGAAGAAAGCTTTTAATGCAGTAATAAAGCATGCACAGTTAGTTGGTTATCGGTGGGTTGTCCCCTGCTGGCTTATTTTATACCTTGTTGACTAAGGGCCGGTTCACACTAGTGCGATGCCAGACATCGCATGTAATTCGCAGCGCACTGCTGTTCACATTACATGCGATGTCTGTGCGGGTGCGATGCCAGCCATACAGATAGCATGGCTGATATCGCACCGCATTCGGTCCAAACACGCACAGGACCCTTTTTTCTGTTTGGACCAGAATCGGATCGCATGTGTGTTCACACATGCGATCCGATTCATGTCCGAACTGTCAGTTCGCAGTGCGATTCGTGAGCTGATATGGGGATGTCGTTAACATATAATGACACTCCCTAGCAGTTCGCATATGGCAGTGTGAACTGCCGTGCATGTCAGGAGTGATGTGGGAACCCGCACATGATTCGCAGGGTTCTCGCATCGCGCTAGTGTGAACCGGCACTTAAGGGGTTAAAATCTCCACTACAAAGTCCTCAGCCCTACCACTCTCTCACTTCCCCTGCTATGTATGGTAAAATATATGGAGAGCCCACCTGTAAGTAATAATCTCTCTAATGGGCATACACATTGAAGGCAATAAAAGTTTCTAAAAATTCTACTGCAGATAAAACAATGGAAAAACATTTGAGTACTTGTTATGAACCATACCACTTCAGCTGTTTTTTTTTTCTGTATAAATTAATTCCACAACTAGAAAACTAACCATGCCACTACAAGTGCAATCTCTGTTAGATTTATCAGTTATATGGTGTGAGCGCCATGCCAAATGGATACAACTTGACTGGAGGGTTTAGACGGGTGCTCGCACTACATAGTTGTTCATAAATCATAAAAGAGGCGTTGTGCAGTCAAATTTTATGAATCAACCAGAAACGCAGTGTAAACTTATACATTGATCTAATACTCACAACATCGGGCTGCGCCAGCTGTGCACAGAAAAAACTTATTATTCCAGTTCCACAACCTAGATCGAGGATTCGCTTTCCTTTCAGTGCTGAACTGTTTTGTAGTATAACATTTCTGTAAGTCTGTGTACGAGGCTGGTCAGACAGCATTTCCAAGTGTAGCTTCTGCATGAAAGAGATGGGAGTGAAAAATCTGACAGATGTACAGACTAAATTATCTGATCTGGAAGGACAGTACATTTTACCAAAGTCTTGTAGCTCCCATAATACTCCTTGTCCTGCCATGGGTCATCGTCCTCTGCATCGTCTTCATCGTTTATTTTGTGCAAATGACTGGCTGGCACATACCCACAATTACCATTATGCTCAACCCACCACCAATCTGGTGTCACTGCAGACAGGAGGAGGACCCTGTCCCCATAAGAAAGGCTCAGCTGTTCAGAAAAAACAAAGACCACAGGCAGAAAAAAATCATTTAGATGTTTAAAATTCAGCTAAAAGGAGTTTATTTAACATTGTCACAAGTCAAAAGTTCTGAGAAGCTAAAATCAAAAAAAGTGACCGTTTTGTGACTTCTGGGCTGTATATTCGTTTCTGCATATTGACATCAACCACAATGAGACTGAACAGGCACAGCTTACTGCCTTATAATCAGTAAGCAACATTGGAGGCTGAAAATGGGTTCTTTCATCTATGAAGCCATTTTATGTCATTCCTATCCTGCACAACTTGAAAACATGAACGCTTTCATTGCTGACATCCTTCTGAAAATATTAGTTGCTTGAAACTCATGATAATCCTCTGATCTACCAAGTCACTAGGAAAAAAGCTTAAAGGATAAGTTCACAAAAAATAAATAAATGCACTTTTTTTTTTTTTTGCTAGGAACCTGTAATACATTAATACATTGCAATGATAAGGTCCTGTAGCTGTCTACCCATACCTCTGAGATGGGCAGGCAGTTTTCACACTGACGGGAAGCTCAATTAACTAACTAGGGCGATTAACAGTGCACTGGTAGTTCATAGAGAACTTCAAGTGGATAGCCCCAAAGGATGACAGTAATTGTAGTTTTCCCATTCACAAAACACTGTGAATGAATGACATGGCCAGGCAGGTGGAGCCCCACACTGCTACGTGTTTTTTTAGATTGTGACCAGGAGCAGCGAGAAGATCGCCTCTTGCTGGCAAAACGGGGCATCGGGGAGGTGCAGGGCGTGTGCATTTATAACATGTTACACCCTGAATATGGACTGGGAAACTGGTCAGAGTTGAGGGAAAGATGGATGGTGCTAAAAACAGGGATATTCTTGAGCAAAACCTGTACCACTCTGTGTGTGATTTGAGGCTAGGATGGAGGTTCACCTTCCAGCAGGACAATGACCCCAAACACTGCTAAAGCAACACTTGAGTGGTTTAAGGGGAAACATATAAATGTGTTGGAATGGCCTAGTCAAAGCCCAGACCTCAATCCAATAGAAAATATGTGGTCACACTTAAGATTGTTGTTCACAATCACAAACCATTCAACTTGAAGGTGCTGGAGCAGTTTTGCAAGGAGAAATGGGCAAAAATCACAGTGATAAGATGTGGCAAGCTCATAGAGACCTATCCAAAATGACTTGGAGCTGTGATAGCTGCAAAAGGTGGTTCTACAAAGTATTGACTTTAGGAGGATGAATAGTTATACACATTGACTTTTTCTGTTATTTTGTCCTATTTGTTTGCGTCACAATAAAAAAAAAAAAAAAAAAAGATTATATATATATATATATATATATATATATATATACACACAGTTGTGGGCATGTTCTGTAAATTAAATGATGCAAATCCTCAAACAATCCATGTTAATTCCAGGTTGTTAGGCAACAAAACAAAAAAAATGCCAGGGGGGGGGGGGGTGAATACTTTTGCAAAGCACTGTATATGCGCTCTAGCAATTTATACTGGAAATAAACCTACCCCCATACCTGTGTTTCTTCAGCAGCTGCAAAGTCACACATCATGACAAATTCATTTGAGCTGCAATCTTCATAAGGATAATGCGCCATATAGTCCATGGCAGAGGAGATCCCTAAGCGACTTAAGTCTGGAAGCTGCTCATACGACTCTCCATAACTGCATTCACACCGACTGTCATCTTGGTCTTCATGTTCCACTGGCCAAAGATCACCTTCAATCTCTCCACTTTTAAGTTGCCTTGCCATGCATTCAGATGAATCTCCAACCACTTGATTTGCTGTTGTGCCAGCGGAATGACTGCTTGTATTGTTCATTCTGCACCCAGAAAAATCGCCAGCCTTGTCTGCTTCTTTACAAGCTAGTGGATCATTTTCCATTGTTCTACAATGGTGCAAACACCCCTTCCCACAGCTCTCCGGACTCCTATTCCCCTCCACTGTGCTATAGCTAGCTGGATCCCTTTCCAATTGTTTTTCTCTATCATTATTTGTGTGGTTCTCTGTGTTACTGCCTGCATACCCTGCCCTCCCTCCAACTTCAGAATCACATAAACCCATTTCTAACTCCATTATTCTCACCTGACAGTTACTGTGTATTTCTATTGGTTTTACCCCACAGTCACATAGCTTGGTGTCCATGTCCCTCGTGGAGCATGACTGGCTATTTACACCAGTAGCAGCTGACATGGTTTCAGTTCTCTTCTCTGGTTCTGTCTTCTGTCTAATGTTCCTCTCCCCTTTTCTGTGCTTCTCTAAACCATCTCCACACCGTTCCTGTCCTTCCATGTCACCTAACTCTAATGGTATCTCTCCATAACTTCTTCATCTTGGTGCTACAAAGACTGCGAGCAAAAACGGATGGAACCGTGTTACCTAATAGGACTTTCCAGTTCTCACACTCTATTCAGATCATCTACACAATGGTACTGAACTCCACTTATCTACCCCAGGCTCAAATTCAAAGACAGCTAATCCTTCATTTCAGCTATGTCTACTGTAATCTCCTAAACCCCCTGTGATTCCTCTGCCTTGGAGCACTGGCTGGGTTTTGGATAGGTCTTCTTCCCATTTATGGAGACATACACTTGGTTTTGTTTTCACATTCCTGGTGATCTCCCCAATAGAAGAGAATTTTTCTGCAACTGTTCTACAATATCAGGTCACATCACTGCTACTTTCCACAAAAAATCAGTACATTTCACCAATACCGGGACAACTCACTACTACCAGCCGTGTTTGAACAATTTACTGCGAATACCTAATTCCAAAGCATTGATCTGCTACTGTTCCCCAATTCCAGAACGGATCTGCTACTCAGTCCAGTACCAGAATAATTTACTGCTACTGTCCCCAATTCCAGGAAAACTGATCTGCTACTGTCCTCAAGTTGCAGGATAATTTACTGCTACTGTCCTTAATTCCAGAACATTGATCTACTACCGTTCCCAATTCCAGGACAACGGATCTGCTCTTCAGCCAATCCCAGGATAATTTACTGCTATTGTCCCCAATTCCAGGACAATTGATCTGCTACTCTGCCCAATCCCAGGATTATGTATTGCTACTGTCCACAATTCCAGGACAATTCACTACAATTGTCCTTGGTTTCAGGGTCACTGTCCCCAATTCCAGGACAATTTACTGCTACCTTCCCCAGTACAGGACACTTCACTACTCCCTCCCCCAACACCTCACCCGTCCTTGTACATTTGTTAGACTTCTCAGTGACAACCGTCACCTCACCAATGATAAACTAGGACACCTCCGCTGTAATCTGTGGGGACCCGTGTCCTCGTATCTGCTCGGTCTCGGTGCTCTCCCACTCTTCCTACTTGTTATCAGCCCCTTCCCTTCTCATCTCTTCTGACCTACAGCGGCTTCCTGCTGCCTCCGGATGACACTTAGCCGCTTCCCCCGCTCAGGCGACTTTATTACTTAGTGCACTCCACTATGCCCCCTGCTGGCAGCTCAGCAGTACACCCTCCGACCATACACTGCACACACAGCCAGAGAGTTTCACTGACGGGTTTTCGGTTCAGCTGGCAAAGCATTGTGGGACTTGTAGTTTCCTCATGAGTCATCGTGCTGCAGGAAAGCATGTCATCTGAACGTGTATTCATTCATAATCATTTCCTTCGTGTTTACTCCATCAAAATCCTTTTCTTACCTGGCAATCTGTGTCTGTATGTGTATGTCCAGAGAAAACTTTTTAACAAGGAACTAGAAAGTATTCGCAAACTGGATTGATTTTTTTTATTGATTTTTTTATTTTTATTTTTATTTTTTATAAGAATTATATTTATCTTTTCGGGAAAAAAAAATCTAGGTGTGAACACAGTCTTTCATGATTACTGCAATGCAAGGTAGGCAGCCTTTTCAGCACAATGATTTCAAAGGAGTTGAGAGTGTCGATTTTATAACAAAAAAAAATTTCAACTTCACACTCTCAATCACGAAAGGGATTTTTTACAAAGTAAATGCTGTAAATGAAGCTGAAGTTATCTTCTTATTCAGGTTGGATCTTTATTCACAAAAGTGATTATTTACTAAACAATCATCTGCAATGTTTAAAATAAAATCATGAACTTTAACAACAATTCTATCTCCCTAAATGCCATATATTTAACCACTTCAATACCGGGCACTTAAACACCTTCTTGCCCAGACCAATTTTGAGCTTTCAGCGCTGTCACACTTTGAATGACAATTGCGCGGTCATACAACACTGTACCCAAATGAAATGTTTATCATTTTTTTTCCCACAAATAGAGCTTTCTTTTGGTGGTATTTGATCACCTCTACAGTTTTTATTTTTTGCTAAACAAATAAAAAAAGACCGAAAATTTTGAAAAAATGTTTTTTTTTTGTTTCAGTTTCAAAACTTTGTAAATAAGTACGTTTTCTCCTTCACTGATGGGCACTGATGGGGCTACACTGACGGGCACTGATGGGCACCGATGAGGTGGCACCAATGAGGTGGCACCAATGAAGTGGCACTGATGAGGCGGCATTGATGGACACTGATATGTGGCACTGATAGGCGGCACTGATAGGCGGCACTGATGGGCGACAGGGATGGGCACTCATAGGTGGCACTGATGGGCACCGATGAGGTGGCATCAATGAAGTGGCACTGATGAGGCGGCATTGATGGACACTGATATGTGGCACTGATAGGCGACACTGATGGGCACTGATAGGTGGCACTGATGGGCGACACGGATGGGCACTGATAGGTGGCACAAATTGCCACTGATAGCTGGCACGGATTGGCATGGATAGGCGGCATGGATGGGCATGGATAGGCGGTACAGATGGGCATGGATAGGCAGCACAGATGGGCACTGATAGGTGGCACGGATGGGCACTGATAGGCGGCATTGTATTGTATTAACTGTACTGATGGATGCCAATCCGTGCCAAACAATAATGCATGCCAATCAGTGATGCCCATTGTGGGCACTGATTGGCATCCATTGTGGGCACTGATTGGCATCCACTGTGGGCACTGACTTTAATCCCTGTTGGTCTAGGGTGGCATACCTTGTGCTGGGCATCCCTGGTGGTCTGGTGGCGTCCCTGGTGGTCCAGTGTGGGCATCCTCGGGGGGGGGGCTGCGCTGATAATCAATCAGCACAGACCCCCCTGTCAGAGGAGCAGCCGATCGGCTCTCCTCTACTCGCGAGTGAGGAAAAGCCGATCACCGGCTCTTCCTATTTACACTGTGATCGGCCGTGAATGGACACGGCTGATCACGTGGTAAGGAGTCTCCGTCGGAGACTCTTTACCAAGATCGTAGTTGCCGGGTGTCAGACTGACACCCCGCAACAACGATCGCTGCGATGCGCGCCCAGCAGCTAAAAATCCTGATCACGTCATATGATGTCCGGTCAGGATTTTGAAACCACTTTGCCGCCGTGTTTCTGTTATAGGGCGGGCGGCAAGTGGTTAAAGGGGTAATTCAGAATAAATATCTGAAAACCATCTTGGCTCACCCAAATTCCACTTGTTTTATACTCATTGGGCATCCTACTACATAGGAAAGTTCAATTTGGCCCGAGCCAAGTGATGGAAATCATAAAATATGGCACCAAACTTGTCACCCATGGATTTCAATGGGAAATTCTGAATAAGAAGCCAAGCTATTCGTACAGTGGTGTGAAAAAGTGTTTGCCCCCCCCCTTCCTCGTTTCCTGTTCCTTTGCATGTTTGTCACACTTAAGTGTTTCGGAACATCAAACCAATTTAAACAATAGTCAAGGACAACACAAGTAAACACAAAATGCAATTTGTAAATGAAGGTGTTTATTATTAAAGGTGAAAAAAAATCCAAGAACTTTGAGTAGGGTCGGAGCGGAACCCCATAACGTGGTCAGATCATGCCTCGGTTCAGCTTGACTTGGCTCTTGCCTGCTCCATGCCGAGAACCTGTCATTGGAGACTCAATGACTTTCTCCTCTGCAACCCCATTGTCGAGGCTCAACTGTCCCAAAATTTATCGGAATTTTTTCAACTGAATGAGGGCTCAGTGGCGGAGGTGTCTACCCTATGGGAAGCCCACAAGGCGTTTTTTAGAGGTGCGTGTATCTCTGCCGGCGCCCGCTTAAAGCGGGACTCGGCAGCCCAGAGGCAAGACACCCTCTTACAGCTCCGTAAGGCTGAAGATCTGCTTCTGGCTTCCCCTACGGTGACCCGTCTGCGCACAGTCACAACCCTCCGTGAGCGTCTGAAATCGCTAGATATGCAAAAATGTTCTAAGGCCCTAATTTGGGCAAAGCAGAAATTTTATGAGATCGCTAACAAACCCCACAGGATGCTAGTAAACAAGCTTAAACCGCGTCCTTTTCAATCTTATCCTGAACTCCTCCTTCAGGCTGACGGCTCCCCGACCCATTGTCCTTTGACGATGTCCAAAGTTTTTGGCTCGTTTTACGACAAATTGTACAACTGTTTAGCTTCTGACCCTAAACACTTATTCACTCAAGAGGCTTTTGATTGTTTTTGCTCCCCTTTAAAGTTGCCTAAACTATCACCGTCACAGGTAGCCACCCTTAATGCAGATATCTCGATAGAAGAGTTAGCAGCAGTAGTGAAGGAACTGCCCTTACATAAGTCCCCTGGGCCTGACGGTCTACCATATCAATATTATAAGACTTTCCTTCCCATCCTCGGCCCCCACTTATTAAAACTCTACTCCTCCTTACAAAAAGGGGTCACTCCACATTCGCAATTCCTACACGCTCATATCACAGTCCTTCCGAAACCGAGCAAACCCCCATCCCTGCCAGATAATTACAGGCCCATTGCCCAGATTATAAAATCTTTACAAAAATTTTAGCCAACAGACTTTCTTCCATAATCCCCACCCTTGTTCATAACGATCAAGTGGGTTTTGTTTTAGGTAGACAGGCAAGCGATAACACCAGACGTACCATTGATCTAATTGACATGCTCGATAAAACCTCCCGCTCTGCTCTTATTCTCAGCCTAGATGCCCAAAAGGCTTTTGATAGGCTTGGATGGCCTTACATGTTTGCCACACTTGCACGCTACGGTTTTTCAGGCTCCTTTGTATCGGCTCTTCAAGCCCTTTATTCCCATCCCACCTCACAAGTTCAATTGGCATCCTTCAAATCCCCAACGTTTACACATAGCAATGGTACCAGACAGGGCTGCCCCCTTTCCCCCTTGTTATTTATATTGTGCCTTGAACCCCTGGCAGCACGCATTCGGGAAGACTCGGACATCAGGGGAGTCTCTTTACGACGGAAAGAATACAAGCTGTCCTTGTTTGCAGACGACATATTGCTTACTTTAACTAAACCTCACACCTCACTCCCCAACCTCCATGCCCTCCTAGAAACGTTTGGTGATATATCTGGATACAAAGTTAATACAGCTAAAACCGAAGCGCTCCCCATTCACATCCCGTCCCCACTCCTCGCCGCTTTACGCAACACCTTTCCCTACCAGTGGCGCTCGGACTCACTCAAATATTTAGGCATTCATTTAACAGCGTCCTATCGCACACTATACCAGGCTAACTTTCTCTCTTTAATTTCAGAAACGCACAGTCTACTCCGTAAATGGATGGAATGTCCCCTATCCCTTTTAGGTAGGATAAATGTCCTCAAAATGGCGATACTCCCTAAATTTTTGTATCTTTTCGAAACTTTACCTGTTGCCCTTCCCATGCCCCAGCTTCGCAATATCCAGAGGGCTTTTACAAAATTCATATGGGGTGACAAAGCACATAGAATTGCCCATACGGTAGTCTTCGCACCGCGCTCACACGGAGGTCTGGGAGCTCCCGATATTATACGATATTATTACGCGACTCACTTATCTACGACGATCTCCTGGTCCTCCTATTTTGCGACGAGTCGATGGGCGGAGATAGAAATGAGTATCACTGACCCGGTCCATCCTTGTTCTATGCTATGGTCTGACCTATCCTCTTCTATATCACAACTCAGACGTATTTGCCTTGCTCCTATGCTATTTACTCTGGATATTTGGAAAAAATGCCACAAGAAATTCTCTCTCTCCTCCCCCTGTCCATCCCTTTTAAATGTTACCCACAACCCGGACATACCTGACAGTCTGTCCACAGTGGCTATGACCCCGTGGACTCAAGCAGGCATTTTCCAACTCCGCCACTTAGTTCACCCAGTGTCCCGCAAACTTTTATCTTTCCCAGACTTACAAGACAAATTCGACATTCCACAACGGTCCATTTTCACCTACCTTCAATTTAAACACTACTTTTGCTCCGTATCTCCTGCCATGAGCCTGGAGAAACCTAACGCCTTTGAAATTCTGTGCACCCAGGGCTCACACCAGAAGGGTCTCATATCCGCTATTTACAGGATTCTTCATGACTCATTGCCTCCCACTCTAGATTCTCACCTTTATATGCGGAAATGGGCCAAAATCCTACCCGCTACTATTTCTCTCCCTCAATGGCAGGAGATCTGGACTTCCATCTCCAAAGTTTCGAGATGTGTAGAACAGAAAGAAACTGCTTATAAAGTACTAATGTTTTGGTATAGGACCCCCGAAGTTTTACATAAGTATGATCCCTCACTGTCTCGTTTATGCTGGAGGTGCCTACAGGACATCGGCACACAACTTCATATCTTTTGGGACTGTCCACGTATCACATCTTTTTGGTCTATGGTCCAATCCATTCTCCAATCAATATTGAAAAGAGATATCCCACTGACTCCGACACATTACCTTTTAGGCCTTCCGATCCTAGATCTCCCTAAATATGCTAAAAAACTGATGGCTTTTATACTCCTAGCTGCCAAGAGAGTAATACCGGCTCATTGGCTATCTCCCATACCTCCCACGCAAGCACATGTGGTCTCGTCCATTGCTCACATGCGTACGATGGAACATCTGACGGCAATAGCTCATGATTCCTTGCCTAAATTTTTTAAGACATGGGACCCATGGGATGCCTCCATATTCAACCCAGAATCCTTTGTTGCCCCTTGTGCCAACCCTTCCTTAAGTAACCTTAGGGAGATTTAATATCTTGTTTACTGTATTATACCGTATCAGACCAAAGGTACCCATACTTACCCATACGTCTGGTTTTCAATGTTTTGGCTCGTTCTATCTTCCTTTTTCAGTTATGCCATCACCATCGTATACAGCTTCATGGTGTATCCTATCACTTGCCTAATTGTAACCTACAATATGGTGCCCCTACTATGTCTAACCAATGTTATTGACTACTGTACCGTATTTATGACATTTTTGTACTGTTTACAAAAATTTTTTCAATAAATATACATTTAAAAAAAAAAAAAAACTTTGAGTAGGAATATGGTGAGCAGAACTTTATAGTCCATCTGGGTCTGGACTTTTACCTACTGGGGTTGATTAAATGGTGGCTAGAAGTTCCTTGGCTTTGGGTGGGGGGGGGTCAAACCAGTAATTTGTAGCTGGGTATGAAGGTGGTAGTATTCTAATCTTGAATTGACTAATTATGTTTTTGGATCTCCAGTTCAGTAAGAGGGGTGGGGATATTATTTCATTTTAAAGCAGTTGTATACCCGCACATCTAAAAAAAATAAATAAATAAATAAAACCCAGTAAGGCCAAGGCATAATGAGCTAGTATGCACTGCATACTAGCTCATTATGAAATACTTACCTTAGATTGAAGCCCCCGTATCGCAGCCTGGTCCAAGCCGAGGGAGCTGACATTTTGCCCTCGGCGTTCCTTCTGGGTTTGCGGCTCCGGTGCTGTGAATGGCTGGAGCCCCAATGACATCAGTATTCCTGGCAGGGTCCGGCAATGTCTGCTGGACCTTCAGCCGGGCATTCAGAGCACATGCACCACTGACGTCAGCGGCTGCATGCAAAGTGAATATCTCCTAAACCGTACAGGTTTAGGAGATATTACTTTTACCTATAGGTAAGACTTATTATAGGCTTACCTGTAGGTAAAAATTACAAATTAGGGTATACACTTTAAAATTAGTCACTGAATACTTGTAGGACATGTGGGGGGGGGGGGGGGGGGCAGCAGACAATAGGAGTTTGTCTTTGACATTTTTAATGGCTGTAGGTTTAGGGGTGTGGTGGTAAAACAACCTTGCAATGGATTTTCTGCATTTTTTGCCACATTTATTGAAACTGGCAGTGAATTTTTCTGTATAATTTTATGGGCTTGATTATACAGCTTGAGGAGGTGAAATCTAGTCACAGAGATTATTGCAGGGTGAGTGGGACAGTTGGGGAAAGCCTTTGAATATCCTTTAATTTGGGCTCCTTGTATAAAGATCCCTCAAAGCACTGCCTTCAGTGCCTCCCACTGAAGTATGTGTGTGTGTGTGTGTGTGTGTGTGTGTGTGTGTGTGTGTGGGGGGGGGGGGTGTATAATCATGTTCATGGTCAGATATGTGGTGGAATATTGCATCAACAATCCCTTGGTGGTAAGTAGGGTCATTGAGAATGGTGTGATTAAGGCACCAGGACCATTCAGTTTCTGGGCCTTGAGGTACTTTGAGGTTGAACTTGACTGGGTAATGATCTGATTATTACTATAGGTCATGTTGGCTGGTGGAAAAATAGTCAATTTGACTGGGTGGCAAATGTGTGGCAGATTAAAAAAGTTGCAAGTACTCTGCAGTCATGGATGTCTGGTTTTGGTTTGGTGTTTTTTTTCTTGTAAGAACCTCAGGAGCACAAAACTGCCATGCAAGAAACAAATGTTTGTAATGCGAGTTTGTTACTTGTTGCTGTGTATGATGAATCAGACATTTTCTCTACTTCTCCTTTTCCCTGATCTCATGTTCCTCTGTTTATCCAACTTTCTTTACCATTTTCTCCTTTTAATCTAATTAAAAATAAGCTGACAATACTTGGCTCAAATCTCATCCTATTCATGCTGAATCGTCTGAAATTTGCACCACTAATGGTGGCCCTGTTGGCACCATCCTGTTCCACAAGCTTCCACTGAAAAGTGAAATTAAAACTGGCAATAGATGGAACCAGTCGAATTTTCGATCCATCTATGGTCCTTCCTGTTTGAGAGCAGTTGATCAAAGGACCAACTGCTCTAGAAGGGGCTTGTTGGAAAAATTTGCTTCAATTAGTGCTGCTGCACTAATCAATGTATTCTGATAATGGGAGAGTCCCTGCTGTTAGAATACAATAGAGCAGCAGGAGGGATTCCCTCATCCAGCTTGAATGTGTGGATTGGGGGATCTGAACTTTTTTAATCAGCTGGTTTGTTGACAAAAAAAAAGAGCCGCCTATGACCAGCTTAAGGCCTCTTTTACATGGCCGATCCGTTCAGGTCCACCTGTCAGTTTTTCAGGCGGACCTGAACGGATGCTCCATAGACCTCTTTGAAGCGTCGGATGTGAGCGATGACATGTCCGCTGACATCAGACCCGTTCCAAAAAGTGTGAAGGAGGAAAAAGCTTCTTTTCCATCGGTCATTGGATCGGGCGACAACAGACACTGCCGTCTGTCGTCATCCGATCTCCCATAGGGGAGAGCGGCGCTCTGACAGGTCCGTCCCTGCGCAGTGTGCAGAGACGGACCTGTCATGTTCCTGCTCAGCTGGGATCGACAGAGCGATCCCCGCTGAGCAAGCAGATATCCACGGGGCAGATCATCACTGATCAGCCCCGTGTGAAAGGACCCTAAGGCCCTTAGTGTACACCCTTGTGAGGGCTGTGTTTTGCCTGTATTGGATGCACAGGTGTTCTGTGCATCTACATGCAGGCAGTCCCATTCATGTCAACTGGGACACAGTGGCTGGATGGACACAGCTGCTGCTCCCCATCTTACATCTGTGAGGGTGCAGGTGCATGTCCCTAAAATGCACACTGTCTGCGTTCAGGGCATGCACCCAAATTGATGTCACATTGGGAACAGCGGCTGTGTCCCAATTGACATGAATAGGTTTGACTGCATGTGAATGCACAGAACACCTGTGCATCTTATGCAGGCAAGACACATCCTTCCTACAGGTGTGTGCTTAGGATAAATTCACTTTTGAAAAAAATAAATAAATGCACATTCTTTTTCCGGGTAATAAAAATGTGCATTTATAATTTTTTTAGGAACCTGAAAAGCATTGCAACATGATCAGCAGATCACTGGTGCAATGTCAGGTTCCTGCAGAGTGTCATTAAGCTGTCTGCCCATACCTCTCATATGGGCAGACAGTTACTTAAGTCCAGAAAGATCAATAAAATGTGGGAGAGCTCACTGGTGCCCTTGCAGTTCATTGAGAATGAAAAGACATCTGCTGCATTAGAAGATGCCACTTGTAGTTCGTTCATTCAGAATGAATGATGTGGCTGTGAGGGGAGAAGGCCCGCGCAGCTCCGCTGTTTTTGAATTGTGACAGAGGCTCAAGGGAGAGAAACCTCCGCCTGCTGTCACAATAGGAGATCAAGTCGAGGCAGGTGATTTAGTAACATTTTACTTCAGTAACCCTGTTAGTAAAGATGAACTTATCCTGTTAGTACGCCTGTGTGAATGAGGCATGAATGGGTGGAAAATTGAACAGTGAATACATCATGTCAAATGCAGTCATCTATCTGGCATTCAAATAACCGCTGTTGCCGCAGCTGTTCAAACACAGTAGTCAACAATGGAGATTTTTGCAGTGATGCTGTTTATGTGAATGGTGAAAGCTAATTGTGTGTGGCTAACCTCACTTAGAACAATGATAAAAATTCCGCTCTCATTTTAAGATTATAATAATTTTTTTGAGGGGGAATTCCACTTGACAAAACTTGACGTGATTGCTTGATAGTTAAAGTGCATCTATACCCAAAACCAAAATTTTTATATATTGCAGCTTACTAGATGTGGTGGTTGCATTCGTTTTCTTTTTTCACAGATAATGAATGTCAAACATGCCTGCCTATGTTTCCTGGTAGGGATGAGCCCAATGTTCGAGTTGAATGTAAGTTCGACGCGAACATCGGCTGTTCACCGAATAGTGAACAATTTGGGGTGTTCGAGGCAAATTCAAAAGCAGCGGAACACCCTTTAAAAGTCTATGGGAGAAATCAAAAGTGCTAATTTTTAAAGGCTTATATGCATGGTATTGTCATAAAAAGTGTTTGGGGACCTGGGTCCTGCCCCAGGGAACATGTATCAATGCAAAAAAAAAGTTTGAAAAATGGCTGTTTTTTGGGGAGCAGTGATTTTAATAATGCTTAAAGTGAAACAATAAAAGTGAAATATTCCTTTAAATTTCATACCTGGGGGATGTCTATAGTATGTTTGTAAAGTGGCACATGTTTCTCGTGTTTAGAACAGTCCAAGAGCAAAATTACATTTCTAAAGTTTCTAAAAAAAAGTCATTTAAAACTACTCGCAGCTATAATGAATTGTCGGTCCCAGCAATGCAGATAAAAAGTCATTGAAAAATACGGCATAGGATCCCCCCAGTCCATTACCAGTCCCTTTGGGTCTGGTATGAATATTAAGGAGAACCCCGCACCAAAATAAAAAAAAATGGGGTTGGGGTCCCCCTCAAAATCCATACCAGACCCTTATCTGAGCACGCAACCTGGCAGGCCGCAGAAAATAGGGGGGGGCGGGAGAGCGCCCCCCTCCTGAACCGTACCAGGCCACATGCTCTCAACATGGGGAGGGTGCTTTGGTGTAGCCCCCCGACCCGCCTTCATGGGAGGTTCCCGCCGTATTGACCATCCTTGCAGGTGACAGTACTTTTATAATGGAGGGCGGGGCCGCACGGTGATGTTCCCGGTTGACCCCACCCCCTCTGATGCACGGAGACATCCCTATGGCTTTCCCGGTTGCGTCAGAGGGGGACGGGCCACCCGGTTATGTAAACGGTGGCCCGCCCCCTCTGACGCCCCGGAAAAGCCATAGAGAAGTTAGAGGGGACAGGAACTGTCAAAGCGAAGACGCATCATACAGCAGGAGCCTACCATGGAGGTGGGTCGGCTGCGTTTTCTTTATTCTCAGTACGTTGGCTTCATGGTGCATTTTTATTTTTTAATAAAGGACTTGTCCAAAGCCGTGTCATGTCATTTTTACCATTTTCACACTTTTTTTGTGAAATGGTAGGGGTACATTTGTACCCCGTTACCATTTCACATGGGGTCCCCTTGTTAAAGTGGGCTTCCAGATTCCAAAAAGCCCCCCGCTCACAGACCCCCACAACCACTGGGCAAGAGTTGTGGGAATGAGGCCCTTGTCCCCATCAACATGGGGACAAGGTGCTTTGGGGGCTACCCCAAAGCATCCTCCCCATGTTGAGGGCATGTGGCCAGGTGCAATTCAGGAGGGGGTGCGCTTTCTCGTCCCCCCCCCTTTTCCTGCGGCCTGCCAGGTTGCGTGCTCAGATAAGGGTCTGGTATGGATTTTTGGGGGGACCCCCACACCATTTTTTTATTATTTTGGTACGGGGGTTACCCTTAATATCCATACCAGACCTGAAGGGCCTGGTATGGAATTTGGGGGGACCCCCTATGCAAATTTTCTCCAATCATCTTCCAGGGCAGCATCCAAGAGATAGGCTCCTCCTTCTTGCAACAGGAAACACAGTCCACCATTATAAATTTGTTAGTCTCAGCTGTGTGCCTCAGTTGTTTTGTGTTTCCTCCGGACCCACAGGAGCTGCAAACGTTTGTTATTTTATCCAGTCTCTGTGCTTTCTGCAGGGGACTCCCTGACCAGCATCCCATTCAGCCCAGGGGGCCTTGGGAGGGCAAGCAGTGGCAGCAATCTGAGCCTCAAGGCTCTGCCTGAAGTTTCGCTTCTACAGAGGGGTATGCAACTATGAATCCAGCTGCACTACATGTCGCCGACATTTTTCCCCACAGCTACTGCTCCTCGATGGTGGAGGGCCCTCCTGCCCACCGATCGCTCTGTCCGGTCAAGCACTACAGTGAGTCGCTTCCGGTGACATCGCTTCCGGTCGGCTGCAGCGCAGATTTTTTAAAAATTACAAAGGGCCTTTAATGCTCCCTATTGGAAACCCAGGAGGAGGATGCCAGGGAGGACATGGCAGGTGCAGGTGTGTCCACCAACCTGCACGGGGCCGGAGCTGGAGCAGAAAAGACTTTCTAAGCTAAGGATCCTGGTGGCTGGCCAGGTCAGACGCTTTTCCACCCTGCCCTGCAGATCCTGCATGTCAGGACAGTTCCAAGGTAAGCCAGAGCACTCCGAAGTCACCTCTGTCTTTACCTCTGTACAAACCATACAATTGCATTGTACACCGCCAACCTCACTCAGGCCCTGACCTGAGTGAGGGCACAGACCAGAGCAAGGCATGCACCTCTTGCGGTCACCAGTTTTTCCCCAAATGAAAAAAGCCATTATGCCAAAAATGCATAAAATGGTGGCTAAGGAATCAAATGGCTTCCTTAAGGACATGCTTAACTCCTTCAAAAAGGAAATAATGAGCACTATTGGGCAAATACGATCAACAGTAGAGAAGCTAGAGGTGCCAGCAAGCTCTAGCCAAACCAGTTTCCCTTCTACCAGCAATGTATATATCCCCTTGGGTAGCAGGGAAGAAGCAAATCAGCCAGAACAGGCAGTCGATTCGGATAACTCCAAATAAGACTCCAAGGGTGGCTTATGCTGGAATTCTGAGAGGGATAACTCGGCATCAGAGGGCACCTTATTTCCCTCAGAAGACACGGATAATATTCTAATAATGCAAATTGTCATGCGACTAAGGACTGTAAAGTTGCATGACAAGTCATACCCTATGACTTCCAATGAGTACCATTCATATCTGTGCGACTTCAAGTCGCAGTGACTTCAAAGTGGTCTCTGCACTACTTTGGTCCCACTTTGATGGGACTTGAGGACCATAGATCTCAAGAATGCACAGACATGGTTTCAAGTTGCATCAAAATCGCTGCAAAATGTGTCAGGTCAGGTCGCAATAGTGGAACCTTGCCTAAAGGCTATAGCAGACACACTGGGTATCAAAGAGCAAAAAGCCACAGGGCTTTCCCTGCACAACAAAATATACAAGGGGTTGCAGCCCATCAAACCCAGAACATTTCCGGTGCATCAAACTCTCAAAAGCAAAGTCAAGAGGGAGTGAGATAAGCTAAAGGGGAAGCTCTTCATACCAGCTGCGGTCAAACGCAGGTATCCATTTGCAGAGGAAGATACCAAGACTTGGGCGAAATGTCCCAAAGTCGATGCCTCCTTCGTGAGAGTCGCAAACAAATCTGACTTAGCTTTTGATGATGCAGAGCTTGGGAAGCAGGGGCGGCGATTTTGAATCTGGCAATAGCTTCCACCTGCACAGCTCGCACCCTGTTAGCTGGCTGTCTTAACTGTAAGCGTTGCTAGGAGACACGCCAAGGGAAGAATTAGTGCAGACCATTCCCACACTAACCAGATTGGCAGCTTTCCTAGTGGATGCCTTGGCTGAAATAGTAAGATATCTTCTAGGGCCACGGCCTTAGTGAAGAGAGCCCTGTGGCTTACCGTCGTGGGAGGGGACATCGCCTCCAAGAATAGGCTGTGTGGGATCCCATTCACAGGAAATTTTCTGTTCGGGCCAGACCTGAAAATGGTCCTGGACAGGACCACAGCGAAGAACAAAGGGTTCCCCCAAGAAAAAAAAAAGAAGCAGGGGAAGGCGCCCTTTTGTCATTCCAGGAGATTTAACAAGGAAGCCGCTCAACAGAAAAGCGTGGCCACAATAGACTTGCAAGACACATACTTACATGTACCATAAAGAAAAGTCAAAGATACCTTAGGTTCACGATCCAGGAGCAGGTGGCCACCCTGCATCTGCAGTACACATGTAATGGACTGGGGGGATCCCATGCCATTTTGTGCAATAACTTCTTTTATCTGTATTGCCTAAATACTTTTTTGACAATAACTTGCATACAAGCCTTTAAAATTAGCACTTTTGATTATTCATGTTCGTGTCCCATAGACTTTAACGGTGTTCGCGTGTTTGAATAAATTTTTTGCTTATTCGTCTGTTCTGCTGTGAATGGAACCGGGTGGTGGGGTTGGGGGGGTTGTTCGGCTCATCCCTATTAACTAGGTCATGCCGTTCCAGTAGACTAAAATCCAAATGAAATTGATATTGCTCAAATGCCCTGATCTGTTATCCCAGCCAACTGGCCTCAATGCTTGCAGGTGCTATATACAAATGCAGAATTTTGCCCATTGAGACTTGGGATGAAGCGCCACACAGCCAGTAATAAAAACATAGTACATGTTTATTAAGTATATGCCAGCAATAAAACTGGGAAAAGGTCTCATAATGCCAAACAGTTGGCCCAAATGTACAAATCCATTACATGGTTACATACAGTAATCAAATAGCCCATAGTAAGTATGTCATAGCATCTATGGTGACCCAACACGTTTTGTGAGTTCAGTCTCAATCTTCAGCAGTTGATGCTTAGACATAATCCATAAAGTAAAAATGGATAAAGGATAAAAAATATACCATAGTAATGAACATGTAAATGTATCAGGTAGATTGAAAGGTGGGAATCAGACTAAGGGATCCATGCTCACAAAGATGAAGGATGTTACATGCTAAAGTCGCACCGGTAGCCACCGGAGACGTCTGACCCGGGAGCTGTGGGTAAAGGATTAAAAATGGGCCAGCAGTGCAAAACAGGACAGATGGAAAAATGGGCAAACAAGACCGTCTAGCATGGCCTGCCAGGATGGTGGCTAAAAAATAGAGTGTATATAGTGATAATGCGCAGTAATAAATAAAGAAAAAAATAAATGGAAAAAGGTAAAAAATAGGTGAGAGAAAATATTTAAATAATGATTAAATATTTTTTTTTTTTTTAGCTTGCAGGTGCTAGTTGGGTTGAATACCAGCTCATCAAATCCATCCAGGACAGTAAAATGGTGCCTGTTCACAAACTGTCTCGAAATATGGTAAATTTATTTTAATAAAAATGGCTTTTAGCTTGGTCTCCTACCCTACTTTAAGTGGGGGTTGTCCCATGGATAGGAGACCAAGCTGAAGACTTTTTTTTTTTTTTGAAGAGAAGTTTACCATATGTTGAAACAGTGTGCTTACTGGTGCCATTTTACTGTAATACTGGTCCAGCTGGTCTGAGTTTAGGAGATTCATCCATTCATGCTGTTTAGCACGGATGAAAGAATTTTTTTATTTTTTTCCCCCCAGGACTTCAATATCACAAAATTTGACCCTGAATCTCTTCAAAGTTAAAATGTATCTAATCCCAAAAACAAAAATGTAATACATTGCAGCTTTTCAGTCCTAAGGTCTGGTTCAATCCTATACATTTTTTGGTGCTTTTTGAAGAAACGTACTACAGCCCATTTAGCATGGCTTCCTATAGGACATGTTCACATCTATGCTTTTTTCAGCAGCTGCATTTTTGGAAAGGCAAAACTGTGCTTTTTTGGTTCAATAGACTTTAATGGAGAATTGTGTTTTTGCCATGATTTTATCGTGATTTTGCAGTAATTTGCATTTTTTTTATGTGCCCGACAACAAAATGGCCAAAAAAAAGAATGAAAAAATGCAAAACGTAAATTGCTGCAATATTGCAGTAAAATTGTGTGTGCAAAAAGCACTGCAGAAACGATCAAAAGTAAACTGCATAGTTGCATGCAAGCTGGTCATACATTATACAAATTTCTTATTCAATTTCCTTTAGATTTACTTTTAACTATTTACTACAAGTGCCTGCCTGATTGCATACAAACTGAAAGTGATTGGGTTTGACCTCATATTCTATGGTTTTAGTAAATCTAAAGGAAAAGTATACAAGAAAATTGTATAGTTTATGGTCAGCCTTAGAAAGTGTGACTGCAGTAGATTTCTTTCTTTCAGGTTTTTGTTTCTTTATTTTTACCTGGTAATCCTGTAAATAACCCATTTCTTGTTGCTTTACTTTTACCAATTTCTATGTTGTATCTATGGGGCAGCTATAGTAGTTACACTGCTGGACTAAATATATGACTGCTCTTGTTCATCCCATCACATGGTAAATTGGTGGGACTAGTAGATAAAGTATAACTAGAAGGAAAACTTTTTTTGTTTTGGGGATAGTGAGGTCAGATTAGCACACCCATAGTGTTTTATTTCTGTTTGTTTAACCCGCCTAATTGTATTGTTTACTGTTATCACCAAAGCTGAAAGTGAAGAAAAATTGCACATTTTGGCCTGTCACCAGTTCTGGTAACCCGGGTGACAACCAGGGATTCCCTCACTTTTGAAAGGTTTCACTTCCTGTTTTGACTATGGACAGGAAGTGAAGGGAAATATCCCCAATGGGATAGCAAAAAGGGGTTACTTACTCTATCCAAAATGGGAAAAAAGTTTTGTCTTTAGTTCTATTTTAATGCAAGAAATTATGTTTGTCTTTTTAGTTCAAAAGAAGTGACAAGTACACTGCATTTCTGACAAGTTCAAAGGGTCTTTCTGTACTTAGCTTCCATTGAAAGCATTTTGTTACACATGTTCAATAAGTGCAAAAAATACTTGTTGATCCTGCCATAAATGTAGTGAGTTCCTAACTTATTTTAGTGAGCTGACAACGCTGCACTGAAATCTCAAATAATATTATAAGCCCTGCCTGAGTTCTCAATGTGGACTACAAATAAAACAAAGTGTTAATAGCAGGGGATCACCAGGTGAAAATACAGGAAAAAAGATCCTATGACGTTTGTGGTATAAGTCCCACAAGGCCACATGTTGCTGAACTGTGCTACTACTGTAGCGTGTTTGCTCCTGTGTCCATTAGTATCATGATGTTCTAATATTTGGCTCTTAAGCCTCATACACATGATTGGACTTTGTACAAAAATCAACAGGAAAGTTTGTACAAAGGGCGTCGGCCGAGAACTTGTATTGCATACACACGGCAGGACTTTTTCAGCCAACTTTCACCAAAATCACGTGGTTTTTATGCTCTTTACCGCCACCTTTGGTCAACTTCTGTATTGTTGTCTGATCTTTTGCATTGGTTCTGAGCATGCGTGTTTGTACTTTGTACAAAAGTCCTATGGTTTTCTGTACACACGATCAGACTTTGCTCAATCAGGCTCTCTGCTCTGCCCCTCCAGTGCTCACTGGAGCGCTAGGCTGGGGAGGGGAGGAAGTGGCTGGCTCAGACTCTTAGCATCAGTGGTGCAACTGAGAGGCTGAGCCAGCTGCTGATCCAGGCATTTGGGTGGATTCCAACTGTAGAGTCCTGATCTTTCCCCAGCCTAGCTTTATGAACAAACATGCAGCGCTTGATGGGTGCCAGCAATAAAAGATTGACAAAGCGCAGGCGCGTGAAACATGCTAGTCACGGTCGCCATTGGTCTCCTCAATTTCGGCATTCATCGGCTCAGATCGGGTCTTTCGGGTCCTCTGATTCAGGTGCACAAGCCAGAGCGCTGTTCAGGAAGCCAGGTCCCAGCAAGGTTGATTTTACTGTTTGATTTTATTTTCAATGTCAGACTTTTAATTTTGATGTGCATCCAATAAATTACCTTGATTGTTTACATTATTTACAACAATCTTTCATTTCTGGCACCCATTTGCTATTTACTTCCCTCCAGGAGTTGGCAGCTGCACTGGGCTCTAGCCTTTTGATGAAGTATCAGTAAGACAAGACAATGGTTTTATAATGATGCCAGTTTTAGCGCTTAACCACTTCCCTAGCCGCCCATAGTAATATGACACCCGCAGATAGGATCTCCCATCCTGAGCGGGCGTTACATGACGTCCTCCCATTCCCGGCCGTCTCTCGGGACCCGGTGCGCGTGCCCAGTGGCCGCACTGTCCGCCGGCACCCGCGATTGCCCGGGAACACAGCAGGACCATGGGGGGAAAAAAGGACGTCACTTTTGTTTGGCTACAATGTTGCATGACCACACAATTGTCAGTTAAAGTGACGCAGTGCCGAATTGCAAAAAGTGCTCTGGTAAGGAAGGGGGTAAAATCTTCTGGGGTTGAAGTGGTTAAGGACCTACATTGTTTTTGACAGCGGGCTTTAGCCTGCCTTTGGGTGAAAACAGGTCACAGGAGTGCAAAACGAAATGCGCTTTTATGATCCATAGGAAAAATAGGGCCAAAATAGCTTTGGCCGTACTTTTCCTTTAAATAAAACTAATTTAAACGTATTAAAATAATTGCCAATGTTCTCCAGTCCAGGTAAGAGTAGGTCATGTCAAGTGCAGGGCAGAGGGTTCCAAAACATCCAGCAGCTCCTTCAGGGGTGGCACCACATGGCAAAACAAATCTGACTACTTATCTTTTTTGTGGTCTTTTGGAGACTAGTAATTGGTGTGCTGACTGTAAAACTGGCCATAGATGGATCAAAATTCTGCTGGTTAAGCAGAGACCAGCCAAATTTCAATCCATGTGTGGCCACTGCTGCTCAACAGAAGTTGATCTATCGATCTACTTTGCTTAACAGACCTGCTGGCTGAAAGAAAAAACCGAGCCAAGTACTGTATGGCCAGCTTAATTGACCTTTATATGAACAGAATATACACTGCTAGACAGAGGAGATGATGTAGTACAGAGCCAAGCAAACACAAACAGGGTTAGGACCAAGGCTGTGCCAAAGCTACAGAAAGGCTATGAAATTTGCATATAATATATGTATTTTGTTACAACTTTTTTTTAAGGGTCTGTACACAAAACTGTTTTTTTAGGCAGATGCTGGAAAATTAAAGTCTAACTTCATCCTAAAGGGGAAGCTCTGTTTATAGTCCCCCTCCTCTCTCTTCTACCATATTTGCCACTTTCAATTCTATGGAGGGGATTGAGTATTTAATTTTGACAGGTACCCATTCCCACTTCTGCTTGGATCGCCTAGGCATGCAGGGAAGTTTGCCCCCCCCCCCTTCTCAGGTCACAGTTCCACGAAGGCTGCGGGACCATTCACAGCTGTCAAGCCACAAGGAGTCATGGTCGGCTTCCCACAGTAAACACTTCCCGATGCTGGGCACCCAAAGACGAACTGGCCTGGGTAAAGACAGCACGAGATCCCTGGACAGGTAAGTGTTCTTTTATTAAAAGTCAGCAGCTACAGTATTTGTAGCTGCTGACTTAATTTTTTTTTTCTCTAGGGCAAAGATTCTCTTTAACTGACTCAGATTCCTATCTCTCTCTCAGTGATTCCATTGGTGAGATATCTGTTCTTGAGTTCCTGGGGATGTACACACACCATAGCCATAATTAGAGGATCCCAATCTCCTTGATAGAAATGTTATTTTATACAATGAAAAATGCCCCAGTAGATGCTATACCAAACAGGGGTGGGTACATTTAGAACTTCAATGTGGAAAGAAACACAATCAAAAATTATGTCAGGGAAATCATGAAATTAGAGAATTGAACATACCGGTAGACAAGTGTTGACTCTGCAATCAGGCTCCCCCTAAAAATAATAAAATATTTTGGATCAGATGGATTTAATTTTTAATCACAAAACATTACAGTATATTTCCCGAAACCTATGTATCAATTAGAACAAAACCATATAAACTGGGATTTCCCATCAAACATCATACTAATTGCATACCTATTAGCATCATGATGATAGATGAGTTAGTTATGTGATTTAGAAAAATCCTTCTTTTGCATACATAATGGAGAGATAACATATGAGCAGAGTACTATTCATAGCACCTAGACTGACAGAACTCTAAAGAAGGGTGCACACACTATAGTATTGAGTGACACCACAATTGACAGCGTTTCTGAAGCGTATAACTCCAGTGGGTGAATTTCACAAGCTCTCAGTGTTCCGTTCTTGTCTTACACACACATCAGCACCTCCTGGGGAATAATAGTTTTGACCTCCTCACCTGTCTCATCAAGTCTCAGTCTCTAACTAGAAACACTTACACAGGACATCTGCAGGTACAGGTAAGTTATTCTGATCTGCAAAGCAACCAAAGATACATCAGCTCAGTACAGGACTTAGAATGGGCTCATTCCATAAAAAAGGCATATTTACCTGAAATTGTAAGTCAAAATCTCTGAATCTCTAATCTGTTTATCTGGTGACAACCTGGCTTTGAAGTTAGTATGCATATCCTCTTCTCATTTTGGACTGAGATTATCCCCTGACATCTGCTACTTTCTGTTATCCCTAGATTATTTTATTACATAACATTTTGTTATCTTATTGGTTGGTCCAGCCATGATTTTTTAATTGTTTCACAACCAAGCTTGTCTGTCAACTACCTTGATCACAGACCTCCCCTTACCATGTCTGCGGTCTCGGTCCAAACAATACTCTTATACCTCAAAGAAGGCGGTACACCCTGAAAGCTTGTCCTGAAAATTTGGATGTTAGTCCAAATGAAAAAAAGGATCACAGACAGTACATCATTTGTTTATTTTTTTTATCACATTGACTGGAAAGCCTGACTACAGTTATCTTCAATTCAAGATATTACTATAGAGGTGTGCATACTTTATCCTAAGTTCCATGATTGTTTAAAATATTCAGACACTTATCAGGAGGCAGTGTAAAATGTTTTATGTGTGTAGTCATGAATGTATTATGTGCATGTGTGTAATATATATATATATATGTATATATATATATATATATATATATATATATATATATATATATATGTATATGTCTCATTTAGGAGATAAGTCAGTTTGCACATTAGTAGTTGTGTTTGGAAGCAAAGACAAAATGAGTAATATAAACAGCTCTGCTATTATTTTTTTCTTGAATTTTTCTTTAAGGGCAAAGAAAGCTTTGGTAGCTAACAATCATATATAAATAATATATAGATAAGGTAGTCATAGCACCTAACACTCATCAATATTTTATATGATCTATGATTAAAACATTTCACTCTTCCTGTTGCAGGGCCACAATGGAATCCTTCTTCATAAAATCACCTGAATCTACTCTTGTTGCCCCCTCTTTGCTGGTGCCACAGCTTCTATTGATCTTGCCCAATCTTTTGGTTATTTCCTCCCTCTCCTTCTGCTCATCAATTTGCATTTGTGACTCTAGCTCACTTTTTGTAAACTGCTCAGGAACAAACCTAACAAACATTCTAATCTCTCCTCCTTTGGTAGTTGAATTCCTTGACCTCTCTGATTGCTCATTGTATTCCCTTCCTCTCCTCCACAACCTTTGGAGACTCCATACAATGCTACTGGCACAGAATAAAATTTCAGAAGTCAAAAATGGATCTTGGAGAGGCTTACAGAGCTTGCAAATCCTGGACCTTAATGACAACAAAATTGCAGATTTAGGAGGCAGCTTTTCTGTTGACCTTGATTCTCTCACGCATCTCTATCTTGCACATAATGTGTTGCGCAGTGTCATGAGATATAATTTTCAACACCTAAACAGTCTGGAATTGTTAGATCTGCAAGGAAACTTAATTTCTAAGTTGGAACCTGGAGCTCTGAGATCCCTTACCCAGCTACGTCGTTTGCTGCTCCAGAACAATCAACTGCAAAGCCTGAGAGGTGATGACTTTTCTGTTCTACAAAAACTTGAATTCCTTGACTTGTCCAGAAACCAGATCCAAGATCTGCCCTCTGGGTTATTCACACCTCTTCGTTCCCTCACCTTCCTTAATCTGCAACATAACAATCTACGCCACTTGCGCTTCCAAACTTTAAGCAACCTGCCAGCACCTGGAACTCTTCTCCTGCTCTCATTTAATCCTTGGGAATGTGATTGTGATCTTCAGCGTGTTTTTGGGAAATTAGGAAGTTTGCAGAAAATAAGCTTACAGGATGGAGGTAACTTGTATTGTGCAGATCCTGCAGCACTTAGAGGAAGACCACTTACCTCTTTGGATACCCGACTCTGTGTAGCAGAAACTGTGACTGTGCTGGTCATCACTTTGACTGTACTGGTAACTGTAATTGGAGCTATAATAATGGCTGAAAGACAACGTAAAAAAAGCCCTGGGAATCCAGGGAGTGAGATGTATGCCCAGGACTGATAGGACAAAGGAAAATCCTTTTTTTGGCTATGTAAGCTATGGTGTAGTAAGCTTTCTATGGCTTTAGCTCATCTCCCCCCCAAATCCAAAAGTAAAAGGGTTCACTAGGCCTCTAGTATCCTTCTGTGCAGAACTTAACATTTGCAAGGCTGAGCCTGTCCCTATTCAATATATGGTTTTGGTGCAACTGCATACCTTGTAACTCTCATGGTTCCTGGTACCAGCTGTGTAGGTAAAGGACATTGACTCACCCATCCCTATACTAAATGAAAGCACTGGATATCATGCAGTGGAAAGTGTCTTAAAGGTAAATGTATATTGCCTTCATCTGCAATCTGACTGGGTGATATGACCAAAGAGCATCTTCTTAGATACTTTTTGAACAATAATACCTCATAATGTATAATTTCCCACTATGTTAAGGTTCATACGAATGTAAGAGACATAGGAGAGGATGCCTATTGTATTAATCAATATATGCTGCTAATAAAAAATAATAGAAATAAATGAACATAATAAGGAAGTATATTTCACCTGTATTTGTACAGTAAAGTAAAATGAGATGGAGGCAATATAAGCAGGACTCCTAATAGATTCTAAGCATCACTGGTAAAGAGTGGAGAGTCTTTAGTCCAATAAATTGTGATCTCCTTGTGGTGGAAGAGAGAACGTACATGTTGCATTAACCCTCTGAAATCTAGTGAGGGATCCAATGGAATATTCATGCTGGCAAAGCAAATAACAGGGTCTACTGTGCCAAAATATTGTCAGAGAAAATTTCCTGTTATGTGTTTATCATTCTTCACATATATGTCTGCCTTGCAAGCATTATTTAGATGATTTTCTTTAGTAAAACAGGAGACAAACTAAACAGGACTTCAGATAGGAGCATTGAAAGCAGACTGTTCGCTACATGGTTGAAATAGTAGAGTTAGAAACATCAAATATTAGTAATGGTAGAAGAATCATTACTTATGCATGGCAGGGTTGGGGGAGTATTTTGTAGAAGTGCATTACTATGCACTTGGAGCAGGTTTAATTTAGCAAATTACTTTGTGTATAGCATTAAAAAGGAGGATACATTTAAATATGGGTCATATATATTAGAACATTTTATGTTCTACTTTATTGATGTGCTATTTTTGTATGCTTATTAAGCTTAATAATATATTTAATAAAGAGTTGCAAACTTTTTTTTGTAATTGCAAACTTATCCATCATGCTCTGTAGTCATCAGATTTTCAGGCCTCATGCACACAGGAGCCTTTCCTCCTGGCAGCAGCGTTTTGGCAGAAAAAATGTCTGAAGCTTGTAAAAGTGTGTAATGAGATAAGGCTTGCTCAGGCACATTTACATCCATCAGATGCTTGGGCATTAATTCATTTAGTTGGACAGAATAATAATTTATTCTGGACGCTGAAATGAATTAACACTCAAGCGCTAAACGCCTAGACATCTTAACTACGCGTTTAGACACGTTAAAGTGGGGTGCCCCTAAAAAAAAAAAACAGTAAAAGTCAGAAGCTACAAATACTGCAGCTGCTGACTTTTAATAATCGGATACTTACCTGTCCCAGGGTCCAGCGATGCGGGGGAACGAAGCCTCCCCTCGTTCCCCGCTCCACTTGCCGCGCCGTCATTCGTACTGTGGGCACCCGGGTGTGGCTTCACAGCCGGGCACCCACTGCGCATGCAGTCACCTGGGACACGTGACAGGTCCCAGATGACTGTGCGGCACGAGGGGAAGTGATATCACCAGCCCGGGCAAGGAAGAAGGCAGACTACAAGGGACCCCCTAGCAACAGGTAGTTAGAGGTGAGTAAAAACATTTTTTTTCCAATTTTTTTTTGTTATTTTTTTTTAAGAATTTTAAACAATTTAAAATTTTTTGGTGGCAACACCACTTTAACAAGCATCAAGCATTTTTTTGCTACCAACACCCCACTGCTTCTGGTTGCACTGGCAGTGGGTTTTTTTTTTTACCTCTAAAAGCCCTGGCCACAAAAAAACCCTGAGGCCCCTAGGAGCCACTGCAAAAACATTCAGTGTGCATGAGGTCTTTTGGAAAATTCGATAACCTCTATGTGTAGGTGTTTATTAAGCATCTATGTCTGACAAAAAAAATGAAAGCATGTGGAAAATAAAATTTGTTTTAAACACAAATGCGGGGAGCATCTTTTATTGGGTGTTAGATCCCTTTCACACTGTGCCGCCACTGGTGCTATTTTTAGCGTCATTTTACCATTGTTTTAGCAGCGCTATTCGGCTGCTAGCGAGGCGGTTTTAAGCCCTTGCTAGTGCCGAAAAGGGGTTAAATCCGTCCACAAAACGCAGCCGGAGTGGTATCGCAGCGCTCCCCCATTGATTTCAATGGGGAGCAGCGGTGGGGGAGCAGTGAGTTCACCGCTCCAAAGAAGCTGCTGGTAGGACTTTTTATGATGCCCTGCCAGCGTATCGCTTCAGTGTGAAAGCCAGAGCAGCTGTTTTAGGGCGTTTTGCAGGCGCTATTTTAAACGCTATAGTGCCTGCAAAACACTTCAGTGTGAAAGAGGTCTTATACATTGGTGAAGTGGTGAAATTTTACATTTTTGTTAATTGCTAAACAGTTTGGAACAATAAAAAAATAGTCTTCAATTATGTCATGGAAGTGTTTCCATTTTGGACTAGTATGATCCTGCTATCAGGCTGGGTTCACACATATGTGAATTGGATTCGGCTTACACCGCATCCAATTCGCAGAACATTTGAAAATATGTTTGTTTCAATGGATCTGGTTCACATATGTGTGTTGCTTCTGTAGTCCGCATTGCACAAAAAACGTGTGCGTTTTCTAAGCAGTGCTCTGCGAATTGCAGGCACATAATCTTCAATGGGAAAGCATCTGATTTGAAAATTTGTTCCGTTCTGAACACAAATTCTCCCCCTCTCCTCACTACACCTCCCCCTCTCCCTGGTCAGCTTATCCGTAGCTAAAATGCTGAGGAACCTCTGGACAACAGATTTTTATCTTCGCAGGCAAACCGGAGCTGTAATTCGCACCACACATGTCTGAACCCAGCCTTAGTCACCATAATATAGTGGCAGGAGTGGTCACAGCTTCAAAGTATCTGAGGGTATCAAGCACTGAGTTTGGAAAGTGTTTTCCTATAGCAAGAAATGTTCATGGGTTCACAAGTTATGTTTAATGATTACAACAGCTAATAATTTAAAATAAAAAAAGAACAGCTTTTGGTAATAATGACATCCTATGCTCATGATGTTTACTTGTGATTTTTTTTTTTCTGGTGATATTTGCTAAGAGTGCCTATAGACATTAGAAAGAAGTCTCCTTATCTGGTAATTTTCATGCAGAAAGGGAAGACAAATACATTTCTGTAAACTACCTGCAGAAGCCACTGGTTTATCCAGAGGAAGAGTGATACAGTAGGTTAGAAATCCTTATTGTTTTTCTCCTGTGGTCCAGGCCTTCTCGCCCAACATCAGTGCTTGACCTCACAAATGTGCTTCTGGAATAGTGGTCAAACATTCCTATAGACACACTCCTAAACCTTGTGGACAGCTGTTGGAAGGCAACATGGTCGAATGTCATATTTCTGGAGTTTCTCTGTCACTGCGTTAATTGGTAACAGTGTTTTGGTATTATCCAGAGTTTAAATTGCATCTGTCATAGATCTGTTATATATCTGTTTCCTATTCCCAAAGATCAGCCAGACTAATACTTGCAGTTCCATGGCTTTAAAGGGTAAAGTCCTGATGTTCTTCCTGGTTGATACCAGGTCTGGAGTGTAGCAAGTTGCACATCAAAGCTTTGTAGCATATCTGAAAGAAGAAATCAGGCCTCCATCAAGGCTGAACAATGCTTGGCTCCAGACCATCTGTTGTTATAATGCTATGCAAGCTTGAAAGGGACCATAGCTGACAAGATGATTGATGAATGTCCTGCTACAGAAGATCAAAAGATAAAAGGCATTGAAGATTGACCAGGATACATAGACATGGACAATGCTGCCCCTAGAGGCCAATACAGCATGATAGACGGTAATATAATATATTGAGGAGGACTGCCCAATAAGTACTGTGATTTGTCAAAAGTCTAGATGGGATGGCAATGGGGTTGGGTCTGGATGGTGCATGATTGAAGTATAAAAAGACTGAGCGAGCCAGAGAGCTTTCTCTCTACCTTTTTGCTCTTGGCTCAAGCCTGGTGGTTCTCTGAGCCGCATGGCTCCCTCTCTACCATTTTTAGCCCAGCCGAGGAGACCGTGCGATAAGTATCTTTGATGTTCTTGTATTATATGTTCTGTTATATGCTTTCCTATTTTCTTGGGAAATAAATAAGATGTTGTTTTATTAAGCAGTGTGCTTGTTTTCATAGCTAACCTCATATTATTGTGATATCAACAGTAACGTGATCAGAGTTTCAATAGACTAGCTAACTATAGGAATAGACAAGTTAATACATATATGCAATAAATAGAGAGAATCCGTAACCACCCTTGAATAATATTTATTGTAGCAATTACTTCAACATGTAAGTCGTGAGAAAACAGCGCTGTCTAATAATCTTAAACTAAATAATAAAGAAAAATTTCTGTTGCAACTTAATGTGAGATACACACAATACAGTATAAATTGAACAAAGAAAAGCTGCGCCGAAAATCATAAATACTTATATATCAATAAGTGCTACAAATTGCAGTGTAATTAAATACTGCTACCGTGCAATAAATATCGATCAATCTTATTCACATGTGCATTATTAGTCAATGCCCAATGTGATATGAATAGAAAATGAACAGTGAAAAAAAAAATAAAGGTAAATATAATAAAAATATAAATATATGTAGATAGTCCACAATTAGAGTAAAGAAGTAGAGAGGTAGATCTTCAATCTCCTACAGTGACACTGCACACGACACCCTCAAAGATGTGACAGAATACACCAAGGGGAAGATCCTCCACCAATAAACCTACTGCTGCTCACCAGCTGGCTAGATCTCTTTTTAGGGAGATCAAACGTGCCTATGGCTTATCCCCCAGCCTGGGTCTCTGTGCCAAATTGCATGCGGTATATCCCCATGGTCCACTTGGATCAACATAAAGGGCTCCTGCTTTAACCTCTCCTCACAGCCATATTAATATATGTTCATTTATATGGGAATAAAAACAGAAGAGCTCCCATAGTGTAATTCCACAAACAATTTTAATAAAACGAATATGCATCAATCATGCACTTACATTTATCCTGTATAAAAGGCGTGTCCTGTGTAAAAGAGCGTGTATCCTATTGTCGAGCCGGCTATCTCTCTCTCACTGCCTGTTGCTTGCTGGACAGACGGGGAATGGGAGTGACGCCAGCACACCGCTCAACCCTACGTCGTTTCATCAAAAGATGACTTCTTCCTGGGGCACCTTAATTACTTCAACAGCCTTCCCAGAAGAATTGAGGCTGTTATAGCTGCAAAGGGTGGGCCAACTCAATATTGAACCCTACAAAGACTGGGATGCCATTAAATGTCATGTACGTGTAAAGGCAGGTGTCCCAATACTTTTGACAATATAGGGTATCTAATGAAAGTTTCTATTTTCCATTTAAATTTCCCTGCACATGGCAATCTATTTACTTCACCAACCTCTACTAAATCATCCAAATAAAGGAATATAGGCGTAAAACAGAGGGGGGATAGGTTTCCTAGCAGATACATACATGGAAAATGTTTTTTGTTGACATTATTATTCAAACAAAGTATTAAGATAATTAATTTTTTTTTTTATTACTTTTCAAAACCTGGAGTTGGGTTTTAGAGAACCTTAAAAACAGGCATTAGCTATGCTTTCCAAGAGGAACAGTCCAACAGCAGTTCTTTCACTGAGTTTAAAGCCCCTAACATTAACACTATGGGGTTGATTTACTAAAGGCAAATCCACTTTGCACTGCAAGTACACTTGGAAGTGCAGTCACTATAGATCTGAGGGGAAGATCTGAAATGAGTGGAAGCTCTGCTCATTTTATCAGCCAATCATGTGCAAGCTAAAATACTGTTTTTTATTTTCCTTGCATGTCCCCCTCGGTTCTACATCAACTGCACTTCCAAGTGCACTTGCAGTGCAAAGTGGATTTGCCTTTAGTAAATAACCCCCTATATATTATATAAACCTTTAAATGTGCCGCACACCTTTCTTCTACCACCCTACAGGGATTGAACTCACACAATCAATGTAACTAAACTGAAGGTGGGGGGCGTGGCCGAGACCGGCATGTGAGAGGACGTGCATCACGGAGCTCCCACACTGATCCTGCAAAGATCCTCTTCCCAGCCAGCTAATACACCCGAAATCGGGCTGATCTCATCACAGGGGATCCCACTGGTGTGCCTGGAACCACGGCCACGGTCTGTGGAGATTATGATGACCCAAAAACACGCGGAGACCGTGACACCAGATTCCCAACATGGCGCCGCAGCTCCTCTCTCACAGCGTGCTCGTGGTAAGGAGAAGCACAAAGATCCCGGTAAGGCTCCTAAGACCCCTACAAGCACAGCGAAAGACCCCCCGAGGGACATGTTATACTATGCTCAGAAAATAGTGCCCCAGACGGCCCAGGGGAGTGGGGAGGACATGTCTGCCACCCCTGCAGTGTTTCATACTCAGCAGGAGGAGAGTAGCGATGCTCAGGGCCCTGTGGCGTCCCCCAGCCAGAGCCTTCCTGCTATGGAGGAGGAGGATGAGGGAGAGGAAGCAGCTCAGCCATCCCTAGCAGACATACTGAGGGCAGTACAGCGATGCACAGCTTCAGTTCATACTCTGCAGGATCAGTTTGGTGGTCTGAAGGAAGAACTGGGGTTTATTAGGCATGATCTACAGAAAACGAGGGAGCGCACCACCGCGGCGGAAGGCCGCATCAGTGAGATAGAGGACAGCTGACACCCCGGCTGAGAGACACACAAATTACAGCCAAGATTGCTAGAGCGAATGAACTGAAATCTGACGAGAATCGCTTGAGACGGAATAATATCCGTATTGTGGGGCTCCCCGAGAAGACGGAGGGTAGGGACCTCACAGACTTTGTTGAACAATGGCTATTGGAGGTGTTTGGGAAAGAAGTGTTCACACCATTGTACTCGGTTGAACGCGCGCACAGGGTACCGCCCAGGCACCTTCCACCAGGGAACCCGCCCCGCACTATGATAGCCAGGTTACTTAACTTTAAAGATAAAGAAATAGTACTGCCCCAGGCAAGAGAGCGACGCAATGTCCAATATAACGGGGCAAGCATCTCATTCTATCCTGACTACTCAGCGGAGATACAGAAGTGCAGAGCAAGATTTACTGATGTTAAAAAACGTTTGCAAAGGCTAAGAGCGACATATACGCCATGCTGTTCCCGGCGAAACTGCGGATTACGGCGGGGGGCCAATCCCACTTGGATGCCAACAAACACATTATCAGACAAGCGGGAAGAAATGCGGCAGAAGGAGACTGACCAAACCTCCATTTAATTAAGCATGATTGTATAGCGATTATCATCACACCATTGGGCTGGGAAGCCATTACCTACTGTTTTTCCACAAGCAACGAGAGCAAGTGAAGTTATTTTTAATACAGTTACGCAACACTTTGGTTTGGACCATTCAGTAGTTTAACTGAAGAGCCATTTGGAGTTTTTGGGTATGTTCAACCCAAGTTTTTTTGTACACTCTTTCTCTCGGTATTCCCCCATTCTATTGAATGATATTTACCCCCTATTTTGCCGAATGGAGGGTCCGCTCTGACTTTTTGGAGAGAGTTACCCTCTCTGCCCCTGCGGGGTCCGGGAGAATTTTTGCTTTGTAGTTGTGATTCTTATTTTTTTGTTTCTGTTCTGTTGTTACCGCAGCTTCAGCTCGAGTAGGAACCGGCAGGCGTACAGGAAGGACTGTGTTCTATGCTGTTTCGCCTTCCATGCCATGGCAGACTCCGTTAATTGAGACTCAGGTATCAAGATTTTGTCACACTTGGCGCCCCACACATATGCACGCCCTAAAGCGCCTAGGGCACACACGATGCCTTACCCTATTATGTCAATGAGTGACTATCTTAATGAGTACTGTACCTTTGTTGTCTTGGAACATTAGGGGCGTTCAGAATCCTCTGAAACGATCTATGGTTTCTACTATCCTTAGGAAATATTCCCCTGCCATCTATGTACTGCAGGAGACTCACTTGGTGCCGGAGACGATCTCCTGCCTGGGATTTTCCTGGGTGGGTAGTGCGTTCCATTCCACTCACACCTCGTATTCCAGGGGGGTGAGTGTACTGGTGCACCGGGCCATAGATTTCCAACTGCTGGACAAATTGATAGATATGTGATCCTACTGTGTAAAATTTACCAATTGCATTGTATAATTGCTGCTGTATATGTGCCACCTCCTTTCACGACAGAGGTGTTGAGGGTCATGCTGACGTACCAATTGGGCCACTCAGATGTACCCTTTATTATTGTGGGTGACTTCAATTGTTACATGGATCCAGTCCTGGATAAGCATCCACTCCGGCGGCTTCCAACACGAGGGCTCGAACGGCATTGAAGTTTACGGAGGAGTTTGGATGGGCTGATCCGTGGCGCAATCGTAATCCACTACAGAAACAATTTTCTTGTTTTTCGAAGACCCACCTCTCTCTGTCGAGAATTAATCTGTGTCTATGCTCACCTCAGGCGACCCATTTATTGGAGGATATTAGGTATCTGGTGAGGGGTATATCCGATCATTCGCCCCTATTGGTTTCCCTGGTTGCCAAGCTGGCCACGGATTTGCCGAGGGCACCATGGAAACTCAATGCATTTTGGCTTAATCTATTTCCCTCCCATGACAGGGTGTTGACTGAGATCTCTGAGTTTTGGAGACGACATGAGGATTACCCTGATTTAAGGCTTGTATGGGAGACATTTAAAGCGCATCTCAGGGGACTCTTGATTAATGAGGTGGCAGACATTAAATCCAAATCCCATGCTATCAGGGAACAGACAGAACGACTGGAGGCAAACTACATTGCTGACCCCTCTGAGACAGCTAGGGCGGCGTGGCTAGCCATGCAGGAGGCGGTTAACCAGATCTCCAAGGAGGCGGCTGACAGGAAAAGATTTTTCCACAAGCAGGCCTTCTATGAGGAGGGAGAGCAAACGGGCCGTCTTTTGGCCAAAATTGTTAAGGTCTCCCAGATGTCCCCGTCTATTGGAGCGTTGCCCACTGAGGGAGAGAGGCTGGTAAACACCCAAACTAAGGTTATGGCAGAATTGGTGAGGTTTTACTCAGATTTGTACAAATCCAGGGCGTCTTATTCGACCACTGACTTAGGAGATTACCTGCAGGGAATTGATCTGCCTAAACTTTCTGACTCTCGCAGAGCACTCCTGGACTCTCCAATTAGCCTGGAGGAACTGCAAGGGGCTCTTAGCCTCTTTCCGAACTCTAAGGCCCCAGGGGACGACGGTCTCCCAATGGAGGTCTTTAAATAATATGGGGAGGCAATTCTGCCTCGCCTATTGAGAGTTCTTAATTACGCAAGGGAATGCCAAAGTCTGCCTGACTCCATGACCAGGCCTAATGTTGTTCTCCTTCTAAAACCAGGTAAAGACCCTTTAGACCTGGGCTCATATAGACCGATATCCCTTTTGCAGAGCGATATCAAACTCCTGGCCAAGGTTTTGGCCTTGAGATTGAATGGGGTCATCTCCTCCATTATACACGCAGACCAGGCAGGTTTTATGCCCCAAAAGTCTACAGCCGTTAATCTCCGTAGGCTCTACCTGAATCTTCAAACACAAGGAGAGAATGTGGGTGATAGGGCCTTGCTCTCGCTGGACGCCCACAAGGCGTTTGATAGCGTGGAGTGGAAATACTTATGGGCTGTCATGGGTAAGTTTGGCTTCGGCGAAGGGTTTCTGTCATGGGTGAAGCTATTATATTGCTCGCCTCGGGCGACTATCAGAGAGGCGGGACACATTTCCGCCCCATTCGCCCTGCACAGGGGCACTCGACAAGGGTGCCCACTGTCGCCCCTCCTTTTTGCCGTGGCCATCGAACCCATGGCATCCTTGATTAGAGCAAATCAGAGGATACGAGGCTTCCAGTATGGGAAATTCCAGGAAAAAATCATGCTATACACAGATGATACCATGCTACTTCTGGGAGACACATCTGATTCCCTGCGGGAGGCTATGGAGACGATAGGAAAGTTTGGTGTGTATTCAGGACTAATTATAAACTGGACCAAATCCTCCCTGCTGCTGCTGGATGCTAATCCGGTCAGTGGCGGTCAGATGATACACGGCGTGCCTGTGTCCATAGGTCTGAAGTACCTGGGTATACAGGTCACGTCGGAACCTCTTGACTATGTTTCCCTTAACCTAACCCCACTTTTAAATAGAATTCGAAATAAAACAAAAATTTGGTCCCGTCTTAAGATGTCACTGGTCGGTAGAGTCAATTTGATAAAGATGATCTTTATGCCCCAACTTTTATATATTTTGCACAATACCCCTATGGTAATCCCTCTGAAATTCTTTCGCATTATTAACTCAATTTTTAGAGCTTTTATTTGGTTAGATAGACCCCCACGGATTAAACTGGAACAACTACAACGGTCCAAGGAGGCGGGGGGCCTCGCCCTCCCTAATCCTTGGGCCTACTACCTGGCAGCACAGGCACAACATATAGCAAGGGCTATGCAGGGGGGGACAGGGGGAGAGGAGGAGACCCTATACCTGGACCCAGTTAAGGCCCTGATGTGCCTGACCTCTGGCCACGGTGATGTACCCTTGGGAATGGACGCCTTGGCCTACGCAAAATCAAATAAACGACTGCCCACCTATGCCCTTATGCAGAAAATTTGGAATAAACTACGACAAATGCAGGGGGTGGAGGGCTTCACTGAGTACAGCCCTATATGGGAGAATAAGCATTACGAGGAATTGCTCCTGCTGGATTGTGGTGCTCGGTGGAGGAGGCACGGGGTCTTGTACTTGGGACAAATTTTTACAGCGGGGAGGCTGACTCCCTTCCCCGATTTGAGGGAGAGATTTCACTTGCCGCAGTCTATGCTTTTCTACTACTTGCAACTGCAACATGCGGTGAAGGCGCAGATGGGGGGGGGGGGGGGCCCGTGGACTCTTTCACTGACCCCGATCTTCCGATCTATGGCTAATGTAACGCAGTTCCAGGGCTTTATCTCCAGAACTTACTCCATGGTCCTCAATGCCTGCCTCGGGGGATTCCCGCAGACGGCACTGAGTAAATGGAAGAGGGATTATGGTACATTCGAGGAGGAGCAATAGGAGGAGGCTCTACAATATTGCTCACTAAATGTGGCCCAGTGGCTATCTCAATTATATATTGTGTTCAGAGTACACTACACGCCGGATAGGCTATTTAGGATGGGGGTGCGACAGGACCCAGATTGCCCCAGGTGTTCTAGGGATCACGGGGATTTGATCCACCTGCTGTGGAGATGCCCCAAACTACACCTATTTGGACAGGGGTACTGGACACTATTAACAGAGTGTTTCAGATTACCATACCTTCAGACCCGAAACCATGTCTCCGTGGGATCCTGGATGACGTTTCCATGGGGAACAATAGTGGACAGGCCATGGCCAGGGCCCTGTTCCAAGCACGGAAGATGATTCTTCGGCACTGGAAGGCGCCCGAGCCCTCAACACTGGGGGAATGGATCGCCCAAATGGGGGATACTATTAGGATGGAAAAGTACATTTTTCAACATAGAGGGCGACCGGAAAAATTTGAGAAACTCTGGGCGTTTTGGTTGGATACTCCTGGTCTTTCACCGGTTGATTTAGTTCTGGACAGAATGCTGAGATAAGGGCTGGGGGAGTGAAATTAGAATAGGAGGGGCAGTGACTGTTAGACACCCACTGAAAATACATAACTCTGCATGGGTGAGTCAGGGGACAGGTGGAATATAATACGTTAATATCTGTGGAGGCTGGGGTGCTGAGGCATGTGAAGTGGTGAAATAACTGTCTGTATAGTCCTTTTGTAAAGATGAACAAGTTTGTACACTGTGCCAAAGATTTGAACTTGAGATGTAAGCTGCAAGTTGTACTCAAATGTTTTGTTGCTATTCAATAAACTTTCTCTGATTTAAAAAAAAAACTAAACTGAAGGTAAGGTGCTCTTACGGAATACCCTTTTACACTCCAGAAAACATGGTTCACCTGTCTTCAAGACACTGAACTTCCAGCAAGTCACGATCACAGTAACATTTAAAGTGGAGGGCCACCCTAAAAAAGAAATCAAAAAAAATTCTGCCTCTTCCTACTCCATGGTGATCTTCGGTCTTCTCTTCTCCTCGCGTTGTCTTCTGGGGAAGGGGGTACGCTGTGTTCTGGGAACTGTGTGTGTACCAGAATACAGCGCGCCCCATTCACAAAGCGCCATGCGACTCGCGCATGCGCAGTAGGAAACAGGCAGTGAAGCTGCAAGGCTCCACTGCCTGCTTCCCTTAGTGAGGATGGCGGCACCGGGACACGATACGAGGGACGTATCAGCCTCGGGGGGCAATATACAAAAGTGTATGGGAAAATTTGTGATGCAGCTTCAAGCTTTGTTTAACTCGACAACTAGGCACTTAACGCCCCCCCCCCCCCCCCCCTCGTGACCAGACCAATTTTCAGCTTTTAGTGCTCTCACACTTTGAATCACAATTACTCAGTCATGTATGTACATATGTAATACTGTACCCATATGAATTGTTTGTCCTATTTCTCATACAAATAGAGCTTTCTTTTGGTGGTATTTGATCACCTGCCTCTGGGTTTTTGTTTTTTTGGGGGGAGGAAACAAAACTTTTCTTTGTTTCTGTGACAAAATTTTGCAAATTATAAATTTTTCTTCATACATTTTAGCCACAATTTATACTGCTACATATCATTGGTAAAAAATAACCCAAATTAGTGGATATTATTTGGTCTTTGTGAAAGTTATAGAATCTACAAGCTGTGGTGCAAATCATAAAAAATTGATCACACCTGATGTATCTCATTTCATGCGACCCGAACAAGCCAGGAAAGTACAAATGAACCCTTTTTTGAAAGTAGACATTCCATGGTATTTAGTCAGATGCACGGTGAGCTATTTGATGTTGTCTTTTTTCTCACAATTCTTTGCAAAATTAAGTTTTGTTTTTTTCTACAAAATTGTCGTTGTAATAGGTTATTTCTCTCATATGGCATGTGTATTAGAGGTCGACCGATATATCGGCCGGCCGATATATCGGCCGATATTTGTCGTTTTTTAAATAATCGGCATCGGCCGATTGTGCTGATAAAAAGCCGATTTAGAACTACAGCAGGACTTTGAAATGACTTCTGTATAGAAGTCAGTGTGAGTTGCCTGAGTCGTCATAGCAACACTTTCCTCCTCTCTGGGCAGACTGCCAAGAAAAGAACTAAATGATACAATGTTTACACTTGAATGAATGAAGTCATCTCAGTGTGTAGAAGTTCCCAGTTTAACCATTTAAAGACTAAATCTTTTCTGACACTTGTTGCTTACAAGTAAAAATCCTGTCTTTTCTGCCAGAAAATCACTTAGACCCCCCAAAAATTATATATATTTTTTTAGCAGAGATCCTAGGGAATAAAATAGCGGTTGTTGCAATATTTTATGTCACACGGCATTTGCACAGAGGTCTTTCAAATGCATTTTTTTGGGAAAAAACTACACTATTTAAAAAAAAAAAAAAACAGTAAAGTTAGCCCATTTTTTTTTTTTCGTCCAAAAGTTTTGACTACCTGTTTTTATTTAATACATAGGTTTTTTTTTTTTTTTAATCTAAATCATACATACAAGTAAACTGATTGGAGGTTTGTTTTGTTTAATAAATGTTTAAATGTAAGAAATTTTCTGTATCACTTATGAAGGCCGCTTTCACACTGGAGCATTGATGATAAAACGCAAGTTTTAGCGGCTCTTTACCATCATTTTAGCGGTGCTATTTGGCTGCTAGTGGGGCACATATAACCCAGCTAGCGGCCAAGGAAGAGGTTAAATGCGCCCATGAAGCACTGCTTCCAAATCGCATTGCATGCGCTTCGGCAGTGGTGCCCATTCATATCAATGGACAGGAGTGGTGGAGGAGCGCGGTATACACCACTCCAAACGTGCTGCTTGCAGGACTTTTTTTTAAGATCCTGCCAGCACATCGCCTCAGTGTGAAAGCACTCTGTCTTTCACACAGACTGCAGGGGAGCCATTTTGCAGGCACTTTACAGGCGCTATTTTTAGCCCAAAAGCGCCTGAAAAACGCCCCAGTGGGAAAGGTGTGTTAGATCAAGGGGGATTAAAAAAAAAATAATAATAATAATAAATAAAAAAGGAAAAAAATAAATAAATAAAATAAAATCGGCCTAACATATCGGCCCAAAAAAATCGGCATCATATATCGGCTATCGGCTGCCATGATTTCTAAATATCGGCATCGGCATCGGCCAGAGAAAAACCCATATCGGTCGACCTCTAATGTGTATACCACAAATGACACCCCAAAACACATTCTGCTACTCCTGAGTATTACAATACCACATGTGTGGGACTTTTTCACAGCCTAGCCACATAGAGAGGCCAAGCATGCAGGGAGCACCATCAAGTGTTCTAGGAGCATAAATTACACATCTAACTTGTTGATTACCTATTACACTTTTGAAGGCCCTGGAGCACCAGGACAATGACACGTGACACATGTGGCACTGATGACAGATGGCACTGATACGTGGCACTGATGGCATGTGACACTGATGTGGCACTGATGACAGATGGCACTAATACCTGCACTGATGACATGTGACACTGATGACACGTGGCACTAATACGTGGCACTGACAGATGGCACTAATACATGGCACTGATGACAATGGCACTAATACATGGCACTGATGACGTGACACAATGACAGATGGCACCAATACGTGGCACTGATGACAGATGGCGCCAATACGTGGCACTGATAACAGATGGCATGTGACACTGTCAAGTGGCACGGATGACAGATGGCACTGATGGCACGTGACACTGACAGGTGGCACTGGAGGCAGGTGGCACCAATACGTGGCACTGATAACAGATGGCATGTGACACTGTCAAGTAGCACGGATGACAGATGGCACTGATGGCACGTGACACTGACAGGTGGCACTGGAGGCAGGTGGCACTGATAGGTGGCACTGGGGACAGATAGCACTGACAGGTGGTACTGGGGACAGATGGCGATGGGGACAGATGGCACTGATAGGTGGCACTGGGGACAGATGGCACTGTGTGGTGTTAGTGTAACTGATTTCTTTTCACTCCTGCTGCAGCACGGAAGCTCTCCCTCCTCACACGTTGTCTCTGTGTGAGGAGGGAGAGCCGGCGATGAGAGATAATCTCATATGTTTACATATGAGATCATCTCTCATTGGACACTCCGATCGAGTGCTAAATGGCCGCTGTGATTGGCCATTTAGCACGATCTGTGATTGGCTGTGTCCAAGGGACACGGCCAACACAGATTTCCCCTGCCGTGCGCCTGCGGTGGCGCGCAGGAGGAATGTAAGCAGGAGGATGTCTAGGGATGCCCTCCCGGCAATTAAGCGCCGTGCTGTAGCCATCTTAATGCTATAGCACGGGCGCAAGGTGGTTAAAGGGAATTTTTCTGGAGAGAATGTCAATGTTAACCTCTCCTGAAAGTACTGACCCTCTTGTTCTGTCTCAAGGACAGCTAAAACTTTTTGTCCCATAAACTTCAGGTACCATATTTCTTTGATCTCAGTTTTATTAGAACAAGCCAGGTGAAACTACAAAATAACAGAAATAGACCTCAATAAGTACAGTATTGCATACATTAAAGTTTACATTACAGAAACAATGAGCTACAATATAGGATGAGATAGTAAAAACATACTTTTTAAGTTCTCTAAGGGGTTATGGCGATAGATTGAGAAATACATGTCTTGCTTCCTGCAGTTTCTTCTCAAACAATGGTGGCTGCTTCACTTCCTGTGAAGATTCTACCCAGAATTCCCTGCTTACTAATAACTTCCTTAACTACAGATAGTAATCAAATAAACAGAACAACTGCAACAAAACTAAAAAAAAACAACGGTAGATGGAGCCTGGACTCCACATTTGATTGTCCTATGTAAATTACAAACCTTACCATGTAATTTTAACAACACAGGTAGAGATAATAGACATCTGGTGGACAGAACACCTCTTGCTGCGCTAACATTCAGTGACTTACCCAGAGCCAGTGTGCAGTTAAAGACTCTCAACTATAAGTAGACAGCACAGAGAAGCTAACTACAACAAACAGACAAGTAGCCTTTTCAAAACAAAGTCACCAATAGCAACTCCCCATTTTTCTCTCATTACTGATTAACAGGTTCACGACCAGCTCACGCAGATATACTGCGGCAGAATGGCTCTCCTGGGCAAAATCCTGTATGGGTACATCCTTGCCTCTTTGGCCACCAGAGGGCATGCGTGGGGGACCCCGATGCGTGTGGCAGGCGGTCGCTGCCGACCATGCATGATCGTGTGCAGGAGCATCAGTCCCTGTCAGAGGAGAGGAGACATTGTTTGTTCCTAGTAAATAGGAATGGCGATATGTCTCCTCTCCTCAGTCCTATCCTCATACAGTTAGAACATACTGAAGGAACACACAGTTAACCCCTTGACCTTCCCCTATTTTTAACCTGCTTCCCTGCCAGTGAAATTTACACAGTAATCAGTGCATTTTTATAGAACTGATCGCTGTATAATTGTCAATGCTCCCAAAAATGTGTCAAAAGTGTCTGATCTGTCTGACGCAATACCACTAAAAATCACAGACCATTACTTGTAAAAAAAAAATGCCATAAAAATGGTATAAATTTTCCCATAGTTTAACGCTATAACTTTTGCGCAAACCAATCAATATACGTTTATTGCAATTTTTTTACCAAAAATATGTAGAAGAATATATAGCAGCCTAAACTGATGAAGAAATTTGTTTTTTAAAATAAATGTGGGGGATATTTATTATAACAAAAAGTAAAAAAAATTTTTTTCCTAAATTGTTGCTCTTTTTTTGTTTATAGCACAAAAAATTTAAAACGCACAGGTGATCAAATACCACCAAAAGAAAGCTCTATTTGTAGGCAAAAAAGGACATAAATTTAGTTTGGGTAAAACATTGCATGACCGTGCAATTGTCAGTTAAAGCAACGCAGTGCCAAATTGTAAAAAGTGCTCTGGTGTCAGGCCTGGCCGCTCAGCTGTCAGCTAATTGCCAGCTCTCTTCTCTTTCCACAGTTACCAGCTGTTTCCGATGATGCTCATCTGACCTGCCTATTTAAAGCCTTCCTCACTTTTGCTTTGCCTTCAGGTTGGTCACATCACAAGGAACCATCTCCTGCTGTTTGTTTCAAGATTGGCTTGCTGACATCCCTCCTGGCTTCTATCCTGCTTGCAGTTGCTCTCCTTGGATCCATGACTTCTGGCCTGGCTGATTTTCCCGATCTGGTTAATGAACTTTGGACTGGCTGACTACTCGATCTGGCTATGCTTGACTACGCTTTTTTCTATTTACCTTTTTATTTTTATTAAATAAACAAGTGTGATTGGATTGTTCTCTGTCTGTTTCATGGTTTCTGACAGTACGTGAAGGCCATGAATTCAGAAGATACAGTCAATCCACTTGTTGGTAATATTTTTTCCAGATTGGATGAGCAAGATCACCGCATGGATCAGTTTGCCTTGGCATTACAAACGCTCCTGAATCGCACGGCTCACCTGGAATCCCCCATGGTGGCTTATCCGGTACAACCATAGTCACAGGCCATCCCTGCTGCTGCGCCAGTCTCTGTGCAGGTACCCGCCTCGAGTATTACCTCTATAAGAGGTATGTCTGGTTCTGCTCTGCTTTCCCAGCGATTTGGAGGCGATCCAGTTCAATGCAGAGGGTTTCTCAATCAGGTTGAGATATACTTTGAAATGCTGCCCCAGGCGTTTCCCACGGACAGAAGCAAAGTAGGTTTCGTGATATCTTTGCTTTCTGAGAGAGCCTGTCAGGTCACCTTGAGGCGAGGTGACAGATGCACATCGTAGGGATCAGGAGTGCACCGCAAGGTTGTGGACCCTAAGGCTGACTGCTGCGGACGGAGACAGATCCCACTGAGGTTCGAGCGTAAGATTCCCTGGGGCGCGGAGTCTAAGAGCCAGCAAATGTTCACCAGAGCCTCTAGTGGTGAGGATGGACTTGGCTGCAACTGGCTCCAGGTCGCGACCCCCAGGGTCCCCCAGCTTGCACCCACAGTAGGCAACAGGAGGATAGGGATAGTGAGGGATAAAGCCAAGGTCAGGGCCACAAGCAGACAGGAATAGTCAGGGACACGCCAATAGGTCAGGATCACAGGCAAACAGGGATAGTCAAGGACACGCCAAAGTCGGTAAAGGAACAACAGAAGAGCACACGGCAGGTAACAGGAAGCTAAACACACAAAGGAATACACAATGGTTGATCAGCAGGGTTAGCCTGCAGTGCACAGATTAATATAGAGTTCTCTGATAGGAGCTAGGGTGGATTCATGCTAGAGGATGGATTACAAAAGCAGTCAGGTGAGGGTCGGCTGGTCTCTAGAGATGAATACATGGAAACAGGTAAGCAGACAAACTAATAACCATGACAGAGCCTTGGCCTGGGCTAACCCTCTATGGGAGATGCAAAAACCTGTTATGTTGAGTTACCCTCAGTTTGTGGCCTCCTTTAAAAGGGTTTTTGACGTTCCCGCACGCTCCGCTTCTGCTGCCAAGTGCCTCATGTCCATCAAACAGAGTACAGGAACTGTTGCCGACTACGCTATTGAATTCCGTGCTCTGGCAGCAGAGGTTGCTTGGAACAATGAGGCCCTCATGGCTGCTTTATCTCATGGCCTCTCGGATTCCATGAAGGATGAGATAGCAGCCCAAGATATACCCACTGAGCTGGAGAGCTTGATCTCGTTTGCCGTCCTCATTGACTCCAGACTCAGAGAAAGACTTTCTCTTAAGGAGCGCTTGTGGAAGCCTCCTGTATGTTTGCCTCCGAGATTTGTAGTCCCACGCATGCCTCCCTCACCTCCCATGCCTCCTGGTACCGAGTTGGCCAATAAAGATGAACCCATGCACCTGGGCTTCACGTGTCTCTCTGCGGATGAGAGAGCCTTTAGCATGAGGGAGAGATTGTGCCTTTATTGTGGCCAGACCGGTCACTTTTTGAAGTCTTGTCCTACCCGTCCAGGGAACACCCGAACCTTGAGGTCCTGTCATGGACAGACCTTAGGTGGTGTTGTTTCGTCCCCAGTTATCCAGAAGGATAAGCCCCTGGTTTTGGTCACCCTTTCTTGGGCTGAGTCGTCCATCGAGATACAGACTCTAATCGACTATGGGGCTGCAGGCCTGTTCATTGAGGCTGCATTTGTTTCGCAGCACTCGATTCCGGTGCTGTTGCGTGACACTCCACTTGCCATTGAGGCTCTTGACGGGAGACCTTTACAGCCTGCCCATGTGACTCATGAGACAGTTCCGTTGTCCATGGCCGTAGGGGCGCTTCACCATGAGATGATCCAATTCCAAGTTATTTCCTCACCCAGATTTCTGCTGGTTATTGGTTATCCTTGGTTACAGAGGCACAACCCCTCTTTTGATTGGCTCCTTGCTGAGGTTCTCTCCTGGTCACCATAATGCAGTGAGACATGCTTTCTGAAGGTATCCAAGGTCCTGTGCATCGTTTCACTCCCCTCCCTGCCGGAGGAGTACCTTGATTTTGGCGATGTCTTTGATAAAGGTCAAGCCGGTAGTTTGCCTCCACACCGGCCTTATGATTGCGCAATTGACCTTCAACCTGGTGCCATACCTCCTCGTGGCCGGGTTTACCCTTTGTCAGTCTTGGAGGATAAGGACATTGAGGAGTATGTTGCTGACGCACTTTCTCGAGGTTTCATCTGCAAGTCCTCGTATCCTGCTGGTGCTGGTTTCTTCTTTGTGAAAAAGAGGAGCGGTGAACTGAGACCTTGTATAGATTATAGGGGTCTCAATAGTGTCACCATTAAGAATGCCTACCCGATTCCATTGATTACAGAGTTATTTGACCGCCTCAAAGGAGCAACGGTTTTCACAAAGCTTGACCTGAGAGGGGCATACAATCTCGTGCGCATTAAGGAGGGCGACGAGTGGAAAACTGCGTTTAATACCAGAACAGGCCATTATGAATGCCTGGTAATGCCTTTTGGCCTTTGTAACGCCCCGCCAGTTTTCCAGGAATTTATTAACGATGTCCTCCCGAGATTTGTTTCAGTTGTGTGTGGTGGTTTATCTCGATGATATCCTCATATTTTCCAAGTCCCTGGAGAGCCACCACACAGATGCCTGTCGTGTACTTCAGAAACTAAGAGAGAACAATCTCTATTGTAAACTGGAGAAGTGCGAGTTCCATCATGAACAGGTTACATTCCTGGGCTATGTCATTTCCACTGCTGGTTTTTCGATGGACCCAGAGAAACTGTCGGCAGTCCTACAGTGGCCTCAACCCATGGGTTCACGTCCTCTGCAGCGTTTCCTGGGCTTTGTCAACTACTATCGGAAGTTTATTCGTAACTTCTTGTCTCTGGTCAAGCCTCTGACTGATATGACCAGAAAGGACGTTAACCCACAGAGTTGGTCTCCGGAGTCCATTAAGGCCTTTAAGACTCTCAAGGCTGCCTTTGTTTCTGCTCCTGTGTTGGCACATCCTGATCCTACGTTGCCTTTTATCCTAGAAGTTGATGCTTCTGAGACTGGTGTTGGCGCCCTTCTGTCGCAACGTCCTAACTCTGAGAGCGCTATGCATCCGTGTGGCTACTTTTCCAAGAAATTGTCACCTGCTGAGTGCAATTATGAGATTGGTGACAGAGAGCTGTTGGCGATCATTTTAGCCCTGAAAGAATAGAGACATCTCCTCGAAGGTTCCACTGTGCCCGTTCTTATTCTTACTGACCATAAGAATCTTGACAGACTGAACATTCTTTTCTGAGGCTAAGCAACTCTCTCCCAGAAGGGCGCGATGGGCTCTTTTCTTGTCGAGCTTTAATTACATTGTCTCATTCTTACCCGGTACTAAGAATGTAAGGGCTAATGCCTTGTCACGACAATTTTCCTCCACTTCCAAGTCGGAGTCGGTTCCTATGATTCCTCCTGATTGTATCTTGGCTACGGTTCGCACCAGTCTTACTTCCTCCTCTGGGCTGGCCGCTCAGCTGTCAACTAATTGCCAGCTCTCTTCTCTTTCCACAGTTACCAGCTGTTCCCGATGATGCTCGTCTGACCTGCCTATTTAAAGCCTTCTATCTCACTTTTGCTTTGCCTTCATGTTGGTCACATCACAAGGAACCATCTCCTGCTGTTTGTTTCAAGATTGGCTTGCTGACATCCCTCCTGGCTTCTATCCTGCTTGCAGTTGCTCTCCTTGGATCCCTGACTTCTGGCCTGACTGATTTCCTGATCTGGTTAATGAACTTTGGACTGGCTGACTACCCGATCTGGCTACTGGTCTCTGGCTATGTTTGACTTCGCTTTTTTCTATTTATCTTTTTATTATTATTATTATTATTATTATTATTATTATCATCATCACAAGCGTGTTTTGATTGTACTTCTGTCTCTGTCTGTTACATTGTTTCTGACATCTGGTCATGGAGGGGGTAAAATGTTCCGGGGCTGAAGTGGTTAAAATATATATGAAGCAAACCCCTTTTTTTTCATTTTGGATAGATTAGGAAAGAATTAGAATGGTTGTAGGGTTTTAATTGCTATCCATTATAAATATACCCTCATTTCCAACAGTTTCAGAAGGGTACCCTGTTTATAGCCTTAAATATGTTGCCTTTTACCTGCAATGATACAAATGCATAACCTTCAGACTGATAGACTGGGCAGCAACTGCTCGTGTTCCCACCAGAAACAAAGGTCAGTCTTTTGGTTCCCCTTCTTATTAGTAAGGCCTCATACACACGGGCGTTTTTTACAGCAGCTTTTTTGAGCTTTTTTTGCTGCTTAAAGTGGGGTGCCCCTAAAAAAAATAAATTAAAGTCAGCAGCTACAAATACTGCAGCTGCTGACTTTTAATAATCGGACACTTACCTGTCCCAGGGTCCAGCGATGCAGGGGAACGAAGCCTCCCCTCGTTCCCATTTCCGCTCGCGGCACTGTCATTCATACTGTGGGCACCCAGCTGTGGCTTCACAGCCGGGCACCCACTGTGCATGCGCGAGCGACGCAGGGCACCGTGATACGCCGCATAATTGGCAACAATTAAAAACATTTTTTTGGCAGTAGGCGGAGTCGTGGTATAATTAGGGGGTGGGGCATGAGTTTATAGGTGTGGCATAGGAAAAGGGAAAAATGCGGCGTGCACAGCGCGCCGTGGCAAAAGATGGGTGTGGTTTGCGTAAAATAGTGGGCGTGGCTTACATGGGGCGTGGCTCAAAGGGGTGTGGTTAGAGTCTGAGATGAATGCGGGATGGAGAGGGAAAGGAGGGGGATGGAGAGGGAAAGGAGGGCGGGAGAGGGAAAGGAGGGACAGCAGCCCCCCGATCCTACACCACAATAGCAATATGTGTTTTCCAGAGTTTGACAATCAGCAGATAAAAATACTCCAAATACCTGGTGTTGGCGCTTCAATCATCCCGGCACCACGATTGTTATGGTGTCAGGATGATTGAAGCGCATTATTTCTATTATTACATTGTAATATAAAATGAAATCATTCAACTCACCATAATGCAGAATCAGTGGGAGCCATGAGCGCGTCATTAGCCACGTTGCCTGCCACCAGATGCCATCAGGTGTCCCAAGCGGAGTCTGTCTTTACATCAGGTGCCCCATCAGAGGTACCTTCCTCACATCTGTGTCCATCAGCTGAGCCCCTCCTTACATCTGGTGCCCCTCTGACATTCACAGACCGCCCCCTCCACATCCACAGACCACCCCCCCACATCCTGCACAGACCTGCCCCCACATACTCCACAGACCTGCCCCCACATCCACAGACTGGCCTCCCACATCCACAGACTGGCCCCCCACATCCACAGACTGGCCCCCCACATCCACAGACTGGCCCCCGACATCCACAGACTGGCCCCTACATTCACAGACTGGCCCCTACATTCACAGACTGGCCCCTGACATCCACAGACTGGCCCCGACATACCACTGGCCCCCACATTCACAGACTGGCCCCCGACATCCACAGACTGGCCCCCGACATACCACTGGTCCCCACATTCACAGACTGGCCCCCGACATACCACTGGCCCCCACATACTTTCACAGACTTCCACATACCATGACTGGCCCCCGACATCCGACTGGCCCCCAACATCCACATACCATGACTGGCCCCCGACATCCGACTGGCCCCCATCCTGACATCCACATTGACAGACTGGCCCCCGACATCCGACTGGCCCCCGCCCCGACATCCACAGACTGGGCCCCGACATCCACATTGACAGACTGGCCCCCGACATTCACAGACTGGCCCCCACATTCACAGACTGGCCCCCGACATCCACAGACTGGCCCCCACATTCACAGACTGGCCCCTGACATCCACAGACTGGCCCCTGACATCCACAGACTGGCCCCCGACATACCACTGGCCCCCACATTCACAGACTGGCCCCCACATTCACAGACTGGCCCCCGACATCCACAGACTGGCCCCCGACATACCACTGGCCCCCATATTCACAGACTGGCCCCCACATTCACAGACTGGCCCCCGACATCCACAGACTGGCCCCCGACATACCACTGGCCCCCACATTCACAGACTGGCCCCCGACATACCACTGGCCCCCACATACATTCACAGACTGGCCCCCGACATCCACATACCATGACTGGCCCCCGACATCCGACTGGCCCCCGACATCCACATACCATGACTGGCCCCCGACATCCGACTGGCCCCCGCCCCTACATCCACATTGACAGACTGGCCCCCGTCATCCGACTGGCCCCCACCCCGACATCCACATTGACAGACTGGCCCCCGACATCCACAGACTGGCCCCCACATTCACAGACTGGCCCCCGACATACCACTGGCCCTCACATACATTCACAGACTGGCCCCCGAAATCCACATACCATCACTGGCCCCCGACATCCGACTGGCCCCGACATCCACATACCATGACTGGCCCCCGACATCCGACTGGCCCCCGCCCTGACATCCACATTGACAGACTGGCCCCCGACATACCACTGGCCCCACATTCACAGACTGGCCCCTGACATCCACAGACTGGCCCCCGACATCCACAGACTGGCCCCCGACATCCACAGACTGGCCCCTGACATCCACAGACTGGCCCCCGACATACCACTGGCCCCCACATTCACAGACTGGCCCCCACATTCACAGACTGGCCCCCGACATCCACAGACTGGCCCCCACATTCACAGACTGGCCCCCACATTCATTCACAGACTGGCCCCCGACATCCACATACCATGACTGGCCCCCGACATCCACATACCATGACTGGCCCCCGTCATCCACATACCATGACTGGCCCCCGACATCCGACTGACCCCCGCCCCGACGTCCATCAGCGGAGCCCCTCCTTTCATCTGGTGCCCCTCTGACATTCACAGACCGCCCCCTCCACATCCACAGACCGCCCCCCCACATCCTGCACAGACCTGCCCCCACATACTCCACAGACCTGCCCCCACATCCACAGACTGGCCTCCCACATCCACAGACTGGCCCCCCACATCCACAGACTGGCCCCCCACATCCACAGACTGGCCCCCGACATCCACAGACTGGCCCCTACATTCACAGACTGGCCCCCACATTCACATACTGGCCCCTGACATCCACAGACTGGCCCCGACATACCACTGGCCCCCACATTCACAGACTGGCCCCCGGCATCCACAGACTGGCCCCCGGCATCCACAGACTGGCCCCCGACATACCACTGATCCCCACATTCACGGACTGGCCCCCGACATACCACTGGCCCCCACATACTTTCACAGACTTCCACATACCATGACTGGCCCCCGACATCTGACTGGCCCCCAACATCCACATACCATGACTGGCCCCCGACATCCGACTGGCCCCCACCCTGACATCCACATTGACAGACTGGCCCCCGACATCCGACTGGCCCCCGCCCCGACATCCACAGACTGGGCCCCGACATCCACATTGACAGACTGGCCCCCGACATCCACAGACTGGCCCCCACATTCACAGACTGGCCCCTGACCTCCACAGACTGGCCCCTGACATCCACAGACTGGCCCCCGACATACCACTGGCCCCCACATTCACAGACTGGCCCCCACATTCACAGACTGGCCCCCGACATTCACAGACTGGCCCCCGACATACCACTGGCCCCCACATTCACAGACTGGCCCCCACATTCACAGACTGGCCCCCGACATCCACAGACTGGCCCCCGACATACCACTGGCCCCCACATTCACAGACTGGCCCCCCGACATCCACAGACTGGCCCCCGACATCCACAGACTGGCCCCTGACATCCACAGACTGGCCCCCGACATACCACTGGCCCCCACATTCACAGACTGGCCCCCACATTCACAGACTGGCCCCCGACATCCACAGACTGGCCCCCACATTCACAGACTGGCCCCCACATTCATTCACAGACTGGCCCCCGACATCCACATACCATGACTGGCCCCCGACATCCACATACCATGACTGGCCCCCGTCATCCACATACCATGACTGGCCCCCGACATCCGACTGACCCCCGCCCCGACGTCCATCAGCGGAGCCCCTCCTTTCATCTGGTGCCCCTCTGACATTCACAGACCGCCCCCTCCACATCCACAGACCGCCCCCCCACATCCTGCACAGACCTGCCCCCACATACTCCACAGACCTGCCCCCACATCCACAGACTGGCCTCCCACATCCACAGACTGGCCCCCCACATCCACAGACTGGCCCCCCACATCCACAGACTGGCCCCCGACATCCACAGACTGGCCCCTACATTCACAGACTGGCCCCCACATTCACATACTGGCCCCTGACATCCACAGACTGGCCCCGACATACCACTGGCCCCCACATTCACAGACTGGCCCCCGGCATCCACAGACTGGCCCCCGACATCCACAGACTGGCCCCCGACATACCACTGATCCCCACATTCACGGACTGGCCCCCGACATACCACTGGCCCCCACATACTTTCACAGACTTCCACATACCATGACTGGCCCCCGACATCTGACTGGCCCCCAACATCCACATACCATGACTGGCCCCCGACATCCGACTGGCCCCCACCCTGACATCCACATTGACAGACTGGCCCCCGACATCCGACTGGCCCCCGCCCCGACATCCACAGACTGGGCCCCGACATCCACATTGACAGATTGGCCCCCGACATCCACAGACTGGCACCCACATTCACAGACTGGCCCCTGACCTCCACAGACTGGCCCCTGACATCCACAGACTGGCCCCCGACATACCACTGGCCCCCACATTCACAGACTGGCCCCCACATTCACAGACTGGCCCCCGACATTCACAGACTGGCCCCCGACATACCACTGGCCCCCACATTCACAGACTGGCCCCCACATTCACAGACTGGCCCCCGACATCCACAGACTGGCCCCCGACATACCACTGGCCCCCACATTCACAGACTGGCCCCCGACATACCACTGGCCCCCACATACATTCACAGACTGGCCCCCGACATCCACATACCATGACTGGCCCCCGACATCCGACTGGCCCCCGACATCCCCATACCATGACTGGCCCCCGACATCCGACTGGCCCCCGCCCCTACATCCACATTGATGTGGGGGCCAGTTGATGTATTGCTCAGCGTCCCTCTGCATATGTGGCCAAAATAATCTTTCTCTGATCAGGTTTACAGTCCTTTCGACTCCTAAGTGTCCCATTTCTTCATGTAATTCTTTCAACACCAATTGATGATACAACTTGGGCAACACTAGTTGAGAACCTGATGATGTTTTTCGACTCAAGATTCCATATTTGTCAAGGTATAGTTTGGCCCATTGTTTCATTAGTATGAGGAGATCGATCAGTCCACCTTATCGTCCTGTTTTTATGGGAACCTGTTTTGGCTCTTGTACTTCCACACTGGGCCAATCACAGAGTCTTCTCTTTGGGCTGTCCTTATGGTCAATTTGGGTATTTGAGCTACCTACTCTTGGGTACCATCTACTGTTGACGTTGTATTGGCAATGGTTATTGGACACATCCAAGGCATTTCTTCTTTCTGACGTACTTGAAGTGCTTGGGTTATGCACCTGATAATTTTGGGGTCCACTTCTTATGAACACTGTTGCATGTATTTTTCAGGACTTAATAGCATACAAGAAAGTACATCCGCATCTGCATTTCCTGGATGATAGTTGATGGTGAAATTAAAGTCAGCTAATTCTGCAACCCATCAATGGCCTGTTGCGTTTAGTTTAGCCGGAGTGAGGACATAAGTTAGAGGGTTATTATCAGTAAATACTACAAAGGATGGACAGTAGTATAGATAGTCTTGGAACCTATCACATATGGCCCACGTTGTTGCTAGGAACTCTAGTTTCCCCAAATGCATGTGATAGTTCTTCTCGGCAGGTGTTAGCGTTCTAGACCCATAAGCAATTACCTTTAACTTTTTCTCCTGCTCTTGGTACAACACAGCTCCTAGTCCTTCTTGCGAGGCATCACAGTGCAGAACAAAGGATTTGCTGTAGTCAGGATAGCTCATCACTGGAGGATGAGTTAACACCTCAATAAGCCGGTTCAGCACTACCTGATGGTGGTCAGTCCAAACTATAGACTGATGGAAAGGATGTTGGCCTCTGAGCTTTGGTGATGACTTCTTCCTGGACTGGCTAGTCTGTGCTGATGTTGTGGCAGGTGCTGTGTCCGCTGACAGTGATTCATAGAGGGGTTTTGCAATTCTGGAAAAGTTTTGGACGTAAGGGTGATAATAGGAAATTAATCCTAGTAGTTTCCTGAGTTCTCCAAAAGTCTTTGGCTGGTTGTGCTTCAAGGCCAGCACCAGCGCAGTGTCTGCTGGATCCATGGAATGGCCATCTTTGGACACGATCTTGCCCAACAATCTGATTTTGTTTTGTAAGAGTTCACACTTCCTAGCTGTTAACTTGACTCCATGTTGCTGATACCGTTGCAATACCAACCGGACATGCTCCACATGTTCTTGTAATGATCTGCTGTGAACCAGGTTGTCATCTAGGTACGGCAGACAGATCACATCCCTCAGTCCCATTAAACAGGTTTCCATGCTGCATTGAAATTCAGCTGGTGCAGAGCTAAGGCCAAAGGGTATTCGGATCCGCTCATACAGACCCCAAGGTGTGATGAAGGCAGTCGGTGGTCGACTTGATTCTTCCACAAATCCTTGATGGTAGGATTTCCCTTGGTCTAGCACAGAAAACCATGAACTTCCTCCTAGGCTGTCCAGCATGTCTTGAATCCCAAGGATTGGATGGCAGTCAGGGATGGACTTCTGGTTCAATTCCCTGTAGTCGCAACACAGCCTTAAATTACCGTCCTTCTTTCTTACGCACAATGGGCGATGAGTATGAAGACTTTGACTCTGCAATCCATCCACTGTTCAGCAGATCCTGCAGGTACTCTTTCACTTCTTGGTGCAGTGGTTTTGGTACAGACATGTAAGTTCTTTTAACAGGTGTGTTGTCTATGAGGTGAAGTTGCAATTGTAGTGAAGGAATACATCCTACATCATCTTTGTCGAAAACATGGCATTCCTTCCTTAACATTGTCTTGACTTCTGATTTTGAGGAGGTCACTTTCGGTTTTAGGAAATTGATTTTAAGGTTGAAATCCAGTAATTTTCTATCCCTCTGGTCATTTCTTGATAAAAGGAAGCCAAAACACAAAACAAAATAACTGAAAATAAAATTTGGTCCATTTTGCAGGCATGGCAACCGCTATTTTCACACCTTTGGCCAATAGCTCAGTTTGATAGGAAATGTGTCAAAACGGGATCAAAAGTTCAGAAAATGGACGCAAAAAGGTTTTAAAGGCCAAAATGTCAAGGAGAAAGGTGTTTAACCACTTCCCGACCAGCGCACGACGATGTACGTCGACAGAATGGCACAGGCAGGCATATTGGCGTACAGGTACATCCAATATTCGATGCCGCCCTGCCATCGGGAGCGCGCCGGCGGCGGCGCGCTCCCGCGCTGGTCGGGACCCCCGTGAGTCCGGTCGCGGGACCCGCGGACTCGATCGCCGCGGGCATCCCCGCGATCGTCTCACGGAGCGGCCGAATGGAGGAAATGCTGTGTAAACAACATTTTTCCATTCTGCCTAGCAACTAGTGATGCTGATCTCTGCTCCATGTGATTGGAGCAGAGATCAGTGTACACTAAATGAAAGCCCAACCCCCCCACAGTTAGTAACACACCCCTAGGAACACTTAACCCCTACACTGCCACCCACTTGTTAACCCTTTCACTGCCAGTGTCATTTACACAGGAATCACTGCATTTATATAGCAGTGATTACTGTATAAATGACAATGCTCCCAAAAATGTGTCAAAAATGTCTGATGGGTCCCCCACAATGTCGCAGTCACAATAAAAATCGCAGATCGCCGCCATTACTAGTAAAAAAATAAAATAATAAAAAATTATTAATAAAAATGCTATAAAACTATCCCTATTTTGTAAACGCTATAACTTTTGCGCAAACCAATCAATAATCGCTTATTGCGATTTTTTTTTACCAAAAATATGTAGAAGAATACGTATCGGCCTAAACTGAGGGAAAAAAAAGTTTTTTTATATATTTTTGGGGGATATTTATTATAACAACAAGTAAAAAATAATGCGTTTTTTTCAAAATTGTCGCTCTATTTTTGTTTATAGCGCAAAAAATAAAAACCGCAGGGGTGATCAAATACCACCAAAAGAAAGCTCTATTTGTGGGAAAAAAAGGACGTCAATTTTGTTTGGGAGCCACGTTGCACGACCGCGCAATTGTCAGTTAAAGCGACGCAGTGCCGAACCGCAAAAAGTGGTCTGGTCTTTGACCAGCAAATTGGTCCGGTCTGAAAGTGGTTAAGGGCCATTTCTGGTTTTGAGGAGGTCACTTTCGGTTTCATGAAATGGCAGATTCCCAAACAATTTCTTGACTTTTTATGGTTAAAAAACAGTAATTTTTCATTCCACTGCTCATTTCTTGGTAAAAGGAAGCTAAAACAGGTAAACTTGACTGAAAAAAATGTGGACCATTTTGCGGGCGTGGCACCTGGTATTTTCATACCTGAACCAATGGCTCAGTACGGCAGGAAATGTGTCAAAACGGGATCAAAACTCCCTAAAACGGATGCAAAAAGGTTTTAAATGCCAAAATGTCAAGGAGAAGGGTGTTTAAGGGCCACTTCTGGTTATGAAGAGGTCACTTTCGATTTTAGGAAATGGCAGATTACCAAACAATTTCTTGGCTTTTTAAGGTTGAAATCCAGTCATTCCTTAACCCTCTGGTAATTTCTTGGTAAAAGAAAGCCAAAACAGGTAAACTGGGCTGAAAAAAAATGTGGTCCATTTTGCGGGCGTGGCACCTGCTATTTTCACACCTTTGGCCAATGGCTTAGTTTGGCAGGAAATGTGTCAAAATGGATCTAAAGTCCCTAAAGCAGATGCAAAAAGGATTTAAATGCCAAAATGTCAAGGAAAAAGGTGTTTAACCACTTGACCACTGGACACTTAAAGTGAATGTAAACCCCAATTTTTTTTTTTTGTTTGGCACAATATAGAGTATGGGATTTCAGATCATCTGTGCCCAGTCTTGCGACAAAGCGTTAATCCAGCTCTGAGCAATCCTCATATCTTTTTTCAGTGAAATAAAACAGACAAACTTGGAAAACTTTGTCCGTTCTTCCCCCTTGCTGTGATTGACAGGTGATTTACATATCTCGTACAATAGCCTAAGACATGCATTATTTTTTAATATCCACCCCCACTCCTTTCTTCAGCAGCTCTGCAAGGATTGGCTGTTCCCCACCTCAGCATGCTTTGGCATGCTGAAGTCATGTGGTTACTTTCCTGTCTTTTCACTGGATGTTAGAGATCATAGCAGAAGTTCATTGTAAGCTATACACAGGAAAAAACTACATGTTGCAGCTCCCAAGATGCCAGCAGATAATTTGTGCCTGTTTCTTCTCCGTGCTGTGAGTGACATCATGCATGAGCAGACCCAGCTGACCCAGATCCCCCTCTCACAGCAACTCACAGCTATCCTGAAATCTCCACTACAGCCTGTGTTATAAGTGTGTGGCACATGCTGCTTGTTATAAAGCACTAGAGAGCGCAGCTTAATTAATTATTTAATAATTTTTTCACACATTTAAGGGTTTTTTGCCTTTATAACGAGCAGCTCCTAATATAAATAGCCATTTGTGCGGGTAAGGGAAGTCCTTCTACATGCACAGGAGTCACAGGGGGTCATGAGCACGCTCTGCTTCTGCCCAGAACGCGCTCTGTGTCCCCTCTGTATGCACTTCTCATCATAACAAGTGCGAGGTTCGTCCTTGCGACGCTGGCTGGCCAAGGGGAGTGTAGAGGTGGGCGGGAGTCTAGTGACGTCACAACTCCACCCACAGAGTGCTGAAGCATAGACCCACCCATAAAATCAGGAGATCCGTGTGAAGAAGGGGTGACTTTTAACATGCAGGGGGCATGTATACATGTATACTTTAGTATGATGGAAATAGTTTAGAATCATGAGTGGTGGGTTTACATCCACTTTAAGTACCCCCATCTGACATCCCCGAGCGAGCGCGGACGAAAAAGTCCACTGCGCATGCGCCCGTGACCGAGGGAGCCCGCTGCCTACACTACCCATACGTAACAGCGAGCGGCGTCAAAAGGTGTCGGCCGTGTGATCAATCAAATCAGGCCAAGGAGGCGTGATCAGAGGAAGATGGAAAGGGTCAGGCACCAATGGGAAACCAATGGGAAACCAAGGGTGCATGCAAAGAGGTGAAGCCAGGAACCGCTGAGATCAGGCGAGCCGGAATATAGCACAGGGGACACAGTGTGGGCATTGAGCCCTCTTCGTCTGTACGGCCATGTGTCTTGTCTACTGAGAGATCATCCGCATCCAACTAGGAAACAGCTCTAAAAAAGAAACAGGACCTGGGGTTACAGATGGATTGTGCGGTTGCCCAAAAATAAGGAGGGCAAACCCGCAGAGGGGAGATCTTAAAACTATCCCAGAGGGAGTGCATAGTAAGAGCTTTCTGGAGGCCAAGGCAACCAATCTCGCTGTACAGAAACAAAATCAGAGTCAAAAACGTCTGCACTATGAAGGTCTCTTTTTATCTTTCTGTTTTTCCAGGTGTATATATTAGCATTGTCCTTTCTTTCCTTTGTATCTTCTTTCGTGTTTAAAAATACTGAACACGTTACACCACTATTCCTGTTTGCTACCTTCATTTGTATAAAAAACAACCAGGTAAAAGGTGCTGCTTCAATTTTTTTCTTTCTATTTGCTTGTTCTGGGCATTGCAGGTAATATAGCAGCTAGAGTACACAAAGATGAAGACTAAATAAACCTAAATGTTTGAAACAAGACTTAAAATTGTATTACAAAGTGAGCAATACATGACTAAGTGCAGCCTGTATTTTTTCATTTTTTATGAGTACATAAAAACATCTGTGTGAATTAACACATAGCACATAACCCATAGCAGCCAACCAGCAGTCTGTACTCTGGCCGCTGTATACTGATGTGCTGAATTTGGTTTGATGTAATTTATGGCACTTTGCCCAGCATCACTTTTTCTAGCACTGCCTAATTAAACAAGGTCTAATGAAGCTGGTTTTACATTACATATTAGTAGAAAGGCGAAGAGATGAAAAGCATGACTCAGCAAGCGATCTCCAATTTTCCTGGTTTCCAAAATCTTAAGGCAAAAGGTACAAATGTATCATGATTTGAAATGCCCAAAAGATTAAAAATTATATTTTTTATGGTATCAACAGCTTGGTATGTTTCAAATATGTACAGAAATTACATTGACAGATATAGGCAATTATTAAAACAAAAACATTTCCATGTATGGGTCTCTGGTAGCCTGGTTCTGGCTTTTAATCTATGACGCTATATGGCAGTGATGGCGAACCTTGGCACCCCAGATGTTTTGGAACTACATTTTCCATGATGCTCCACTACAATGCAGAGTGCATGAGCATCATGGGAAATGTAGTTCCAAAACATCTGGAGTGCCAAGGTTCGCTGCTATATGGTCTATGCAAAGTTCGGTTTAGCTCTAACCCTTCTGATTTTTTTTCAGACATTTCTTGCAGTGCTACCAATAACATGGCTCTGGAACTTTTAATTAATAGTTATTATAGATCTTTTCAGAGCTTTATTTTCTTGTTCACAAGGGCTTCAGCCTGTATAAGGGAAATGGGTACATCAAACTTTTTCAAGGCTTTTAACAATCTCCAAGAAGCGTTGTTGAGACCTATTCCTGAACAAATGTTTTACTAGAGCTTGATGCATGTCTAGTTTTTATACAAGCTGAAGCCTGTCTGAACAAGGCCTACACTAGTTATGGCATCGATAACGAAGCTACCAGTCCAAGTTGAAATTGGTATGGCTTTGAAATTAAACAGTGCAGTTTAAATATTCTAAAGAAACATTTTTGATTTGGTGAGGTCTCTGCCCTGCACCATTTAACCACTTCAATAATGGGCACTTATACACCTTCCTGCCTAAACCAATTTTCAGCTTTCAGCGCTGTCGCATTTTGAATGACAATTGCGTGATCATGCTACACTGTATCCAAACTAAATTAGTATCATTTTGTTCCCACAAATAGAGCTTTCTTTTGGTGGCATTTGATCACCTCAGGGATTTTTATTTTCTGCTACACAAATTTAAAAAAAGACCGAACATTTTGAAATAAAAATGTTTTTTGTTTTTTTTTGTTACAAAACTTTGTAAATAAGTACGTTTTCTCGTTCACTGATGGGCACTGATGGGGTTGCACTTATGGGCACTGCTAAGGCAGCACTGATGGGCACCGATAAGGTGGCACTGATGATAGACACTAATATGCAGCACTGATGGGACACTGATAGGCGGCACAGATGGGCAGTGATAGGCGGCACAGATGGGCACTGATAGGTGTCATGGATGGGCACTGATAGGTGGCACTGTACACTAATAAATGGTAGTGATGGATGCCAATCAGTGGCAAACAATGCCTGCCAATCAGTGATGCCCATTGTGGGCACTGATTGGCATCCATTTTGGCCACTGATTGGCATATCTGGTGGTCTAGGGTGGCATACCTGGTGGTGACTAGTGGTGGCATCCCTGGTGGTCCTAGTGGTGTCCCTGGTGGTCCAGTGTGGGCACCCTAAGGGGGGCTGCACTGATAATCTATCAGCACAGACCCCCCCCCCGTCAGAGGAACAGCCAATCCACTCTCCTCTACTCGCGTCTGACAGAAGCGAGTGAGGAAAAGCCGATCACTGGCTCTTCATGCTTACACTCTGGTCAGCCTTGATCCGTCAGAGACTCTTTACCTAGATCAGCGTTGCGGGGTGTCAGACTGATACCTCTCAATAACGATCGCTGCAATGCGTGCCCCCGGGAGCACGCAGCTGCTAGATATCCTGCTGGATGTCATATGACGTCCGGTCAGGATATTGAAACCACTGTGCCGCCGTCATTTTGCTATATGGCGGGCGGCAAGTGGTTAAATTTCTCACTATTCTGTTAAAGGGTCAATCCACCCAAAATGTTTCACTTGGGAGTTTTGTTGCACCAGGCCACATCTACAGTACATGCTCCTGTTGCACTCTCACATAGTAGAGCTACACGATTAATCGTTAAAAAATCACGATCTCGATTCAACCCCCCTCACAATCTTAATCCGACATTTCCACGATTCATGTAACAAGTACAGAGCAGCTCAGAGCTGTAAAAAAATAAAATAAAAAAGCCGGTAAAGTATATCACAACATTGCTCAGCGCTGAGAGATAAAAAGAAACATTGGGGGTTATTTACAAAAGGCAAATCCACTTTGCACTACAAGTGCACTGAAAGCGCAGTCGCTGTAGATCTGAGGGAAAGATCTGAAATGAGGGGAAGGTCTGCTGATTTTATCATCCAATCATGTGCAAGCTAAAATGCTGTTTTTTATTTTCCTTGCATGACCCCCTTAGATCTACGGTGACTGAACTTACAAGTGCACTTGTAGTGCAAAGTGGATTTGCCTTTCGTAAATAACTGCCATTGCGTCATTTGTCATAGGTCAATTTAACCACTTAAAGACTTATGCTACGTACAAACGACCGGACTTTCCAGCTGACTAGGTCCGACGGTCTTCCCAACGGACTTTCGGGGGAGTTCCGACGGACTTTCTGCACGAACGGACTAAGTCAGTTCATAAGACTGTTCCTTTTGAACGTTATGATGTAAACGGGACTAAACAAGTTCAATAGCGAGTAGCCAATATCTTCCCTTGCATTGTATTTGGTCCGCCGGAATTGAGTCCGTCGAATAGATTTGAAATATATTCTATTTCTAGGTCCGTCGGATTTATTTTTCGAAAAACGATCGGACTAGCCCATACATGATCGCATTGTCCAACGGACTAATCCCTTCGGACCTAATCTGCCGGAAAGTCCGGTTGTGTGTACAGCAGATTAAGCCTTACTTAGAACCCCCAAACATTTTATATATATATATATATATATATATATATATATATATATATATATATATTAGCAGAGACCCTAGAGAATAAAATGGCAGTCATTGTAATATTTTATGTGACACTGTATTTGCGCAGAGGTCTTTCAAACACAATTTTTGGTGAAAAAATACACTTCAATTCATTTAAAAAAAAACTAAACAGTAAAGTTAGCCTCATTTTTTTGTATAATGTGAAACACCGAGAATCGTGAGAGAATTATGATCTTTATTCTAAGCAAAAAAACTGTGATTCTCTTTTTAACCAGAATCCTGCAGCTTTATTACATATTATAAAATAAATACAAATTATAGACTCTCCCTTTTTCTTACCTGAGCCTGATCCGATCCAGCAATGTGCATGAGCGCAGTGGCTCCAGCCGGTGGCTCTCTCCTCATTGGACAGATTGATAGCAGCAGGAGTCATTGGCTCCCACTGCTGTTAATCAAATTGTGACACAGGAGTGGGGGGCGGGCCAAGTCCCTCCGTCAGTGTCAATGGAAGCAGCAGAGGGACTCTGGAGCAAACCCGCATGGATGCCCCCAAGGAAAGTGGCTTTCGCTGGCGGGGGACCCTAGAAGAAAAGGATCAGGGCTGCTATGTGAAAAACTTTTGCACAGAGCAGGTAAGTATAGGCATATTTGTTATTTTTCTTTAAAAAAAACTGAAGGTTTACAACCACTTTAATCACTGCCACCCCTATTCATTAACAGTGCACATGCACCAATGATTAACAACATCCAAATAAGTCAGTCAGTAACACTTATATTATTTATATTAGTTTGGATGCGTCCACAAGACACATTGAGCTGGGGCTTGGCCCCGCCTCACTCTCTCATCATTGGCTCACTGGCTGTGATTGACAACAGTGGGAGCCAATGACAAGAGAGAGACCAGGGACAGCTGTGGCTCCTGTGCACATCGCTGGATTGAAAAGGGGGCTCTGGTGAGTATAAAGAAGAGGCTGTGGGGGGAGCAGCACACAGAAGATTTTTTACCTTCATGCATAGAAAACCTTCAGCCTTTACAACCACTTTAAGTTTAACATTTGCACTGAGATATGCATTTCAAAAAGCTTCTCTTTTTGTCAGCAGCCACCCATGAAGTGATCAGTGCATTATACCTCCTTATTACCAATAAGAGAAGATTGACAGCAACTGACACCCTGCATAAATTATTTAGGCAGATACAGCTGATGCCTCTGTCCCAGGAATATATCTTCAGGTTACAACATGAAGGGTAACAGCTGCTAACACATACTTTTCACCAGTAATAACAGTTGGCTGTTACAAATAGAAAAAGTATTATGTAAATGGGTGGAGTGTCATATGTAAAACACGGACAGTCAATATTCTAAATAATGAATCGTTTTAGTAGTCTGTGTACCAGATGACTGTATACTGTATATAAAAAAAAGAAGAAATTTATACAATTATTATATTACAAATTGCTTCATTACATCACACAGCAGCAATACAATTTGTTGATCGGTTTGTAAATGATTATTTTAGTTTGTAAATTATTAGACTAATATTTATTTACCAGTCAAAAATGGATCAATTCACTAAATTGTAATATATGCTACCTGATAAAATGGTCCGTAATTTCAGCCACTTGACTATTTTGTTTTTAGTATTTATTCCTAGGGAATAGGTATTTGAGCCCATATATATGTAGTTCTACCAATCTGTGTTGTGACGAGCAGACACCCATAAAAATAAATCTACATTTACTTATAGTAGGCAATTTGGCAATAGAGCAGTGGTTCATTGTTCAGATCTAGTACAGTACATGCTTCTGTATAGGTTTGGGCTGTATGGGTGATTTTTTGTGACTCAGTTGTAGTTTTAATGTAGAGCACCCCATTAAGAGCCACAAGTAAATGGGATCCCTCACCCTGCACAGCCATGACTTTGAATAAACTTCAGGGACAACTTTTCCTATATACAGTCTATACATACTCCGCTGCTTCCTCCAGCACTCACTTGCTTGCAGAACTCCAGCTGTGTCACGTTCTTACAATTTGGTAGCCAAGGCCCATTACAGGCAGGGACTCGCAACACCTATACTTGAAGATAGGGTGACACAGCTTACTCTTTCTCAGCACTTCCTCTCTGTGGTCACTGATCCCAGCACCACCTCTTCAGCCACTGCCAGCCCGTCTGGCATCACCTGGCCCCTCACTAGCCCTTGATCTGGAGATTTTTCTTTACGTTATTTGTACTCCATGTCTCCTGCGCTAATAAGAGCACTTCTCAGCTTTTTGGTATAATGCATCTTAGTACAACCCTGTTTCCAGAGTAAAACAGACATAACCACCGTCCTCACATCCTTAGCTCCACAGGCAGACTTCCCTGACAATGGGAGCGAAGTTTATTTATATAACAATAGAGCTTGGTTGCTTCACAATCAGCCAATCAAGCACAAACAAACAGGAGGAGTTATACAAATCTCAACCAATGAACAATGACTAGGGGAGTGTATGGGCGTGTCTCTGCAGGGGCAGTGTGTATGATTTCCTGACCCCTGTCCCTGTAAGCCATCCTCTTCAGCTATACAAAGAAAGCCACATGGCTGGCCTTAGAAATCATAAACGCTGTCCCTGACCAAAACGCACTCAAAGACTCAAGTTTTTATCATTGGCGTGAAACCTTATTCTGCATTGTTCAGAGAATAACGCATGCCCGGATTATTCTACCATTCCTATCGATGGGAGATTATCTGCAAGGACACACCACAGCCCCTCCATGTGCTGATCAGACACACAGAGAGACAAGAGTGTACATCTCCCCATAACCGATAATGTATTCGCAGAGTAAACACATTTCCCCCCAGACAATCATCTGTGCATTGCACAGGGGCCCTTCACTGACTGACATATCCCCACTCTGCAGACACTTCTCTGCAACCTCAGGAAGTGTTTCACTACCAAACAGGTCTCAACTGGCGTCAGTCTGCCCTGGCCCGCTCTAGAGTGGGCTGCAGCAGAATTAACACTGGGAGACACTGTGACAATACATACTGAATACATCTTCCAAGACTGACTTTCTGTCCACAGTCCTCCCAGACTGAACACTCACCAGCCCCCCCAGCTGACTTCTCAGGAGACATGCTGACCTGCTCCTGCTGTGCTCTCACTTGCTCCTGTGCCTCCAGGAAAGGATTCCTCTGTGTGGTGCAGAGGATCCGTCCTGCACCCCAGGCCTGAGGTCACCCCCCCAGACTAGGGGGCACCCTCAAGGGCCACACACAGCCTCCTCAGCACTCTATTCTCCACCTGACTGCTCCTGCTGGCATGACTCATGCCTCTTTATGAGGTGCCTACCCCCTTCCAGACCCTTTTTGCTTGAGATTGGTTGAGAACCTCATAAATATGCCAAACAGCTCCTCCTAGCCTCCGCCCACTACACACCTGGAAACTTCTCCAAGGTTCCAGAAACAGGGGGAGGCACCAGAGATGCTGCTTGCTGAGTCACCAGTCTCCCTGAGTCGCTCAACCCTGGCCCAGATTCAAACCAGGCCTGGCTCTCAGTCAAACCAATTTAACTACACTAACAGCTAACTACTGATGTGGAGATTTCGCTATATGCTATGAGTAATCCATCTCCTGCACTACTAAATGCCCTTTCAGCCTTTTGGTATAATGCATCTTACTATGTCCCTGTTTCCCTTATCTTCCCAAGTAATACAGACATGACCACCATCTTACATTCTCAGCTCCACAGCTCGACTAACTGCCCTCAGGAGCACAGGCCCCTTTATTCATCGGCAACAAAAAGAAATGACAAACAGGAAGTCATGGCCCCAACAGCCAATTGCTTCCTCCATGCAAAATGACATCGCAGGAAATTACTACACTAAAGGGGAGGGCATCCACCATCTTGGTCAGCATGGAGTTCACTCAATAGTGCTCAGAGTAACCAGTATCTAGTAAGATCATTCTACTTGTTCTTACAGGCTTGAGAAGATCTGCGAGGACATTGCTACTGCTGTTGTCAATATACAGTACGAGTATATTAATAAGGCAGATATCAATGTCCTCTTATTAAAGCAGATATGTATCCAAAAAGGATAGCTTAGCCACAACAGAGATATAATAATATGTTTCTCTCGTTATGTGGACTTCGCTTCTCTAATATGCATAGACATTTGAAGGCATGAAGCCCAGCGCAGGTTTTCATACTGAAGGTTTTACCGCTCGTCCCGATTTAACCCAAGTGCGCTCTGCTAGCGCGCTCCTTGGTTAAATTAGACGCAGGGAGACAGATGACAATCTATAAAACACACATAATAAAATCTCCACAACCCTATATACACTAGCATACTAGCTAGAGGGTGCTATATTAAAATCGTGTGCACTAATTTAGGGGAGATTCAAACTGTTGTTACTTTGCGGTATTGTGCAATAAAACAAGCAGTAACAATTGAAAGTAAATGTGGTTCACTGTGAGTGCAAAACACATTCAGCACACTAACACCGATGTGTTTTACGTACAACAGCAATACATGTGAATCTTTGCATTGTGGTGCTCTGCATTGACAAAGATGCAGCAGGTTTATAAAGGTATTACCAGGGCTCGAGTGCTGCGGGAACGCATGGGAACGGCGTTCCCGTACTATTTCCACAGCGGGAACGCCGTTCCCATTAGCTGTCTGAGCCGGGCTGAGGCTATGCAGCGCATAGTCCGCGCCGCTCCTCAGCCGCCGAGTGACTGGTTGCAAGGCAGGGGCCGCTCCGCATCTAGCAACCGGTCACATGACTTCGGCCGTGCACGTGGGCACGCACTGGCGCGAGACCGTCAGTCAGTGTGACACACGCTGCGCGCCGGACTGTCCTCCCGCTCCCCTCTACCCAGTGCCTCCTGTTGCCACAGCCGCTGCACTTTTCAAGTTTACTTCTTCTCCCCCCAGAACAGAAGGGAAGAGAATAAATACCAGGAGGTCAGTCACTAGTGTGTAAGTAAGTTGCATTCTGCAATACCCTGCCAAATTGCCAATACTCATCCATACTCTGCAATACCCTGCCAATACTCATCCATACTCTGCAATACCCTGCCAATACTCATCAATACTCTGCAATACCCTGCCAATACTCATCAATACTCTGCAATACCCTATCAGTATCAATACTCTGCAATACCCTGCCAATACTCTGCAATACTCTGCAATACCCTATCAATACTCTGCACTACCCTATCAATACTCTGCACTACCCTATCAATACTCTGCAATACCCCGCCAATACTCTGCAATACCCCGCCAATACTCTGCAATACTCTGCAATACCCTGCCAATACTCATCAATACTCTGCAATACCCTGCCAATACTCATCAATACTCTGCAATACCCTATCAGTATCAATACTCTGCAATACCCTGCCAATACTCTGCAATACGCTATCAATACTCTGCACTACCCTATCAATACTCTGCACTACCCTATCAATACTCTGCAATACCCCGCCAATACTCTGCAATACTCTGCAATACCCCGCCAATACTCTGCAATACATACCCTGCCAATACTCTGCAATACCCTGCCAATACTCTGCAGTACCCTATCAATACTCTGCAATACTCTGCAATACTCTGTCAATACTCTGCAATACCCTGCCAATACTCTGCAATACCCTGCCAATACATACCCTGCCAATACTCTGCAATACTCTGCAATACTCTGCCAATACTCTGCCAATACTCTTCAATACTCTGCCAATACTCTGCCAATACTCTTCAATATCCTGCCAATACTCTGCAATACATACCCTGCCAATACTCTGCAACACCCTGCCAATACTCTGCAATACCCTATCAATACTCTGCAATACTGTGCCAATACTCTGCAATACTCTGCAATACCCTGCCAATACTCTGCCAATAAATACCCTGCCAATACTCTGCAATACCCTGCCAATACTCTGCAGTACCCTATCAATACTCTGCAATACTCTGCAATACTCTGTCAATACTCTGCAATACCCTGCCAATACTCTGCAATACCCTGCCAATACATACCCTGCCAATACTCTGCAATACTCTGCAATACTCTGCCAATACTCTTCAATACTCTGCCAATACTCTTCAATATCCTGCCAATACTCTGCAATACATACCCTGCCAATACTCTGCAATACCCTGTCAATACTCTGCAATACTCTGCCAATACTCTGCAATACATACCCTACCAATACTCTGCAATACCCTGCCAATACTCTGCCAATACACATCCTGCAATACCCTATCAATACTCTTCAATATTCTTCCAATACTCTTCAATATCCTGCCAATACTCTGCAATACTCTGCAATACATACCCCGCTAATACTCTGCAATACCCTGCCAATACTCTGCAATACATACCCTATCAATACTCTGCAATACCCTGCCAATACTCTGCAATACATACCCTATCAATACTCTGCAATACCCTGCCAATACTCTGCAATACATACCCTATCAATACTCTGCAATACCCTGCCAATACTCTGCAATAAATACCCTATCAATACTCTGCAATACCCTGCCAATACTCTGCAATACATACCCTGCCAATACTCTGCAATACCCTGCCAATACTCTGCAATACCCTGCCAATACTCTGCAATACCTTGCCAATAGTCTGCAATACCCTGCCAATACTATGCAATACCCTATCAATACTCTACAATACACACCCTATCAATACTCTGCAATACATACCCTGCCAATACTCTGCAATACCCTGCCAATGCATACCCTGCCAATACTCTACAATACTCTGCCAATACTCTACAATACATACCCTGCCAATACTCTGCAATAACCTATCAATACTCTGCAATACCCTGCCAATACTCTGCAATACCCTGCCAATACTCTGCAATACCCTATCAATACTCTGCAATACCCTGCCAATACATACCCTGCCAATACATACCCTATCAATACTCTGCAATACCCTGCCAATACTCTGCAATACCCTATCAATACTTTGCAATACCCTGCCAATACATACCCTGCCGATGCTCTGCAATACTCTGCCAATACTCTTCAATACATACCCTGCCAATACTCTGCAATACCCTATCAATACTCTGCAATACCCTGCCAATACTCTTCAATACTCTGCCAATACTTATTCCTGTTTGTGGGATATTTTCTAATGGGCTGTGTAACAGAATTTGGAACAGGGTGTATTTGTGGTAGAAATTCCCTGCGAGGGAAAGATCATCACCCATTGTGTTGATTGTTTTGTTTGACACGTTATTTTGTTTTTGTAAACTGGCACTTTACAATAAATGTTGTACTGTATTTTCTGTGAAGTATATATGCATATGAGCGTACCTTTTTTTTTTTTTTTTTTTTTTGGTGGGGGAATGGATCTTGGGTGGGAGTTCCCACACTTTTTTTCCCAGGACTTGACCCCTGGGTATTACTCAACTCACACTAAAAAAAAAAATATTATTCTTAATAACTTAATATACATTTCTCTCTACCCTTTGTGATATCACTGCCCTAATGTATATTCTCTTAAATGTTTTGTAATCGCCTTTCTTGCCTCTTTTCTTCTGATGATGGCTACGTTCGATCTACTTATTCACATGGTGTGTTTTAAACTAGAAACCCTCCTATGCTCACTCAAGAGATGTAGTACATTTCACACATACCCATGCAGTCAGTTCTGGAGTGTGATAACACATTATACCACACCCAGTGTCTTCAGCGCCATCCACCTTAATGCACTGTCCACCACAAAGCACTGATCAACACCCAGCATTGCCCAAAGAGTGAACACATTAAATACCAGATATAGGTGGAAGGGAAATAAATAATTAATCTAGGTATTGTAGACTGGTGCAGGACTACATAGAGAAGGAGACATTGGGGTTGATTTATTTAAGGCAAATCCACTTTGCACTACAAGTGCACTGCAAGTGCACTTGGAAGTACAGTTGGAGCAGTCGCTGTAGATCCGAGGGGGACACGCAAGGAAAATAAAAAAACAAAGTCTGGGGGCGTGGCTTAGCAATGGCGGAGTAGAGTCGCATCCTGGCAGAGCTCCCGGCCTAACCCGACTTACAATGGCCATCGTACAGCTTTCACCCTAGGTGGACACGGCATGAACACCCCACCTCGATAAAGGACACGCTCGTCATCCAGAGGAACACATCTCCAGCCCAGCACCCATACCTATTTCGGAGGCTCCCATAGAAGGACTCCGGCCGCCATTGAGACCGCACCACGTGAGCGGCTTTTTAAGTGTCCCCGGGAACGTACCGCCGCTTGCGGGAGAACCAGACAACATTACAGGGACCCCAGCCGCTTTCCACACGGGCATGATGGACTCCGCACCATGCTCCGGGCCCTCCCTACGAGAGCAGACATCGAGGCCCTACCGACGAGAGCCGACATTGAGACACTGATCCTGCGTATAGAGGAGGCGCACAGCAGGGAGATACAGGAGGTACGTACGGAGCTGCACACAGTCACAGACCGAGTAGCTTCTGGGGAAACCCGAGTGACCTCCTTAGAGTCCCGATTACAGGCATTGGAACAGGCACATGATCTCCATGCAGAGGAAACCCAGGATATGCAACTGCGCCTGGAGGAGATGGAAGACCGCAGCCGCCGTAACAATCTGCGGCTGCGGGGAATCCCTGAAGCCACAGGCCCAGAGAACCTAGCAGAGATGGTTACTGCCATATTCCATAGGCTCATGGACACTCCCCCACCTTCCTTGACCATTGACCATGTACACCGCACTTTGGGACCCAGATCAGCAGATCCGTCCAGGCCACGCGACATGGTGTGTCGCCTACACCACTTCCCGCAAAAAGAGAACATCCTCAGGAAGGCCTGGGACATGGGAGATATAGATTTTGACGGGGCCAGCATCCAGATCCTCCCAGACCTCTCTAGGGCTACGTTAAAGAAGCGACGCGCAATGCTAAGGCCAGCACTGGAAGCGACAAGGAGATGCGGCTACACCTACAGATGGGGATACCCTCTAGCGGTCATCTTCGGCTCAGCACAGACCTCCTTCACACTGCGAACACCGGCCGACTTACCAGGGTTTTTCACCTTCATAAGAGCCGACCCGGTCCAGGTCCCCAACTGGCTGATGAGACTTCCAAGAGCTCCAGGGCGCACGGGTCTGGCTGCAGGCAACATTAACCAACCTGTTCGTTGCAGAGACCCCGAGGAAGGTCTCGTGTGGTATCTAACAACACCTCACGTGAGTCCTGAATACCCTATACCATTTCACGCAGTTTCTTCTTTTTTTTTGGTTTTTGGCTGCCCATGGGCTGATCGCATCATTACTTTTTCCTTTTCCTTTTGGCCAATGTGTCCCCTGGGCTGTTGCCTTGATTCTTGCCCCCCTCCCGTTGTATAGCTGACCCGCTGAATGTTCGGTGGACTTCCTGGCGCCCCCCGCCAGTGCAGCGCCCGACGCGGCTGTTGAGTCGCGATGGCGGTACTTCTACTCTCCGGCCCGCATCTGTGCCACCCCGCACCTGGATTATGTACCCTACTTTATGTACCCTGGACCTTTTTCTTTGGGGTGCTCCCCCCGGGACGGAATCCGCATACAGACACAGCGGGGAGCGGGTGTGACACCCGGGACCCATACAGGGAACCCGCCCTGCTTAGTTTTTGCTCTGATGCCACCCTTGAGCGGGGTCATTCTACGCTGAGGTCCCCGTGGCGGCTAAGCTAGGAAGCTGCACCCCCCAGGGGCTGTGGCCCAACTAAACTAGAACCTCCGGTACCCAGTTGCCTTTACCGGTACATTACACCTCGCACCCGGATGGCCTGCGCAGACAGGGAACACTCTGGCAACCCCGGGGGAATGTTGATTGCAGAAAGACGCATACATGGGTCACGTTAGTGGCTGGTGAGGTGGGGTGTGCGCTTCATGTTTGGCAGTGGGGGGACAGCATCCTTGACAGGTTGTGTAGCTGACCCCAAAGAGGCACATGGGATAGCGGTCCTGGGACTGCCGTGAGACCACGCCGCTGTGGCGGTGGGGGGGACGGGGTGGCTATGGGGGTGATGCGGTGGCGATGCCCTGACTCGCGGGGGAAGCTAGGGTCAGACATGCTGGGGGGGTCCCCTGTTGTTGCCGGACTGGGGGGGTCCCGGGGGATACACTCTGTTTGATTGATCAGCCTATGTGCATTGTTTAAATTGTTATGTTGAAGCTGTAAAACATGTTTTTTCTTTGTTTTTTCTTCTTCTCTTTGGGATTCTCTGATAGCCAAGGACGCTATATGAAATTAGTCTGTACGTTATGAAGCTTAAAATCTTCACATCTCTCTATTATATTTCGCTGACCACACTACTATTGCCCACATACACGCAACCTGATGAGGCCGGTGTGGTCGGGAAGGGACTGGGAGCCCTCCAAAAGCCCTTGCTGAACACACCCCCACTTAGGCCAACGCTCATTCCCGGGTGAACTGGGGAGCGTACTAGCAATTATTTTGCTAACACTTTAGATCGCCAGCTGGCTGGTGGGCGACCGCGGCGGGCATCTACCCCCAGCGGACGCATCAGACACCGACAGGGATTGGACCGTTGTAACGGACCTCCCACCCCTCTTAACTTTTTCTCCTCCTCTCTCTTTTCTAATTCTTTACCTCGCACCCCCCCCCCACCTCCTCACCCCCGCCCTACCTTCCCTCCCTCCGAACCCCCTCCCCCCCATGAACATGGATACAATTAACATTGTTTCACTAAACGCGAAAGGACTTAATGTCCCCGAAAAAAGGAGGTTACTCCTTAATGACATGAAACGTCTAAAAGCAGACGTAGTCTTCCTATAGGAGACACATTTTTGAGATGATAAATTCCCAATTCTCAAAAACAGATACTTCCCGACGGTATACCTCTGGAACAACCATAGGTTAGCATACCCCTACCTCCGGCCTCCTTTCCATTTTTACGCTATCCTAGGACGACTATTCCAGATCACAGCCAGACTTCTTTTCTAAGCGGAGACCTCCACCTTAAGTAAAGGCAACTGGAACAGCCAGCAACCGAATACAACAACTCCTTCCGCATCCATATAGGCATCCCCTGATCAACTTGCGCGCTAATAGCCTCAAGCACGGCGGCAAGTCTGATACCTAGCCCCACCTCAGGATCAATACCCTGATCAGGATCATCATCTTAGGCCCATAGTACCATCAACAGCATCCACAAACCATGTGCTACTTCAAATACTCAGCTGAAGTTCTGCACAGACTAAGGAACATCAACACCACATTGCCATCTTCCATACAAAAAATACTTCAAAGAGAACAACTATTAAAAACCGGACGACAAGCAGCTCCCAACCACAGGAAGACATCTACTCGACCACTACAATTAGATTGCGCCTTGATTAACGCCAGGTCTGCAGTCAAACATAGACTGGAAGTACACGACTTCATCATCGAGAACAATGTAGACTGCCTCTTCATCACCGAAAGCTGGTTAACCTCTGACTGCAACACCATCCTCACCGAATTGGTGCCGGAAAACTACAGGATCCTAACCGAACACCGGATAGGGAAAAAAGGAGGAGGCCTAGCAGTGATCTTTAAAGGTCACCTGGATCTCACTAAACCATCATCTCAGAACCCAGTGTCTTTTATGGAAACCCTGACGCTACATTTTCAAACAACACCCCATGACACCACTCATATTCTACTGTGCTACAGACCACCGGGACCAAAGTCCAATCTTCTTTCACCCCTCACGGAATCCTTTGCAATGCACACCCTAAAATTCAAAAATTTCCTGGCACTCGGAGATTTCAACCTTTGGGCAAACGAGCCTAAAGACCCCATCGCAACTGCCTGCATCAATCAACTAGAAGAACTGGGTCTACAGCAACTGATAAAGACTCCCACGCATGGGTCAGGACACACCCTGGACCTCATTTTCAAACAGAACATCGACGTCAACATACTCGACAACATAACTCTGCCATGGACGGATCACCACGCCATCAAATTCAAAATCACTACCAACATGACCAACGCAAAACGGAAACCTGTAACAACGCACTGGACCAGATCGCATAAAAAACTGTACTCCGAAGCCTTCAAAACCACTCTGTCCAAAAAAATATCTACAATAACCTTAAACCACTCTACGGAGGAAACACTCAACTCCCTGAACAAGGCATTACTGCAATCAGCAGACTCGGTAGCACCAAAACGCAGGGCTCTCAACAGGAAGAAAAATGCTGGATGGTTTAATAGCTCCCTCTCCGTACTAAAGCAAGAACGCAGAAGAGCGGAAAGAACATGGAGAAGAAATCCCACCGAGGAAAACCTATTTAACTACAAAGGTCTGACAGAGAATTATCGGAAAGCAATCTTCAAAGCCAAAAAGGACCACTTCTCATATACAATCTCAATGGCCGCAAACCAACCACAGGAACTGGTTAATCAATCAATGAATCCGGTGTGCCTAGAACCCCCAGAAAGCGAATCCCAGGATTACTGTGACAAACTGTCGGATTTTTTCATCGATAAAGTCAAAACCATCAGGGAAACAATTTGTCAGAAGAAAACATCCAACCTCAGCCAGCAAATACATAAAGAGGATGTCCGCACCAACATACCGCAACCGCCAAAATTTTCACTATCCCCAATTACCGTAGACACCGCAAAAAACATCATTAATAAACTGCGTGACAGTACCTCACCTATTGACATCATCCCCACAAAACTACTAAAAGAATGCTCCGACATCGTGGCTCCAACCATAACCCACCTCATAAACCGATCATTCCACGAAGGGATTGTTCCCAGCATCCTCAAACAAGGCATCGTCAAACCTCTACTCAAGAAACCAAACCTGGACCCTCAGGATCCAAACAACCGTAGGCCGATTACAAGCCTCAACACCATTTCTAAGATCATGGAGAAAGCTGTAGTACATCAGCTACAACTTCACCTGGATACTCACAAACTCCTGGACCCGCTGCAATCAGGCTTCCGCCCGGGTCATGGAACAGAAACGGCTCTCCTCAAGATTTGGGATGACGCCCTCGAAGCAGCAGATGACGGAGAGCCGTGTCTCCTCGTACTGCTAGACCTAAGTGCAGCGTTTGATACAGTAGATCACAATACTCTACTCGTCCGCCTCACAGAAGTAGCCGGAGTCCAAGACATAGATCTCCAATGGTTCGCGTCCTTCCTAGGAAATCGGTCACAGACAGTGAAACTAGGAAAATTCCTCTCCAAAACTCGGGCAGTCACCTTCGGAGTCCCTCAAGGCTCTCCGTTGTCACCCGTTCTCTTCAACATTTACATTCGCCCACTCCTTCAAATCATCAGATGCTCAGATCTCTGCTTCCACTCTTACGCTGACGACACGCAACTTTATTTCCGGATCAATGGAAAAAAAGATCACCAACAACAACTTGAAAACTGCCTCAAATCAATAGAGGACTGGATGACCACCAACTCCCTCCAGCTGAACCAATCAAAGACAGAGCTTCTTATCTTACACCCAAATCATAAGCCCGCAACCAAAACCTCCTGGTCTCCACCAACCGTCTTTGGGCAGACTATCTCCCCAAAGACCAAAGCGAAGAGTCTCGGGGTTATTTTAGACGCACAAATGTCAATGGATGCGCAAATAGGATCTGTAGTCAGTCGATCTCACCATCTGCTGCGAATGCTTCGCAGACTCATCCCTTTTATCCCAAAGAATGACAAAGCAGTGGTAGTTGGAACAATCATTAATTCACGACTGGACTACGCAAACTCGCTTTACATAGGATTACCACAATATCAACTTGCGCGATTACAACTGATCCAAAACACGGCGGCAAGGCTGATAACAGGAAAAAAACCCTGGGAATCCATTTCTCCTTCACTGAGGAGCTTACATTGGCTAACCGTAAAAAATCGGATCACGTTCAAGACCCTTTGCCTCACCCACAAATGCGTGCATAGAGAAGCTCCGCAATACCTAATGGAGAAAATAAATCATTACACACCAAACCGCAGTCTTCGATCAGCCAACAAAAACCTCCTCCTCGTGCCCAAAGCCCGGTATAAATCCAAGGGTGATCGGAGATTCGCTGTCCAAGGGCCTCGGCTATGGAATGCTCTACCAATCAACATCCGCCTGGAAGAAAATCACCTGGCTTTTAGGAAAAAACTCAAGACCTTCCTCTTTTAGCAGATGATCAAAGCTCGCCACAGCGCCTAGAGGCGATTCAGTTCGCATTGTGCGCTATATAATTATTTCATTCATTCATTCATTCATTCATTCATACCACTCGACCTACACAGAAACTAAATCCAGGGGGGTCTCCATCTTAATTTCGGCAAAAATTCCGTGGTCCCTGACGGACGCCATGACAGACCCGATGGGCAGGTACATTTTCATTAAGGGCCTGATCGGAGGAGTAGGGGTGACCTTTGCGAATCTATACGCCCCGAACACCAAGCAAGTCATCTTCCTTAAGAAACACTTGACTACTCTAACCAAATTCTCTGCGGGACAACTCATTGTGGGGGGGGACCTTAATATCCCTCTGATCCCTACGGAAGACACCTCTACGGGGAACTCATCCACTTCGAGGGGCACACGCAAGGCCATTCATTTAGCTCTCCAGGCATCACAATTAATTGATGCCTGGCGCCTTTCTCAAACTGGCGACAGAGACTACACGTTTTACTCACGACCTCACAATGTTTACTCCCGCATCGACTACTTTCTGGTAACCCACAACCAACTCCAAGCCGTCACACATACCTCGCTAGGATCCATTACCTGGTCAGACCATGCCCCGGTGTTGCTAAGCTATGCCCTGACCGACTTTTACAGAAACCAACGGAAGCCGTGGAGACTTAATGAAAGCCTCCTGCGAAACCCGGAGGTGCTAACAGAGGTGACGAGAGAACTAGGCGACTATTTCCAAACCAATGGCGATGCTAACAGCGAAGAGGGCCTAGTATGGGAAGCCCACAAGGCGGTTATACGGGGTACATTTATTAAACATGGTGCGAGACTCAAAAAGGAAACGACAGCGCAACTAAACTCTCTCCTGGGCAAACTCCAAGCCCTAGAAATCAGACACAAACAATCCCCGACTGCCCTTCTGGGTTGCGAACTTGACGCATTACGTACGCAGGTTACCGACCTACTTAATTTTAAAGCAAAGGCGGCGCTACAAATATCCCGCAAGAAGGTATATGAATCAAGAAATAAGTGCGGCAGGTTACTAGCACAGTCCCTACATTCCCAGAAAATGGCGTCCTATATTCCGTACATACGTGCCCCAACAGGACAAAAGGTAGCCCTACCCCAACAAATAACGAGGGAATTTAAATCATTCTATGAGTCACTCTACAACCTGACCAAGACACCCCCACCTCTAGAACGCATATCTGATTACATTACCACTTCTGACATGCCCGCCCTACCCGCAGATTCAGTTGAACTACTGGAAGACCCCATCACGCTATCGGAGATACAGCTTGCGATAAAAAACACCAAACTCGGGAAAGCCCCTGGACCTGATGGCCTCACACTTCAATACTACAGGACACTTCTCCCAGTGCTGGGGGACCACCTAGTTAAATTACTTAACGGCCTTGCCAAGGGAAGAAAGTTACACACCACCACATTACAAGCCCAAATCTCTGTTATCCCTAAAGAAGGTAAAGACCCAACCAGCTGTGGCAGTTATCGACCCATATCCCTACTCAACACAGATTTAAAACTGTTTACCAAAATCTTAGCCACCAGATTACAGTCCCACTTGCCCCACTTAATACACTTAGATCAAGTGGGCTTCGTCCCAACCAGAGAAGCAAGGGACAACACCACCAAAGTGCTGAACTTGCTTTACACAGCCACCCATACCAAAACACCTAGCATCTTTATAAGTACCGACGCTGAAAAAGCGTTCGACCGAGTCAGTTGGGCCTTTATGTTCGCGACTCTACGCCACATAGGTCTTGGTGGCAACATGTTAAATTGGATCTCTGTGACCTGCGAGACACCGTCAGCCAGGGTGAGGGCAAACGGTGTGATTTGAGACCCCTTTCCGATCACTAATGGGACGAGACAGGGATGCCCACTATCCCCCCTTCTATTCGCCCTTACATTAGAGCCATTCCTGTGCCACGTCAGACTGAACCCCAACATTTCAGGCGTGCAGGTCAACCAAATCCAACATAAGGTGTCCGCCTACGCGGATGACCTTATGTTCACACTCGCTACCCCCTCCATCTCACTCCCTAACCTCTTGCGGGAATTCGTGACATATGGAGCCCTCTCTAATCTAAAAATTAACTTTGCTAAATCAGAGGCGATGGGGGTAGGAATACCGCAAACACAACTTCTACATCTACAATCTAGCTTTAAATTGAAATGGACGACAACTGCCCTGAAATACCTAGGCACACACATCCCCAACACGCTCTCACGGCTCTATGAGCTCAACTTCCCGCCCCTTTTGAAAACAGTCAGAACATTGCTAAACAACTGGCACACGGGCCTACACTCCTGGATGGGCCGCTGCAATATATTAAAAATGACCATCCTCCCGAAATTCCTCTACCTCATGCAGGCGCTACCCATTCACATACCCGTATCCTACTTTAAACAAGTACAATCCGCGTTCACAGAATTTGTATGGGCCAAGAAAAGCCCACGACTTTCAATTACTAGTTCTGCCTAAACACCATGGAGGTCTCGCACTGCCTGACATCCGTGCGTATTACCATGCGGTACACCTAGGAAGATTGATAGACTGGTGTCGCCACAGAGAGACCAAGCTCTGGACACAACTGGAGCAAAATCAAAGTGAAGCTCCCCTTAACAGGGCCCCCTGGTGTTACTCTGCTCTCCCAGCGGACACCAAACAGCACCCATTGCTCGGTACTACATCGAGAGTTTGTGCCCGCCTCCTTTCTAAGCCGTTTATATCCTCCCCCAACTCACCTTTACTCCCCATATTGGGGAACCCCCGGCTTCACACCGGGCTTAGGCGACCCGGTCTTCCGTAGACTGAGCTCCATGGGCCTACACCAAGCCTCCCACTTCTGTACAGGAGGCCGTTGGTTCACCATAGCAGAATTATCTGACCCCGCAGGCCCATTCAGTTTGGACTTTTTGAGAGCCTGCCAACTAGGCCACTTCCTCCACTCTCTGGGACCCCCTGGCACAGAGGAATACCCCCTCACAACATTAGAGGAACTATGCAACACTTCAGGACACATAACGCATACGCTCTCACAAGCCTACATTCTACTAAACGCACCCAAGTCAGATTACACACCACCCGGCTTGCTTAAATGGGAACAAGCACTAAATTGCCACTTCACCACAGCCCAAAAGCAACATATACTTACATTTACCTACAAATCCTCGGTGTGTGCGAAAACCCAGGAGACCAACTATAAACTTTTGTCGAGATGGTACAGGACCCCAGCACTACTACACAAATTTTTTCCAGCGACGTCCGACCTCTGCTGGCGATGCCGAGCAGATAAGGGGACATTACTACACATTTTCTGGTCCTGCCCGGTTCTGAGCCACTTCTGGAAAAAGGTCCGCGAAGTGACCCAGAAATTCACAGACCGCACGATACCTGAGGACCCTGCGTACTTCCTCCTACACGCATCCAACACCCCACAGAAGGTATACAAAAAATCTGTAATTAGACACTTGCTGGACGCAGCCAAAGCTTGCATACCACTTCAATGGAAGTCCACAACCCCACCGACTATAGCCTCATGGATTTCTAGGGTAGAGGACATAGGACGCATGGAGGACCTTGTCCTCACCCCGCAACAGAGACAGGAAACATTTTCCAACACATGGCAGTTGTGGATCACTTTTATATACTCAGTGGAGGGCCAAGCTATGAGGGAGACCACAGCAAACGCACAGGGCTGACCCCCCACACAAACACAAATGTGAGTAGCATGTACACTTTCCGACACCCCATGTTCATGGGACCCCACCTATCCCCCCCTTCCCCCCTTCCCCACCTTTTTCTTGCTTTGTCTTACTGCTCTTTCTAACCACACTTTCCCCCCTCATGCTGGAGGATTCCCTCGGATGGGAGTAGAGAAGGCAGATAAAATGGAAAGTTGGGACCGGGCACACACCCCCGACGATATGCAACGCGGCAAACATGCGTACAGACGCCCTCTCTGTGAGGGGGGCACACCCGTGGGTATAGACACACATTGGATGAAGAGCGAGCAAAACATGCAAACACCAGACCTAGGATAAGAGTTGCGCAGATCAAAGAAAATTTGAGTCCGCCTTATAACAAGTAGATGGAAGGCTACGACTACAATTATGTATGTTTTGTCATAAGGCGATCTGTTACACTTATCACATATTGCTCCCTTATTCTACTTTATCATATCTTGTTTTTGTTTTGTTTTTTTTTCTCTCATATGTTCTTCCTTTCTCTCGTTGTCTTCCTCATGTGATACCATGTAACCTGTCGGGTCGATTGGGCCCTGTCCCTGTTATAAATAAATAATAAAAAAATAAAAAAAACAAAGTCTGTGGTCGACTGGGCATTGCTGAGACCCGCATATCTCATGTGGAGGATACTGCTGCTGCCCATAATAGAACTCTCATGGATCTGCAGCGCCAAGTGAAGATCCCGATGGCGTGGTCTGACGATGCAGAAAATAGGCTGCGCAAAAATAATATGTGGGTAGTGGGCTTGCCGGAGGGCGCAGGGTGAGATAATCCTGCCACCTTTGCAGAATCTCTCTTCAAGCAAGTATTGAACCTGCAGAGGGTCTCGCCTGTCTATCAGGTGGAAAGGGGGCATTGAGTCCCGACTGGTGCTAGAATCCCTGGTTCTCCTGCTCGAGCGTTCCTTGTTCGCTTCCTTAACTTTTGGGACAGAGATCTCACCCTGGCTGAGGAACGGAGACAACAAACCATCTGGTATGACAACGCAGTGCTGCACCTCTTCCCCAATTTCTCACCAGAACTACAGAAGCACAGGAGATCCTTTGTGGAGGTGAGAAAGAAGCTGTGAGAAAAGGGCCTCAAGTACAGAATGTTGTATCCCAGCATAATGGATCCACTCAATACTTTGAAACACCTGTCGCGGCTATGGACTGGCTGGAGTCCCTTCCTTGATCTTGGGCATGCTGCATTCCCACAAAATGGATGCCAGTGCAGTTTCCTCGGATTTGGTGAGCTCTAATCCTGGTGCATCATCTCTATTGACCACCTCTTTACTCTGGGGACACCTGCACTGTTCTTTAAAAAAACAAAACAAAAAACGGTTGGTTGGTGCCACGTACCTGTTTTGAGCAATAGCTCTGATTATTCCAAGTTTTGGGAGATAAAGCTTCTCTGACTCTGTTGACTGGTTACTGTTTGTTGGTGAGAAAGCAGGGATGTTTTTTCTTCAAGGGTCTGTTTCTGTAATTTTTTTTCCCCCTTTTTTTGTTTCAAAGTGCAATTTTTTCTTATGCCACTCCGTGGGGCTCAAGTCTCAGTCTTCATTGCCTGTGCTGCTGTCACTGGATCACATGACTTCCTCGATATGCCTTACTCCTTTGTCATCCTGAACTACCTGAACTGCATTGCAATATGACCAATAATTTGCACATTATCTCCTAGAATATCAGGGGATTAAACTCAAAGTTTAAAAGATCCACAGTTCTACAATATATAAAGACCCACAATCCACATGTGGTGCTGTTGCAGGAGACCCACCTTATGGGAAATAGGATTTTATTTTTGAGAAGGAACTGGATTCAACGTCCCTTCCACTCCACCTTTTCCACGTATGCTCGGGGGTCTCTATTATTCTGCACAAAAGTTTGCATTGTACTGTAAACCAAGTATTCTCTGATCCTGCCGGGAGATATGTAGCTGTGGTCCTAGAAATAGATTCCTTGAAATTTGCATTGGTCGATGTATATGTGCCGCCAACTTTTCAGGCTGTGGTGCTCTACTCCATAATTGACAAGCTTGCTTCTCTTTTGCCTCTGAAAATTCTTATTATGGGGCAGTGGCGTCACTAGGAGGTGGCATTTGGGGCTATAGCCCTAAGTCTCTGCAGTGGTCCCCAAGAGGAAGGGAGGTTCTCTGTGGACCCTGATGTAAGTGAGGTGCTCTCTGGAAACCCTGGTGCAAGGGGGAGGCTTACTGGGGACCCTCATTTTAAGGGGAAGGCTCTCTGGGGATCCTAATTTAAGGGGGAGGCTCTCTGGGGACCCTAATGTAAGGGGGGCTCTCTGGGAACCCTGATGTGAGGATGAGGCTCTCTGGGGATCCTGATGTAAGTGGGGGGTTTGCTGGGGATATACACACACACGTATATTACTGTATATACATGTTAATGCTCGCCCAAGCGTATGAATTTCTTTACTATGCTGCTATGGGCTCTAGCCCCAGATCTTTTGCAGACCTAGCAACGCCCCTGTTATGGGGGATTTTAATAGCATACTAAACTATTCACTAGGCATGTCTAACCCATCCAGGGCACATAATCCTGATCTTGCAGTCTGGCCAGAGGCAGCTGGGCTTAGTGAATTACAGAGATGGAAACATCCAGCTAATCTGCAGTATTCATACTTGTCTCATGTATTTCATTCATCTTCCAGACTGCATATGGCCTCTGCTAACCCTGACGTGCTGTCCTGGGTATCATGTTACATATCTAGCTGGGGGGATCTCAGACCATACCCCACTGCAGGTCACTTTGAGCCTACCTTCCACTTTGGGTGCCCGATCTTGGCGGTTGAAATCAGGCTGGGTGGGGGAGCTCATGGTGGAACCAATGATAACAACACAATCCGCCACCTTTTGGTGAGCCAATATAGACTCCTCCACCCCTCAGATGGTGTGGGATTCTTTTTTTTTTTTTTTTTTTTTTAATTCTTTATTTACGGATTGCAGGCAATACAGAGGCAGACTGTAAAAAAAAACAATAGTCACCCAGGTCTCTTATTGCATTGAAAAATACATTCAGTACATTGTGGGGAACATTTGGTAGCATATCGTATTACATCAGTATCAGTCTTAAATTACCTAAGGCCATAATACCAACTGTCTTCTTTGAACCTCCCGCTTAGTACTCTCCTTTATGCTAAAGCAGCTCCCGGAGTGGTCCCCTCTAGGCCGACCCAGAAGGGCCTTCGTCAATGGCTGAGCATCACTCTCATAGTGGAAAGCCCAGCCGGGGCCACTCCCAAGGCCGACAGTCTTTAGTAAGAAAACTGGGTAAATAGTACGATAAAGCCCTTGCAATCAACAGTTATTTTTATTGGGATTGGGGGGTAAGGGAGAGGGAAAGGAAGGAGGGAGGGGGGTAGGGAGGTAGAGAAAAAAGAGAAAAAAAAAGGGGGGGGGGGGGGTAAGTTGGGTCAAAAGGTAGGAAGGGAACAGAGAGGGTAGGGTGGACCAGAGCGGTCCTCATGTGGAGAGAAAGACTAGGGGGACCCCGGTGGTGAGCCCAGATCAGGCCCGTCTCTCTGCTCTCTTGCCAAAGCACACAAAAAAGTTCTGTATTCATCGGAATACCTGAACAGGCTCCAAGGCATCCACCGAGCGGTGTGTTCCTCCTCTCTATCACTCAGGGATGATGTAAGCTGTTCCATTCGATAGATGTCGCAAACTCTCGCAAACCACTGAGACACTGTCGGGGCGGACTGCTGCTTCCATATACTAGGTATACATGGCCTGGCTGCGTTCAGGAGGTGTTTTAGTAGTGAGTTACAAAATTTCTTAACCGGAAGTGGGGTCAGGTCTATGGCTGTGAGGTCAAGTATAATCCTGAGGACTTGCCCCCAGAAATGGGTCAGTTGTGGGCACTCCCAGAATATATGAAGCATCGTACCCGCATGCGCGCCACATCTTCAACACCCTGGGCTGTGCCCAGGAAACATGGCTGCCAGGACTGTGGGAGTTCTGTACCAGCGAGTCAAAATCTTATATGTGATTTCTTGGTATTTGCTTCACAAAGAAGACTTGTGTGCAAAGAGAAGCACCCGAGTCTTTTGTTCCGTCGAGAACTTGACATTAAGGTCTCTCTCCCACTTTCCGAGAAACGGTGGGTCTCCCCGAGATGAATGGTCCAGTAGTATCAAATACGATTGGGAAAGAGACCCACGGATCGGCCCCTCACCCAGACACAGTTCTTCGAATGGTGTCAAGGGTCTGCGGAAACCCTCACTGTTGGGTAAAGACTTCAGAAAGTGAGAGAGTTGGGCCAGTTTCCACCTGCCCATGGGAGTGTTCCCCAGCGGCTCATACATAGTCAGGATATTCTTCCATGCCCTCGAGCCCAGAAAGTGGGAAGCTCTTATCAGATCTTGGTCTTGATTGAAGCGAAAGGACCTGTCTACCGTACCTGGCTCAAAGTGCGGGTGTCCAATGATAGGAGTCATGGGCGAGGGAAAGCTGGGCACTTCCCCCAGGGAGAAGTATCTGGCTATTTTCCTCAACGTAGGCTCAATAAGGGGGTGTGCCAGTGTTACCCCTATAGAGCCAAGTCCACTCCAGGGTAATCCCTCAATAGGGAAGGGTATGGATTCCCGCTCAAGACGAACCCACAGCTTGTCCTCCAAGTGCCTGCACCAGTCAACCGTCCTGTTCATATGGACAGCTGTATAGTACCAAGCCGGGTCCGGGAGTCCAACCCCACCCCTGTGCTTTGGTCTAAGCAGTAAGGCTCGGCTGAGCCTCGGTGGCTTGCCTTGCCATACATATCTGATAAAGATGGATCGCAGGGCTTTAAAGAATGATTGGGGAATCCGTACTGGCAAGGCTTGCATAAGGTATAAAAGCCGCGGCATAACGTTCATTTTGAGCACATTACATCTTCCAAACCAGAAGGTTGCCAAAAGTGACCATCTCTCCAGGTGTGAGGTGAAGGTTTTCAGGAGGGCTGGAAATTCAGTCGGAAAACAAGTTGCGGGTTTGGGGGTATCCTAGTCCCCAGATATTCTATGGCCTGAGATGCCCAGCGAAAGGGGAAGTTATTTCTCATACGCGTCTGAGCGTTGGAAGGTATGGAGACATTAAGTGCTTCAGATTTCTGCAAATTGATTTTGAAGTCTGAGCTCCATATCGTCTTATTTGTGATAAAAGATTCGGTAGTGTGGTGTGCGGCTCTGAGACATAAAACAGGAGATCATCTGCAAAGGCAGCGACCTTGTGGTGATACGACGAGGTTTCCAATCCCTTAATGTCAGCGTTAAGTCTGATATGATGGAGTAAGGGCTCAATAGAAAGTACAAACAGAAGGGGGGACAAGGGACATCCCTGCCTCGTCCCATTGCCAATAGTGAAGTGGGACGAGGCGATCCCATTGACCCTGACCACCGCTGTCGGCGAGGAATATAGAGCCGTTATCCATGAGAGCATGGGAGGAGGGACCCCCAGGTGTCGCAGGGTGGCTAGTAGGAAAGGCCAGCTGACCCTGTCAAACGCCTTTTCGGCGTCAACTGATAGCAACATAAGCGTAACTTTAAGGCCCCTGGAATCATGGATTTTGGCGCCTGTGGGAGAGGATATGGCCGGGATAAAAGACGTGTTTCGTTGGGCTCGCAGGGCATTCGCCAAGGACCTACTGCATTTGTCCCCATACTCATAATACGTTCTACGTACCCACATGAGTCTGTTTTTCGCTTGAAAGAGAAAATTCTCTAATTTGCTCTCTAAGGTCCTTCACTTCTGCATCCAGTGTGTCAGTCGGCATTGACTTGTGTTGCTGTTGACACGCATGCAATTTAGAGATAAGGTCAGAGAGGGCCTTGGTTCTAGCAACCTTGAGTCTGTGCCCATGCTTAATAAGAATGCCCCTAATGTAACATTTGTGGGCAGCCCAGACCGTAAGGGGGTTGGGGACTGAATCCCGATTGTTCTCAAAGAAGCCTTCTATTTCCCGAAGCAAATCTGAGTGGGTCTCTGTGTCTTTCAGAAGAGACTCATTTAGTCACCACCACGACTGGCTGCGCGATTCCGGTTGGAGCTTCAGCGCCAAAGAAATCGGGGCATGATCGGACAAGGCAATATGGCCGATCTGAGCATCAGAAACCAGTGGTAGGGCGTTGTGGGCTACCAAGAACAGGTCTATGCACGAATATGAGCCGTGAACGGCAGAGAAGAAAGAGTAGTCTCTTTCCTGTGGGTGGAGGGTGCGCCATACGTCTATCAGTCGGCGAGAGTAGATTAGGTCTCTTATTTGGGCACGCATTCTTACAGATAGAGCGGAGGCACCCGTCGAGGAGTCCCTGTGGGGATCTAAGGTGAGATTAAAATCTCCCCCAACAATCAGGGTGCCCTCCGAGAACGCAGCCAGGGCAGCAAGGCACGCATCTAGGGCTGGCAGCTGGCCTACATTCGGCATGTATAGGTTAGCAAGGGTAAAGGTTTGTGAGTGGAGTGTACCCTTAAGGAAGAGGTATCTCCCTTCACTATCAGCCTGGATGTCCAACAGCTTCCACGGTAAGTTTTTAGTTAGGAGGATACACACGCCCTTCAATTTTGACGCAGAAGAGGTGCTATGGTAGACTATAGGGAAGTGTTTGCTGTAAAGCCGTGGTATTTGGTCTGTCCTGAAATGGGTCAACTGCAGGAAAGCTACCTGGGGCTTCATCCGCCACAGCTCCGCTAGGCAGCTGCACCTTTTTTCAGGTATATTTAGCCCTTTGACATTCCAGGAAACCAGTTTCAGGGCCATAGCGACCTCCGTACTAGACCCGGGGTCACCACCAGGGTCCGGAAATAGCGAAGAGTCAAAGGGTAGAGAAAGGGTGGAGCAAAGAGGATGGGTGGTGGGGGGCTAGGAGAAGTCCCAACTTAAGAAGGAAAGGGACAGGGGTAGGGGTAAGGGCGGGTCGGGGAAATTCTAATGCTCCTATCGGAGAAAGACTGCCGGCTAAGGCAGCGGGGCCTATTGGGGGAGGGGGTAGGGCACTGTAGATGGAGGAACTCATCAGTGCGGTACCCCTCCAGTAGCCCTTGGTCATTGCAGCCACATGCGGGCTTGCAGGGGGTGTCTATGGTATCCCTACGGCAACTCAACAACACTCAAAAAGAAAATCGTTACATAGCTTCACTTCAGTCTGCAGTAAATCATGGAGAACATTAAAACAAGGTAAGAACAAATAACCATAACAAACCTTACAGTGCAGAGTACACAAGTCCTTACACCACCCAGGTTCCAACCCCCCTCCCTCTCCCCAATCCTCCCCTCTCCAAGGGGGGGAGGGAAAAAAAAGGGGTGGGAGCACCCTCAGTCAGCTTGGTGGAACACGGCAGGTCCACGGGTCCCATGGCTGTTTAGATTGGTACTCTGCCTCTTACAGAGATCTCTGGGAGGCCGACCATTCTGCGACACTCAGTTCTTTAGCTGACAATAAAGAAATGGAGGGGGGGGGTAGGTCTCCAGGGGGTGATCGGGCAGCATGGGCAATTTTCTCAGAAAGGTTGCTGACCCACTGAGGGTGTCCTAGGGGGCCTGTAGACAGTTAGTCACACAATAGTCATAAGCAGCCTTCTCCAGCCCAGGCCCTCATCTAGGTGCTGGTTTGTTCGGGTCCATTGACCCCTTCCCCCTTCCCTCCCCTGAGATCCGCTGTGGTGAACTCTGTTAAGGATGGTTCCGGGTGTCTCGCAGGTATAATAACAAACAAAGATCAATGTTCTCCAGACGTCAAAATATGGGGGGAAGTACTACTCACTCAGGGTTCATGGTCTTGAGGTGCCTGCGATCTCCGGCGGTGGGGTCGGCAGTTTCTCCTTGACCTCTGAGGCCTGGCCGGTGGGTTGAACTCGGCGGCTGCGGTGCTTTGGCGAACCACAAATGCCAGCCAATCAGGTATAGCGATCGTGATAGACCCAGCGTTTCCAAGAAAGATGGAACCTCCGAGGGGTGTCGTAGTGTAAAGGGCCTACCATTCTTGCGTACTATGAGGTGAAATGGATGACCCCATTTGTAGGGTATCCTCTGTTCATTCAACTTCTCCAGGAGGGGCCGTAGGCAGCGTCTCATCTGAAGAGTCCTCCGAGAGACGAGAGTAGAGTGATCTGCGCTCCGTCAAAGTCTATGCTGCCTTTGCGCCACACTGCTTGTAGAACATCCTCTTTCACAGTGTAGCTGTGGAGGCAGCACAGAACGTCACGCGGCCTGCCCTCAGTGGAGCCTCTGGGTCCCATAGTCCTGTGGACTCTGTCAATGGCAACCTCTGTGTCAGCAGAGCGGTCTAAGCAAGCATTAAAGATGGCCGCGACCGTTACTTTAAGGTCAGCTTGACCAGTAGCTTCAGGCAAGTCTCTGATCCTAATATTCCGCCTGCAATTGCGATTTTCAAGGTCATCCACCAACAAATGCAGTTGTGCGACTCTGTCAGTAAGGGTGTCTTGTATGCCTTTCAAGCTTGTTAAATCAGTGTTCAGAGAGGTCACATCGTTCACTAAGGTTGCTACCTGGGTGTTCCTGGTCGCAACCTCCCGTTTAACCCCCGCTATATACAGCTAAAATCCTCCTTAGTGGGAAGATTTTGCAGTAGGGCCCACACTGTTCTGTCTCCCAGAAGTGCTGAAGGATGGAACATCTGCGCTCCCCCCTGTGCGTCTGTGGCAGATGCTGGCTGGCTGCGCTGCTCCATAATGGGGGAACCGCTGTGGGATGGCCCCTGTGATAGCTGCGACCCATGGGGGAACCATGGCGGTAGGCCGCTATTTTCCAGGCTGCCCAGGGATGCCAGGGATAATGAGCGGGGGAGGCATGGGGATAGATCGCTGGGTGGGGAGAACGGAGGCATGTCATGGTTGTGCTGTGCCCCTCTCTCACCTTCTCCCGGTGGCACTAGGCTGGAAGTGCAGGAGGCCGTGGACGCCATCTTGACCGGATCGGGCGTGGAGGCCGGAGGCTGGAGCGGGACCAGGTATTTATCCATACCGCCGTTAGGTGCGTCTCCACCGGTACGGCTGCCTGTCATCAGCGTGTTGTGAGGCCAGGGGTGCCGAAATGTGCGGCCAGACTGTAGTGTAGGGCTACGGAGGGGTCACGGACCGGGAGCTCACAAGCTGTGCGTCCTCACTCCTCCATGCCGAGAGCACGCCCCCGTGGGATTCTTTTAAGGCAGTCATTAGGGGTGAATATATTTCAGCCATAAAGGCAGCCAGAATGTCACAAAATAGTGACACTCAGAACCCTATTTGATGCTGGAGATAAGAATGGAAAATTGTTGGCAATGTTGACTGCTGACACCTATATGCCAACTGTGGTGCCCTGTGTATATGGTGCAGAAGGTGTTTTGAGATCCTCAGCAGAGGAAGTGCTTCAGACCTTTGTTGATTTTTATAAGTCACTTCATGCACCCATACCGCCATTTAATAACACGGCATTGCTTAGATTTTTGAGGTGGTTGAATCTGGCTGTCCTACCTGATGATGCTAGGTTATTGCTAGATGCGCATTTCACTGGGGAGGAGGCCGCTTCTGCTACTGGCTCCTTTCCCAATGGTAAGTCTCCTGGCCCTGATGGGCTTCCTGTGGAATGGTACCAGCATTATGCAGAGCAGTTGTCGCCGCATTTGCTAACCTACAATAAATGTCTTAGTACAAATTCCTTTCCTCCATCCTTCTATGAGGCCAATGCAGTGCTACTCGCCAAACCAGACAAAGATCCTCTTCTATGTGCTTCTTATAGACCCATAGCTCTATTGAATATGGACTTAAAAATTCTTACAAAAATGCTAGCTTCCAGACTCACTAAAAAAAGCTAGCTTCCAGTACTCCATTATTTAGTTTCCCCTGACCAGACTGGCTTTATGCCCCATAAGGCCACTGATATAAATCTCCGGAGAGTATTTACTCATGTTGAACTACATCCAGCCGGCCCAGACGAACGAGTGTTGGTTTTCCTAGATTTAGAAAAGGCATTTGATTCAGTTGATGGCAATACAAGGGCTTTGGTGAGGTGTTTTTACATTGAGTCAAGTCATTATATGATCATCCTACAGCTGTTATCAAACTGAATGGTAGGTTGTCAGAGTCTTTCCTGGTTGGCTGTGGGACTATGCAGAGTTTACCACTTTCACTCGGGCTGTTTTCCCTAATGATGGAGCCAATTGCTATGGCCTTGTGTGCCTCCTCTCTAGTGAAAGGTATTACAGAGGGAAATTTAGTGGAGAAGACGGCTCTATACATCGACGATGTGGTTCTATTTTTAGATAATCCCACCACATCTCTGCCCCAGGCCTTGTCAATTTTAGATCATGCCTCTACCTTCTCTGGGCTGTGTGTAAATTGGCACAAATCCACAATTCTCCCTGCTGTTGTGAAACAAATTGACTGATCCACCACACCCATACAATGCTGCTATTATTCTAAAACAGAAAAAAATAGTGATAGATTTCTTCAAATTTCCTCCATAAAATTTCACGTGATATTAATTTGAAGACAGTAATCTTTAAAAAAATCTTTAACTGCAGTGGAGTCAGCAAAGAGATCCAGAACCTGGTTGTGCTGCCTAATTAAAAATAAATAAATAATATATACGCATTTTAGCTATGTATTTCATTGCTTGCCTGGAACATACCTCTAAATTCACCCTGTTGCTAGTTTAACAAAAATCAAACAGAACTATTCTGTAAAAGAACATGCTGATAACATGTAATTATCTTTGAGGCAGTGAGAACCATAGCCCTACAATGGACATGAGGACGCTTATCAACATTCCACCGCTGGAATGGAGGTGAGCACGGCTTGCCAGGGGAGCGGAGGATCGGGTAAGTAAAAGTGCTTTTACCGTCCCCTAGCCTAAATGACCAGTTAACCCTTGATGTTTTGGCACATAGCCACTGCATAGGAGGACTTTTATTTTTCCCAGAGTTGGGCTTTAACTTCCAACTTAAAGTTAATGTTACCTTTTGTGCTGCATATACATTCACATATGTGCACTGTTGTAATGTAATGTACAATACAATGTGCATTTTACTGCAATGCACAGGTATGTGTGTGCTGCAGTTTTCTAGCAAAAACAGTGTAGGTCATTTTTTTCAAACAGGATACAGAGAAGAATGTTTGGAAAAAAAAACAAGTGAAATAATTTAATAGGAGCATTTTTGGAGAAAAAAAAGTGTGAATCAAATAGCAGACATGATTGTGCCTTTATACTGTAAATGATTTTAATCACCAGTATAAGGATGTGGAAAACATTGTGTACAAATATTGGCCCATACATTCTTTCCAAAAAAACGAACTTTATATAGAGGAGAGCTTTAGGTGAAAATGTTTTTTGTTGAGGTGCAAAAGGTACAGTATATACCATGTAGAATGACTTAAAGTCAGAACAGAAAGAGAATAACATTTCAATCTCGGCATACAGGAAGGACATATGTTGTCACGTACCTTACAGCGGAGTCAGACTGCTGGGGGTGGCCTCTTGCACGGTTCCGGTCTCAACACCCCTGGAGGTGGGAACAGGGAGTGTGGAGGCAGCGAAAGGGTGCAGGTGCCTGCGGATTGAAGATGAAGGCCTGAAGATGCTGGGTCCTCACGGAAGAAGAGGCGTAGGCCGGTCACCGGAGGGATACAGAGGAAGCCAAGCAGGTGTGAGGAAAACACTGCGCGTCAGGAACAAGCAAGGTTGGAAACTGTCTGGCAACGAGGTACAGGAACGAAAGGCAGGTGCGTAGTCAAGGACGAACAGAGGTCTGGTAACATGCTGGCAGTGATGTACAAAATCAGGAAGCAAGCCGAAGTAGGAAGTCCAAGCCGAGGTCAGTAATAGTCCAGGAAATAGTAAGCAGGGATGATCCAAAAGAATAGTCGAGCAAGCCGGGTAATCAGGAACAAGGTCACAGGTACAAACAATGATCAGGTATCTCAGGAACAGCTGAAGACGATCCAGCACTGGTATCAAGTCAGGATCCTGTTTATATAGGGTGAGATGTGCCAGGATTGGTGGACGTAGCCATGCGTGCGTGAGTGAGTACGTACATACGGTCGGTTGGCGCGAGTGCATCCACATGTTCGTATTGGTGTGCGTCCGTTCGTTCCGGAACCCGTACGCCTCTGACGGGGACACCGCGCATGGCGCCTGGAACAAAAGTGCACCGCTGCTACACAGGGACGGACATTCACATGGTGAGTTCCCTGACAGTGCACCCCCCTTAAGGGCAGCCTTCAGATGCCTCTTTGAACCAAACTTTGAGAGCGATGAAAGGCCCGTATGAGCCTCTGGGCATGGAGGTTCGCTTCGGGTTCCCAGGAATTCTCTTCAGGACCAAAGCCTTTCCATTTGATTAAATATTGGTTTTGTCCTTGACGTTTCCTGTAATCCAAAATGGCTTTGATCTCAAACTCCTCCTCCCCATCTACCAACACAGCTTCTGGAGGGCCTATCTCGCGATCTGGAAAGGAATTGGGTACATCAAGCTTAAGTAAAGAAGCATGGAACACAGGATGGATCCTGAATGAGTCGGGAAGTTCAAGTTCATAGGCCACTGGATTGATTTTCTTTTTAATTGGGAAATATCAATATCTGGGTCCCAATTTTTTAGAGGGACATGCCAGTATCAGATTTGCGGTTGAAAGCCATGCACGATCACCGACCTTTAAGTCCAATTCCCCCCTTTTCTTCTTGTTGAAAAAATCAGTCTTCCTGTGCCTTGGAAATGGTTTCCTTAAAGCGGAGGTTCACCCTAAAGTGGACCTTCCGCTCATTGGAATCCTCCCCCCCTCCGGCGCCACAATTGGCACCTTTCAGGGGGGAGGGGGGTGCAGGTACCTGCACCCACTTCAGGAGTAGATTCTGCAGAAAGGAACGCCCCTTTCCGCAGAATCCACGCCCCTTTCCGAAAGTCCCCCGCTGCCTGCTGGGAAACACACGGATCCCAGAGACAGCGGGGACAATCCTTATTGCGCAGCGCCACTCACGCATGCGCAGTAGGGAACGGGAAATTAAGCCGAAAGGCTCCAATTCCTGATTCCCATACCCAAGATGGCGGCGGCAGCACCCGAGAGACGATCGAGAGATCGGCTTCGGGTGCCGACATCGCGGGCGCGCTGGGCGGGTAAGTGTCCTTATTTTAAAAGTCAGCAGCTGCAGTATTTGTAGCTGCTGGCTTTAAAAAAAAAAAAAAACGCGGAACTCCCAGCGGACTCCCGCTTTAAGTACCTGGTTGTTGGTAACAAAGAAATTTAGCCTATGCTGGACAGCTGGTACAGGAGAATCCAGTATAAATGTTGGCAGAAAAGAAGGATGAAAACCATAATTAGAAAAGAATGGTGGCTGGTTTGTGGCAGAGTGAGTAGAATTGTTGAATGCAAATTCTGCTAAGGGTAATAATGAAGCCCAATCCTCCTGGGAAAAGGAAGTGAAACAACGTAAGTACTGCTCCAACATTTTATCAGTACGTTCTGTCCTCCCGTTAGTTTGGGGATGATAGGCTGAGGAAAAATTCAGTTTGATACCTAGTGCTTCACACAACGACTTCCAGAATTTTGACGTGAACTGAACTCCACGGTCAGAGACAATATTACTGGGAATTACATGGAGCCTAACAACTTCTTTAATGAATATTCTGGCTGTCTCAGTCGCAGACGGAGTCCCTGTCATGGGAATGAAGTGTGCCATTTTAGAAAAACGATCCACCACCACAAAGATAGAAGAGAACCCTTGAGATGGAGGGAGCTCAACAATAAAATCCATTGCGATTTTATCCCATGGTCTTTCAGGGATGGGTAATGGTCTCAACAGTCCCCAAGCTTTATTTTTGCTATTTTTATTTCTGAGGCAGGTTGGACAAGAGTTGACATAGTCCCTACAGTCCTTTGCAAGATTTGGCCACCAGAAGTGTCTTTGAACTAGATTCATAGTCTTGTGACCCCCAAAGTGACCTGCCAGGGGATAGTCGTGTCAGACCTGGAGAACAGAAGTGCAGAGATTTTGAGGGATGAAGAGTTTGTCTCTCTGCCAGAAGAGACCATCCTTCTCTTGGAGGTTTGTATCTGGAGAGACTGATGTTCCTCGGGAGGACTGACGAACCTGTGATAAGAAACTAGGTTGTGTTAGTAAGAAATTTCCAGCTTGCAGGATAGTGTCCGGAAGAGAAGAAAATTCAGTTTCTGTGAACATGCGGGATAACGCATCAGGTTTACTGTTTTTGGATCCTGGTCTGTAAGTTATATGGAAATTAAAGCGATAAAAGAAAAGAGCCCATCTCGCTTGCCGGGGCCTGAGGCGTTTGGCCATTCTGAGGTACTCCAAATTTTTATGATCTGTGAAGATCAATATTGGGTGTGTTGCCCCTTCCAGGAGGTACCGCCATTCTTCTAAGGCTGATTTTATTGCCAGAAGTTCCCGATCCCCCACATCATAGTTCCTTTCCGATGCACCTAGTTTTTTGGAAAAGAAAGCTACAGGGTGCATTAAGGACTTAGGCCCTTGGCGCTGGGACAGAATGGCTCCTACAGCATTCTCTGATGCATCCACTTCCAGGGTATAAGGCAGAGCAGGGTCAGGATGTTTTAGTATTGGGGCAGATGTGAACAGTCCTTTTAATTTATCAAACACAGCTTGAGCTGCAACAGTCCATTGAAACCGACTTTGTTTTCTTGTGAGTTGTGTGTGTGCTATAACACTGGAGAAATTCTTGATAAATTTTCTATAGAAATTAGAAAACCCAATGAAACTTTGTACCCCTTTCTTGTTGGTTGGAGGTGGCCAGGACAAAATGGCTGAAACCTTCTGAAGATCCACTTCCACTCCCTAAATCGATGTCACCAAGCCGAGAAAGTGAATGGTCTGACGTTCAAACTCACATTTCTCGGCTTTAGCATAGAGTCCATTTTGCCTTAGTCTGAGAAGAACCTGTTTTACATGGTCACGATGTGCTTCTAGAGAGTTTGAAAATATAAAAATATCATCCAAATAAACGATCACAAACAAATCCAAAAAGTCCCTGAGAATATCATTAACAAAATGCTGGAAGGTAGCTGGTGCGTTGCAGAGTCCGAATGGCATGACCAGGTACTCAAAGTGGCCAAAGCGTGTCCGGAAAGCCGTTTTCCACTCATCCCCTTCACGGATTCTGATCAAATTATAGGCCCCTCGTAAATCCAGCTTTGTAAATATTCTTGCCGACCGAAGTCTCTGGAATAATTCCGGGATCAATGGAAGGGGATAGCGATTTTTAATCGTTACCTTGTTCAAATCCCTGTAGTCCACACATGGGCGGAGGGAATGATCCTTCTTCTCGACAAAGAATATTCTGGCACCAGCTGGAGAAGAGGAATGTCAGATAAATCCCTTCTTGAGTTTCTCATCGATATATTCTTTGAGGACCAGAAGTTCAGGTTCCGATAAGGGAAATATCCTTCCGAAAGGGATTTCCGCTCCTGGCAATAATTCAATTGGGCAATCGTAAACCCGATGAGGAGGAAGATTGTCAGCCTTTCGTTTGTCAAAAATGTCTAGGAAACTATGATATGTGGCTGGGACCAGTCTTTGGGTCTCAGATATAGGCCCTGAGCAGGCAATGAGTGGGACCAGATGGTGGGAGATCTTGAGGCAGTTCTAAGGGCAGTAAGCGGACTGAAAAAGCACCTCACCAGTCACCCAGTTTATTTGGGGATTATGGGCTTGTAGAAAGGGCATTCCCAGAATGATTGGAAATAGTGGCAAGGAAATAACGTCCAGGCAGAGTAGTTCCTGATGATCGGGTAATATGTTGGCGGATAATGGTTGAGTCTCATGGGTATTGGGGCCAGATCTGATGTTTGATCCATCCGCTAACCGTGTGGAGAGTTGATGTTGCTTGGGTATCAATGGTATATTGTGTTGAAGAACGAGAGCATGATCGATGAAGCAGCTACAGGCACCAGAATCAACTATAGCTTGAACTTGGAGTGTTTCTTCTGGAAGCTGTAAGGAAATGGGAACAGCGATGTGAATAGATTTTGTTAAAGGCAATGCATTGGGTTCAAGAGGTGAAGGCTTGAACTTACAGGTCTTGTTTGGGCACGTATTTGCATAATGACCAGCTTCTCCACAATAGAGACAGAGATTGTTCTGGCGTCGGCACTGCTTTTCTTCCGTAGATAACGGTGAACGAAGCAAGCCTATTTGCATTGGCTCTGGAGCTTCAGAAGTGGTAGCAGGTGCATGAGACGTAGGAATGGGAGGATGATTCGGGACCTTAGGCAACATCCATGTGGGACGAATTTGGCTGATTCGCTCAGATCTCCGTTCCCTGAGACGACGATCAATTTGAATTGATACTTGTATTAGATCCTCCAAAGAACTGGGGACTCCGACACGGGCCAACTCATCTTTTAGAGACTCGGAAAGTCCAATGCGGAACTGGTAATGTAGGGTGGCGTCGTTCCACTGAGTATCAGAACTCCACCGCCTGAAGTCTGTTACGTAGTCCTCTACGGGTCTGTGACCCTGCTGGAGAGCATGGAGACTGGCCTCTGCAGTTGTGGCTCGCTGAGGGTCATCATACAACTTAGCCATCTCATTCAAAAAAGAGTCCATAGTATCAAGCAGAGGGCTGGCCTGTTCCAATTAGCAGTGAGCCCAGGTTTGGTGTTCCCCCTGAAGTAAGGAAACGATGAATTCCCACCTTTGTGCTTTCCAGGGAGAAGGTACGAAGCTGCAGCAAAAAATATAACTGGCAAGCATTTCTGAAGGCACGGAATTTGCTGCGATCTCCGGAAAACCTCTCTGGAGTAGGAACTCGAGGATCTGGGGGTGGCACCACTACTGCAGGTGCAGATGCTGAAGTTGCCAGTTACGAGGACCGGGATGCTGTGGCCCCTTGGGAAGCAGCAGTGCTTGGTGTCAATGACTCCACTCTCTGCTCAAGTTGGTGATTCACCCAAAAGGTGAATGATGATAATTACACCTTATCTCTCTCCCCCTTACCCCTGGACCGTGACCAATGCATGACCCTACGACTTCCCTCGTCCCCTAGCCCAGTGCTCGACAAAACCCGGTCGCCAGGTCGCATTGGCGACTAGAATCAGCGACCTTGCGCCTGGGGCAGCATAGCTGGGGGTATCCCGTCTCCGTGGCCCCACGTCGGGCCGCGCCGCAGGCGGCCGGTAATTGAGCCCCCGGCTTTGAGGCCTTCTGTGATCCTATGGTTCCTTCTGGAATCTGGCGCCCTCTTGTGGTGGCCGTTGGAATTACAACCAACAATGCTAATGGGCCAGTCTTTCTCCATCCCTTTACTTAGAACCCCTAAACAAACAAAAAAAAAAATATATATATATTATATTATATTATATTATATTATATTATATATATATATATATATATATATATATATATATATATATATAATTTTTTTTTTTTATTATTTATTCTAACACCCTAGAGAGTAAAATGGTGGTCGTTGCAATACTGTCTGTCACACCATATTTGCACAGCGGACTTACAAGCGCACTTTTTTTGGGGAAAAATTTTTTATTTAATAAAAAAAAAAAGACAACAGTAAAGTTAGCCCAATTTTTTTTTTTTTTATATTGTGAAAGATAATGTTACGCCGAGTAAATCGATACCCAACATGTCACGCTTCAAAATTGCGCCCGCTCATGGAATGGCGACAAACTTTTACCCTTTAAAATCTCCATAGGCGACGTTTAAAAAATTCTTCAGGTTGCACGTTTTGAGTTACAGAGGAGGTCTGGGGCTAGAATTATTGCTCTCACTCTACCGATCGCAGCGATACCTCACATGTGTAGTTTGAACACCGCTTTCATATATGCGTTCCCTTCTGCACGCAAGCTTGGCAAGACAGGGCGCATTTAAAACAATTTTTTTTTCTTATTTTAACTTTTATTTTTATTTTTTTCACTGTTCTTTTAAAAAAAAAAAAAATGTGTGTCACTTTTATTCCTATTACAAGGAATGTAAAAATCCCTTGTAATAGAAAAAAGCATGACAGGTCCTCTTTTATATATGAGATCTGGGGTCAGAGAGACCTCACATCTCATATTTACACTAAAATGCAATTTAAAAATGTCCCTCTAAGAGCTATGGGCAATGACTTGGAGACAGGTGGGGGGGCTGGGGGCGCTATCTTCCCCTCACTCGTCTCCATGTCAGGCCAGGGACAGGTCCAGATCGCCGTCACGGACCTGGCTCCTAACTTTTTTAGCTGGCTCCTAGATTCCAAGCAAATTTGTCAACCCCTGCCCTAGCCCCTCCTCCCATCCCGGCAATGCTGGTGGCGGGATATCCAGCCTGTTACAAAAGTCTGTTAAGTCCTCTGGGAACCTTAACACCGCCGTGCGCCCATCTCTCCTTCCCCTGAGACACGCTGGAAATCCCCATTGATAGGGGATGTTTAATAACCTCATTTGTTCTGTCAGTGGTTTAAGAAGCCTTCTTCTCATCAGTGTCTCCCCTGCCAGATCTGAAAGAATCTGCAGCTCCTTCCCCTGAAACAAAATTTTGTCCATCCTGCGGGTATTCTCCAGTACTAGCGCCTTTTCTTCATAATAGTGGAACCTGACTATTACATCTCTTGGCTTTTCTGTAGCTTGGGCTTGATATCCCATGATCCTTTGCGCTCTATCTATTTTTAATGTTTCTTCTTCAGCTCTTCCTAGTATAGGATTGAACAAGGATTGAACAAGTCCTGCATCACCTTAGTGAGCTCTTCACTTTTAAATTTTTCTTCTAAACCTCTTATCCTTGGATTTTTCCTTCTTCCTCGATTTTCTTGGTCCTCAATTTTATATAGGATCGATCTATTTATTCTTTGAGCAGATTTCACTTGTTCTCTCAAATCCCTCAGGTTCTCTTCATATTCGTTCATTATTTTTCTCCACCTCTTCCACCCTGCCTAGTTCTTGTCCAATATCCGCCCTTACCCCCGCAATATCCAGTTTCAGTGAGGCTTCAACTTTAGCCAACGCCTTCGTGAATATCTCTCTCCCAATACCTAGATTCACTTGCGGCTCCACTAGTCCTGGATCCCCTTCTACTTCAGGGGGTTCTCTCCCTTTCTTAACAGTTCTTCCCTTCTTTTAATCTTATCTTCTTCCCTAAAGCTCACCCCTCCCATCCTGGTACGTGTCGTGCACTGGTCCTTAAGTTTTTCAGCTCCCGGCCCCTCTCCCATCTCTACTGTTTTACTAACTCCAGCGCCGGATTTCCTTGATGTTTTCTGACTGAGGGTTTCCTGACTGATCTCCGTCATACTTGTCTCCCCCACCATATATTGTTGGATCCCCCCAGGGCTAACGGTCCCTATCCCCCCCATTTTTGCTCACCTTCCCCCGCATTCTATCCCGTCTCTGCGTCTACTTCTTGACAAAATGCTGGGGGCTTAGTTTGCATGTATATTTTAACTGAAATAGAGCAATAATCAGCTAATGCCGAATGTATGGTCCTCAGCCATAACTTTTTTGCGAAATGCTGTTAGTATGCTCCAATCAGACCTCTACTTTATAACATACGTGTGAGACATACGTGTAAGAGTCTTTAAACTGTATCATCGCTTACATATCATTTCATTTCGTCAAACCACACCACACCTTGCGAGATTTTCATCCAGGTGGCCACACTACTTAGTAACAGTCTAGTATTATGCTTGTACTATGCTTTACCATCCCCAGCCCGGCCAGCATGTAATAAAACCTCCTCGGTGTTAAATAGTGTTACACATACTGCTGTCAGTCCCAGCTCCTCTCTCCACACAGCTTCCTTCACTCAGCTGCTGCTCTCCAGTCCCAGACCTAATCACAGACCTTACCGGCTCAGAGGGGGGGGGGGGGGGGGTTTGGCCGCTCATCTTCTCTTCATCGTCTTCCCCCATGCTGCTAAATCAACCAGAGGGAAGGGGGGGAGGTAGAGAAGAGCTCCGCGCTGGGCCGCCGTTCTGCCGCTACTTCTCCCCTCCACTTGGGCGCTCTCTGCTTGAGCTCGGCAGCGTCTCCTTCCCAAGGCTCCCGCTCTGCTTCATGCGGGCGAGCCGCTGACGACAGGTGGGCGGTGAAGGCGGCGAGGGCGGAGGTGAAGGCCTCTAATTCTTAATTAACACACAACCAATAATGTCTAAACCGCCTTGCAACAAAAGTGAGTACACCCCTAAGTGAAAATGCCCAAATTGGGACCAAAGTGTCAATATTATGTGTGGGCACCATTATTTTATTTTGGGCATGGAGTTCACCAGAGCTTCACAATGTGTTGCATTTGTTAAAAATATGATTTTTTTTATACTAATCAGTTCCCGACCGGCGCACGCCGATGTAGGTTGGCAGAATGGCACGGGCAGGCATATCGGCATACAGGTATGTCCATTGTTAAATGCCGCCCTGCCATCGCGAGCACGCCGCCAGCGGCGTGCTCTCGTGCCGGTCGGGATCCCTGTGAGTCCGGTCACGGGTCCCACGGACACGATCGTCACGGGGGTACCCGCGATCGTCTCATGGGGCGGCTGAACGGGGAGATGCCGTTATAAACAGCATCTTCCCGTTCTGCCTAGCAATAAGTGACACTGATCTCTGCTCCATGTGATTGGAGCAGAGATCAGTGTTCACTAACACAAAACCCAGCCCCCCACAGCTAGTAACACGCCCCTAGGAACACTTAACCCCCTACACTGCCACCCCCTGGTTAACCCCTTCACTGCCAGTGTCATTTACACAGGAATCAATGCATTTGTATAGCATTGATTGCTGTATAAATGACAATGGTCCCAAAAATGTGTCAAAAATGTCTGATGTGTCTGCCACAATGTCGCAGTCACAATAAAAATCGCTGATCGCCGCCATTACTAGTAAAAAAAAAATATTAATAAAAATGCCATAAAACTATCCCCTATTTTGTAAACGCTATAAAGTTTGCGCAAACCAATCAATAATCGCTTATTGTGATTTTTTTTACCAAAAATATGTACAAGAATACGTATCGGCCTAGACTGAGGGAAAAAAATGTTTTTATATTTTTTGGGGGATATTTATTATAGCAAAAAGTTAAAAATTATGCGTTTTTTTCAAAATTGTCGCTCTATTTTTGTTTATAGCGCAAAAAATAAATATGTTTTCATACAATGGGGTTAGATACCATTTTTGTATTCAATTGACAGTTTTTCAACAGGCTATTGTCTTTATAGCTACAGTAAACAAGTAAGACATTACTTGTTTGGATTCTTTCAGCCCTCAAACTGAAAGAATGACTGTTAGATTACTGTCTTGGTTTGAGTAGACAATGGTTTACATGGATATCATTGTAGTATTCAATTGACAGTTTTCAACAGTCCATTGTTTCTACGGCTACAGTAAACAGGTATGTTTTCTGTTGTTTGGTAACTATGGTAAACAGTCTGACACATAAAAGGGGGATTCAGGCATAAGCTAAGACATCATCATCATGCTTTGAAGATCAGAAGAAGCCACTCATGACAGAAGAACAGAGCCTGGTCTCCAAGAAGAATCATTGCCAATGGAGATCACGAAAATACAGTAACAGAAGATAAGTAACTTTTAAATGTATTTGTAGTTATTATGCAGTTATCATGTAGCACTCATGCAGCCCCAGACCATGACACTCCCACCAAAATGCTTGACTGTAGGCAGGACAAACTTGCCTTTGTACTCCTCTCTTGGTTGCCGCCACACACGCTTGACACCATCTGAACCAAATAAGTTTATCTTAGTCTGATCAGACCATAGGACATGGTTTCAGTAATCCATGTTCTTAGTCTTCTTGTCTTCAGGAAACAGTTTGCTGGCTTTCTTGTGCATCATCTTTAGAAGAGGCTTCCTTCTGGGACGATAGCCATGCAGACCAATTTGATGCTGTGTGCGGCGTATGGTCTGAGCACTGACAGGCTGACCGACCACCCCTTTAACCTCTGCAGCAATGCTGCCAGCACTCATACGTCTATTTCCCAAAGAAAACCTCTGGATATGGTGAGGCCTGTTCAGAGTGGAACCTGTCCTGTTAAACGGCTGTATGGTCTCGTCCATCGTGCTGCAGCTCAGTTTCAGGGTCTTGGCAATCGTCTTATAGCTTAGGCCATCTTTATTTAGAGCAACAATTATTTTTTCAGATTCTCAGAGAGTTCTTTGACATGAGGTGCCATGTTGAACTTCCAGTGACCAGTATGAGAGAGTGAGAGCAATAACACCAAATTTAACACACCTGCTCCCAATTCACACCTTCTAACAATAATGAGTCACATGACACCAGGGAGAGAAAATGGCTAATTCGGACCAATTTGGACACTTTCACTTGGGGTGTACTCACTTTTTTTGCCAGCGATTTAGACATTAATGGTGTGTTTAGTATTTTGAGGGGACAGCAAAGTTACACTGTTATACAAGCTGTACATTCACTACTTTACATTGTAGCAAAGTATTGTTTCATCAGTGTTGTCACATGAAAAGATATAATAAAATATTTACAAAAATGTGAGGGGTGTGCTCACTTTTGTGAGATACTGTATGCAGATATTCACAGCAGGGGACATGATATTCAATTTTAAACCAAAGTTCAACTCAAAAAAAACAGAGGAAAGCCACATAGTGTAACCCATAAAACACATTTTATTGATTAAAAGCATAAATTGCACTCACATTAAAGAGGAGGGTCGGTTATACGAAAAAAAAAAAAAAAAGTCAGCAGCTGCAAACACTGCAGCTGCTGACTTAATCAACACACTCACCTGTCCAGGGCGCCCGCGATGTCGGCCGCCCGAGGCCGACCCGTCCCTCGGCTCTCGGGTCCCGGCGCTGCCATTCCTTGTAAGGGAAACAGGCAGTGGAGTCTTACGGCTTCACTGCCCGTTTCCTACTGCGCATGCGCGAGTCCCGCAGCTACTGCGCATGCGCGAGTCCCGCAGCGCTTTCTGAATGGGACGCGCTGTGTTCTGGAACACACAGTTCCCAGAACACAGCGCGACCCATTACCCAGAAGACGCCGCGACGAAGACAGAAGACAGAAGATCTCCGCGGAGGAGGAAGAGGAAGATTAGGAGAAAGTGCCTAGCAACAGGCATTTCTGGTAAGTAAAAAAAAAATTTTTTTTTCATTTTTTGTTTTTTATATTTTTTTTGTAATTTTTAATATTTTTTTGTTTTCAGGGTGGCCCTCCACTTTAAGGAGCCAGAGTAACTGAAAAAAAGTACCAAGCCACCACCTCCCCTCACATTTCAAGTCAGCTTAGATAAAGTTGTACTGTGGGAAAGGTAACAGAAGCTCACTCGTGGACACTCCTGGGTCATTGAAGCTCCACGCTACATGTTTTGTCATGGTGACATCATCATGGGCACCAATCAAAAGTGTAAAAAAACTGAAAGAGTTATATGATTTCTAGAGGTGGAGTAACCCTGTAAGATTTTTGGAAATAGTGACTCCTTTAAATTAAAAAATAGTTTGGGGGAGGTTGATGGCTGCTTTAAACTTACATATGATGGTTATACATTTCTTTATAAGCCATATTACAATTTAAGGGCATACAGTTACATTAAGTTCAGGTCACCTAGGATATGCAGGGTTTCGTGTGTATTAGGTTTTGTATTTCTATTTTAGTAGTGCATATGCTTTAAAGTGGTTGTAAACCCTTACAAACCAATTTGACCTACAGGTAAGCCTAGATTAAGGCTTACCTGTAGGTCCAAGAAATATCTCCCAAACCTATACGGTTTAGGAGATATTTGCCCGAAGACGGGCACCGCTATCTACGGTGCATGCATTGTAGACAGCGGCGCGCAGGCGCACTGTGCGGGGCATCGTCGATGACGGCAATGCCGCGAGTCTCGGCTCCCGTGCGCATACGCGGGAGTGACGTCATCGCTGCTCCGGTGAATCACAGCGCCAGAGCAGCGAGACCCACGGAGACCCACCAAGAAGATGGACGCTCGGAACTACAGGGGACAGCGGTGACTTCGCTGGCTCCTGTGTCAGGTAAGTGACACATAATGGACTACTATGCGATGCATAGTAGTCCATTATGCTTTGCCTTTACAGAGAATGAAAGAGGAAGTAAACTCATCAGGGTTTACTTCCTCTTTAATAGATGAAATTACGAAATGTGCAGGTCATGGCTAAGTCATGGGATGTCATCCTGCAATTGAGAGCACCCACTCGCAAACTCAGTGCTGGGATAGAATTGTCATACGTGAGTGCATTATGTTTTATGTGTTTTAAAGCTGGTTTTAATAAACAGTGTTAGTGAAGTGATACTCTCCTATCCTCTATTGAATAACTGGGGAAAGTTACTCTGATTTCTGAATGATTGTAAAAAGCAATTAAGACCCATAAGAGATAAGAGTTCTAGAATTTGGCGAGTATGCTGAAGATTGGGTGAAGGATCCACATCATTGCTTGAAGGTTTCACCAACAGATCTGAAGGAACATGGAAACGAAAAGCTTATAAGGACTGCCAGTGTTTGCACAAATCTACAGTTTTGCACAAAGGTATGTTTGTATTTTTGCACAATACTTTTTGGCACACTGTCTACTGTTATCATCGAGAGTGAAAGAAAATTCTCTCACTTCCTGTTCTGCCCATGGGACAGGAAGTGAAAGGAAACCCCCCTGCTGGGACACAGATGGCAAAAAAACTCCAAAACTGACAGAGGTTCTAAACCTCCCTTAGTCTATCCAAGATTTTTAAAAAAGTTGCATCTAGTGGTTGGGCTTTCATTCATTCCATTGGCCAGAATAGTAATTTATTCTGTCCCTTGAAATAAATGAACACTCAAGCGCCAAACACACCTAGATTTAGATGTGTTTAGATGCCTTCACACGCATTAGGTGCCTTTTCTACCAAAACGCTCTTCTCCTGAACATGCAAGTGATTTTTGTCTCTGCCTCTAAACGCTCCTGCCCCTAAATGCTTGTAAACACCTATGTGCAAAAGGACATATAGGCTAACATAGAGGGGCATTTAGAGGCAGTAAAAAGAGAGCCAAATGCCTCTCAATCACACATCTGTTGATTAGGAAGAATGAAGCAATACTTCTTTGGCATTTATGATGTGTTTATGATGGCTGTTTGCTGTGTTTATGAAGCATTGAAAACATTTCAAGAATGCTTGATAAATGGCAATGGAAGCATTGCTTTTCTAGTGTGAAGTGCTTAAAGTGGACCGCCACCCAAAAGAGGAAGCATGTTCCACATTTGGAACTTTTTTTTTGGGGGGTATTTCCCAGAAGACAGGGGGACCATCCACAAAGAGCAGTGCAACTTGCGCATGCGCAGTAGGAGACCGGCTGTGAAGCCTGAGGATTTCACTGCCAGTTTCCCTTAATGAAGATTAGGGCTGAAACGATTAATCGATATTATCAATAATAATCGCTAATAAAAATCGTTGTCAACGATTTTCATTATCGATTAGTTGGTCCGCACCATGCATCTGCGGAGCGGGCCGCGGCCTTAGGAAAGGCCGCGGCTTCGGCCTAGCTCCGGAGCTGGCGGCCATCTTGGTACACCCGGCAGCAGCGAGCTGCACGCTGACGTCACCCCCAGAGCGTTGTTCAGCCTGTGTCTCTGAGCCTCAGCTAGCCTGTGTGGTTCCATGGATGATGACGAGGCCGGAGCGGGTGTGTGGGGACGGTGACACAGCCGGCGGAGTTCCCGGCTGACAAGAGGACATGGTGTGTGTGTGTGGTAAGTGTTCACCAGTACTGTGTTCTATGTCTGCCATGGTAAGTGTTCCCCAGTACGGTGTTATATGTCTGCCATGGTAAGTGTTCCCCAGTACTGTGTTATATGTCTGCCATGGTAAGTGTTCACCAGTACTGTGTTCTATGTCTGCCATGGTAAGTGTTCACCAGTACTGTGTTCTATGTCTGCCATGGTAAATGTTCACCAGTACTGTGCTCTATGTCTACCATGGTAAGTGTTCACCAGTACTGTGTTCTATGTCTGCCATGGTAAGTGTTCCCCAGTACTGTGTTCTATGTCTGCCATGGTAAGTGTTCACCAGTACTGTGTTCTATGTCTGCCATGGTAAGTGTTCACCAGTACTGTGTTCTATGTCTGCCATGGTAAGTGTTCACCAGTACTGTGTTATATGTCTACCATGGTAAGTGTGCACCAGTACTGTGTTCTGTGTTCACCAGTACTGTGTTTATATATTATATATATATATATATATATATATATATATATATATATATATATATATATATATATATTTCTCCCCTTTTCAGTTTTTTTTTATCCGATTAATCGAAAAAATAATTGGCCGATTAATCGATTATGAAAATAATCGTTAGTTGCAGCCCTAAGGCTGCTTTCACACTGGGGCGGGAGCAGCGTCGGCGGTAAAGCGCCGCTATTTTTAGCGGCGCTTTACCGTCGTTTTAGCGGCGGTGTGCGGGCGCTAGCGGGGTGGTTTTAACCCCCGCTAGCGGCCGAAAAGGGGTTAAACCCGCCTGCAAAGCGCCGCTGCAGCGGCGCTTTGCCGGCGGTATTGCCGCGGTGTCCCATTGATTTCAATGGGTAGGAGCGGTATAGGAGTGGTGAATACACCGCTCCTTCACCGCTGCAAAGATGCGGCTAGCAGGACTTTTTTCACCGTCCTGCCAGCGCATCGCTCCAGTGTGAAAGCCGGAGGGCTTTCACACTGGAGTTAAAGGGGCCGCCCCAGTGTGAAAGCAGCCTAATGAAGATGCTGACACCTGCACCTGAAGCTGAGTGTAGAATCAGCTCAGGGTGCAGAGATTGCTGGATCCCTGGACAGGTGAGTGTCCTTTTTTAAAAGTTAGCAGCTACAGTATTTGTAGCTGCTGACTTTTATTTATTTTTTGTCCAGACTGCAGCTCCTCTTTAAATAGGAAGTGATGTAGAGGAAATGATCTACTTTGAGGCGTGGTTAGGTTGTGGCATGATTGCAGATATTTTTGTGAATTCTCTGCAAGATGGATTTGTATACTTAATCTCTTTGACACTTGGCTTGGTCCAGCTTAACTTTGCTGAAACAAATGGTGTTACTACACAGCTACTCTGAATAAACAGGAATTTGGTAGAGCTGTTCTGTCTTAAGCCTCATACACACGATAGGACTTTGTACAAACATTCCCTTGGATTTTTGTACAAAGGGCGTCGGCCCTGAACTTGTATTGCATACACACAGCAGGACTTTTTCAGCCAACTTTCACCAAATCACGTGGTTTTTCTGCTCTTTACCGCCACCTTTGGTCAACTTCTGTATTGTTGTCTGATCTTTTGCATTGGTTCTGAGCATGCCTGTTTGTACTTTGTACAAAAGTCCTATGGTTTTCTGTACACACAATCAGACTTTGCTCTATCAGACTTTTGTTGCCAAAAAGTTTGTCCGTTCGCACAGCCAACAAAAGTCTGATGAAAACCAAAAAAGTTTGTCCGATGGAGCGTACACACGGTCGGATGTTGCTCCAAAACAGCTAATTTGCATGTTTGTTGTCAAAAAGTCTGATCGTGTGTATGGGCCTTTAGTTCTCTATTATTTCCCAGTGCTTTCTGGGATACAGGAGCCTCCACTGTCTCTCCATCAATGCCCAGAAAACACTTCATTAATGCTTCACTAAAACACCATCAATACATCAATGGGTGCTCAACATGTGGCCCTCCAGCAGTTGCGGAACTACAATTCCTATCATGTCTCTGTCTTTGGGGGTCACGCTTGTAACTGTCAGACTTGCAATGCCTCATGGGACTTGTAATTCTGCAACAGCTGGAGGGCCACGGTTTGAGCACTAAGGATGACCTCCGGTGTGTTCGCACAGCCCAGAGCCCACCAGGAAGTCAGCACTGCGCTGCGCTAATCACAGGCAGAGAGGAATTGTCCCGATGCGCAGCTGCAGAGATCCGGAAATGTCTCACTGCCTGTGATTAGCTCACCGCAGTGCCGACTTCCTGGCGTGCTCTGCACGTGGGCTGTGCGAACACGCCGGAGCTCATCCTTATTGAGCACCCATGCTCTAGGTGCTGTTACGGTGCAGCGCATTACTATTGAAATCAATGGAAGCAGCTGACAAGCATCAATGCCTCATGAAAGCAAAATGCTTATTCATTTTTAACACAATGCTACAGTTCCTGTGTGAACACCACTGTGTGATGCCATTGTATTATTCATGGCAGGCTTTGAGGGCCAGTTATGAGGCTTTAAAAATACTGTAAATATTGCATAAACTCATGGTATTGACAAGAGCGTGAATGAGCCCTAACAGCCTTAATGCTCTGTGTGCACGAGGCCTAAAACTGTCAACTGCACACTGATATGGAGAACTGGATTTGTTAAGGCTGGGTTCACAGCATGCTCTGGGCTCACAGCAGTCTGATGCCTCTTCATTCACCATTTCAGGTCCAAATTCAGCCTGAATTTTGGGCTGAATTTGGACCACAAATTGGACCAAAATGTGCACAGGACTCCTGTGCAATCCACACCAGAGCCGCAGCGGAGATGTGTGAACTGGCTCCATATCGAGACAGTCACAATCTCCTGCTATGCGAATTGGATGTGGGCAAACCCACATCCAAGTCGCAATAGTGTGTACCCAGCCTAAAGTATAACTCAGAAAATTAAGTCCTACTAGATCACTTCAGGCTGGCCCCTTTTGCAGGTATAGCTATGTAAAGCATTCAAATTAAGTGTCTATACCTTTTAAAACCCCCAGCAATACACTGTATAGCTTCCAACTGTCCCTGATTTTGGCCTCATTTGTCCCTCATTTTAGTCTGATCTATATAGTTGTATATAAAATGCACTTTTTATCTTTCAAAAAGTGTTTCCCAGTGCTAAACCTTTCATCCAAATTGTAGATTGCTGCATTTGTACATTTTAAAAGCCAATATAAAGGAATAGTAGTGGTAAAAAAAGAACTTGTGGATTTAATTAACCTTTTTTTGGGTTAATTATCCTTTAAGGGGTGTGAAGGAGGCATGACCTATGCCTACATACGTTTGCTAGTAGGTGTCCCTTATTCCCATCTCAAAATGTTGGGAGGTATGACACTAGGGTTGCCACCTGTCCAGGATTCACCCGGACAGTTCGGGCTTTGAATCAGGTGTCCGGGTTACATTCTGCCTGAAACCCGGACACATTATTCAGACTAGGCTGTGGCTCCCCAAGTAACCAAGATAGTCATACACAAATCTGATGCTGCTGCAGGCGGCTGTTTGGGTTCAGGTTTGGCAGCACTGAAGGGTGTGGTGATGATGTCTGCAAGAGCAATTTGGCCACACCCATTGGCGCGCTCTGTGCATTATGTTACTACTCCCCTTGGGGCACCCAAATCTGTCCCAGATATTTTATAATCCTATAGTGTTTACTGCAGGAAAAAAAAATGCCCTGTGCTGCAAAAGTGTTCGGGTTTGGCTTGAAGAAAAGGTGGCAATCCTATATGACACTGTCTTATCCTACTCTACACATGCTCAGTTGCACTCTATTTTTAGGCACTGCTGAAATTGTGGAAGCCGCTCTGTTGACAGCCTTGAAGCAGAATTGAACCCTCCTATCCTTTACAGCCAAGGAAGTTGCTTCTGTTTTTACCTGCAACTGCCATGGTGCTACACATGTGATCAGTTATGACACCTGACATTTGGTTGAGGACACAAGCAAATGTGACAGTTAGCAATCCTGGCATTCCAGGAATGTACCGATAAATCGATAGGTTTTGTTCTGCTTTATGATTTACTGCTGTTCATGGGTTCTGGGTTTCAGCAAAATGGCGTCTCCCAACAAGAACAATGCTGGTGGCAATTTACAGCTATGGATGCGCTCAGGCGTGTTCGCAACTCCACATGCCCACACCCGCCAGGAAGTTGGCACTTGGCAGCGCTAATCACAGACAGTGAGACATTTCCCAATCCGTGGCTGCACCGGTCAGAAAATGTCTCACTACCTATGGTTAGCGCTGCGGAATGTCAGCTTCCTGGCGGGCGCGGGCATGTGGAGTTGCGAACACGCCTGCGCTCATCCTTATTTACAGCCCCCACTCATCTGTGTAGTATTATTATTAATGTGGAATGTATGTTCCTGTTGCTAAAGAACATTATTTGTTATCAAGTTGTTATGGGTACAGTTCTGTTTAAAAACAAAAACAAACATAAATCTAATTTTTTTATTTAAATGTCCTAAACATGGCATTGGTAGATGATTAAAAATTGCTATTCTCTCCTTTTGACAACGTTAGTAGTTTCCTGGCTTTCACATGGATTCCGTATCTATCAGGTTTCCTATTCAGAAATGCCAGTCTTTATATTCTCTTTAGCGGTTTTCTTTTAAACCAGGGTCACACATTTTCACAGAAAATTCTTCTAAGCTGGCACAGGTCTTGGGAGGAGACCCGGCCACTACATGACATGTCACTACCTTCTCCATATGTCTGTGAATAGTGACATGACAAGGAACGGTCCTGACAGCGCAGCACTCTCTCTTCCGGTACAATTACTTTTGCACCGGAAGACATTTTCGCTCCGGAATCTGCAGGCAGCGCAGAAGGCGCCCCAGTGACGTCAATTTTGTGCGCCGACTGTAGGAAGGACCCCGGCGCAGGTTGTCCCAGGAAGGACAGAGACATGTTTGGGACTTCAGCGATCCGTGGTTTTAGACTGTCCTGGAATGCTGGGGTCGTTGGTGTGGTGAGGATCGGGGGGCAGTGTATACAGAGAGGGGGAGATCATTGTCATTTCGTTTACTAATGGAATTTGTCTGCCATTAACCTTTTATTGACAGCAGCTATTGCAATAGTTCTGTCAACTTTTGTGACATATACAAGCACACTGCATGGAGGTGTCATTGTAATGTTTGCTCTTTACACTGTTGAGATAAAAACAATGGTGCTGTCATTGCTGGCCTGCTGTTTATGGTACATGCTTCAAGTTTGTCTTTGCTCTATCTTTCCTTTATTACCTGAAGGTATAACCAAAGGAATAATTTTTATTAATTTTATACAGGATTTTTATAGCACCAACAGTTTACGCAGCACTTTATAAAAGTGAGATGGAACAGTTACAATACAATAAAATACAAGAGGGTTAAAGCGGAGTTCCTCCCGTTTTTTTAGTTTATTAAAAGTCAGCAGCTACAAAAAGCATAGCTGCTGACTTTTAATAAACCGACACCTGTCCAGCAATGCAGCTGCCCGGAGCCTTACGTCTTCACGGCCAGGCGCACACTGCGCATGCACTCTGCTATTGGCCAGCCAATCTTCTGGAACCTGTGTTGTGTCTCAGAAGATCGCAAATGGCAGGGAGGGGCTGCCTAAGGCGAGAGGAGGAGTCGCTTAGGTGGCCGAGAACAGGAAGGAGGAAGTGGGACAGGAAGTCCCACTGAAAAGAGGGTACACCCCCCCCCCCCAAAAGTAGCATGTCAGGGGACGAGGAGTGCTTAAAGCGGAAGTTCCACTTTTGGGTGGAACTCTGCTTTAAGAGGTTCCTGCTTAAGAGCTTACAATCATACAAGACTTTTCGTTTTGGATGGAAGGTAGAGGGATTAGAACACCTGACAGTTTTCTTTTTCTTTTTTTTTTATTGCTCTCTGTACCCCTCTTTTACGGAGATTCACCCTTTCTGTTTGTCCTGTTTACCATTATCATCAAAAGTAAAAGAATAACCCCTATGTCCAGTAAGAAATACCATAAATCTTTATTGAAACATCTTCTAAATGCCGCTAGGGCATGCATCCCCATCTTGTGGAAACAGCAATCCCCTCCTACAGTATCGCAATGGTTTGCCAGGGTGAGCGATATCTAACAGATGGAATGCTTGACCGCTGCCCTCAGGGACAAGACGAAGGAACATAATGTTCGATGTCTGTAATGGGACTCGTTTTATTTCTCAGATGAGTACTTGACCTACTCCCAAATTGAGACTATTCTCATATTGGTATCAGAATCCTTCTTGAGCTGTTGACCCGCTGTTACTTCCTGCTTTGCCTCCCCCCATATCCCCCCCCCCGCCCCCTTTTTTTTTTTTTTTTTTTTTTTTTTTCTTCTCCTCCCCTTTTTTTTATGTAGCCACCTGGGGGAGATTTACTAAAACTGGAGCACACAGAATCTGGTGCATCTGTGCAGAGTAACCAATGAGCTGCTAACTTCAACTTGTTCAATTAAGCTTTGGCCATAAAAGCTAGAAGCTGATTTGTTACTGTGCAAAGTGGCACCAGATTCTGTGTGTACCAGTTTTAGTAAATCTTCACTCTAGTGTGTAGGGATGAGCTCTGGCGTGTTCGCACACTCCACGTGCAGAGCCTGCCAGGAAGTCGGCGCAGCGCTGCGCTAATCACAGGCAGTGAGACATTGCCCAATCTCTGCAGCCGCACATTGGGGCAATGTCTCACTGCCTTGCGCCGACTTCGTGGCGGGCTCTGCACATGGAGTATGGGAACACGCTGGAGCTCATCCTTCCTAGTGTGTATATTTCTTTCTCTCAAAAGAAAAAAAAGCTACCCGATATGCGCTGTGCAGCTGCTTTGGGGCCTGGACTTAGTTTCCCTACACTATGTAAGGTTCTTGTTTAATTCCCCCCCACCTCATGGTAGTTATGCACCTACCATTATGTGCCATCTTCTCGGTATGTACATGGCAGACATGTTCTCCTATGGGAATTTCTACAAAATACAGGTTATATGCACCGTGAAAGCCATGGCCTTCAGCCTTCAAGTAGGGTATGTTATTTAAAGAATATTGGCTGGTGGCTTCAGTGCTCTCTTTAAACCAGGGATCTCAAACTGTTGGCCCTCCAGCTGTTGTGAAACTACAAGTCCCATGAGGCTTTGCAAGGCTGACAGTTTTAAGCCACACTCAGAGGCATGATGGGACTTGTAGTTTTGCAACAGCTGGAGGGCTGCCAGTTTGAGACCCCTGCTTTAAACCCCTGTTTGTATTCCCACTGTTAATGATTATCATTAAAAATGGACTGTCATGTTGTACTGCTTGTCATTTTGCATACCTTTTTTAAATAAGGAATAAAAAAAAAAAAAAAAAAAAGTAAATCCCAAATTTTGGGCTGTCATCAGAACAAGGGGGGAATCTTGCAATAGAGACACTAGTTCTGGCGACAATTCGGGATTACCTCTCACTTTCTGCTTTGGCCATGAGGCGGGAAGTGAAGGGAAACAGATCTGACAGGGGTTATAATCCTCCCTTACGCTATCCAAAATGGAAAAAAAAAAAAATTGCCTTTAGTTCTACTTCTCAGGTCACCTGCCGAATGCCCATAGAAAGTCGCTTGCTTGGCCCCACTCCCTCATCACTGGCTGTGATTGACAGCAGCGGGAGCCAATGAGGAGGGAGAGAACCTCCTCTCTTGTGCACAGTGCTGGGTCAAGATTGGGCTCAGGTAAGTATAAGGAAGGAAGGAGGGGGGAGCTGAATGCAGAAGGTTTTTATCTTTATTTTTTTACTTTAATTCATAAAATGAAATAAAGTAAGAAACCTAGCATAGGGCTGTACATATCAGGAGATCCCCAATAATCTAGCAGTGACCTAATTGCCCAAAACAAAGCTATGCATGTCTGAAATCCCCCAATAAACCAAAACTAGAAGTAATCTATAGTGAGGTAAAAAAACGTTTTTGATCCCCTGCTGCTTTTGTACATTTGCCCACTGAAAAAGTAATGATCCGTCTATAATTTTAATGGTAGGATTATTTTAACAATGAGAGACAGAATAACAACAAATATCCAGAAAAACGCATTTAAAAAAAGTTATAAATTAATTTGCATTTTAATGAGTGAAATAAATATTTGACCCCTTCGCAAACCATGACTTAGTACTTGGTGGCAAAACCCTTGTTGGCAATCAGAGGTCAGATGTTTTTTGTAGTTGGCCCCCAAGTTTGCACACATCTCTGGAGGGGTTTTGTCCCACTAATTTTTTCCGGTCATCTCCAAGTCATTAAGGTTTTGAGGCTGACGTTTGGTAACTCGAACCTTCAGTCTCCTCCACATATTTTCTATGGTATTAAGGTCTGGAGACTGGCTAGGCCACTCCAGAACATTAATGTGCTTCATCTTGAGCCACTCCTATGTTGCCTTGGCCATGTGTTTTGGGTCACAGTCATGCTGGAATACGCATCCACAACCAATTTTCAATGCCCTGGCTGAGGGAAGAATGTTCTCGCCCAAGATTTGACAGTACATGGCTCTGTCCATCGTCCCTTTTGATGCGGTGAAGTTGTCCTGTCCCCTTAGCAGAATAACACCCCCAAGGCATGATGTTTCCACCTTCATGTTTGACAGTGAGGATGGTGTTCCTGGGGTCATAGGCAGCATTCCTCCTCCAAACACGGCCAGTTGAGTTGATGCCAAAGAGCTTGATTTTGGTCATATCTGACCACAACACTTTCACCCAGTTCTCCTCTAAATCATTCAGATGTTGATTAGCAAACATCAGACGGGCCTGTACATGTGCTTTCTTGAGCAGGGGGACCTTGCTGGTGCTGCAGGATTTCGGTCCTTCACAGTGTAGTGTTTTACCAATTGTTTTCTTGGTGACCAGGGTCCCAGCTGCCTTGAGATCATTGACAAGATTATCCTGTGTAGTTCTGGGCTGATTCTTCACCGTCCTCATGGTCACTGAAACTCTACAAGGCGAGATCTTGCATGGAGCCCCAAACCAAGGGAGATTGACAGTTATTTTGTGTTTCTTCCATTTGCGATTAATCACACCAACTGTTGTCACCCTATCACCAAGCTACTTGCCACTGGTTTTGTAGCCCATTCCAGCCACTGGTTTTGTAGCCCATTCCAGGTCTACAATCTTTTCCCTGACATCCTTGGACAGCTTTTTGTTCTTTGCTATGGTGGAGAGATTGGAATCTGATTGCTTCTGTGAACAGGTGCCTTTTATACAGGTAACAAGCTGAGATTAGGAGCACTCCCTTTAAGAGGGTGCTCCTAATCTTAGCGTGTTACCTGTATAGAAGACTGTGAGCCAGAAATCTTGCTTATAGGGGATCAAATACTTAATTCACTAATTTAAAATGCAAATCAAATTATAACTTTTTTTTTTAAATGCGTTTTTCTGGATATTTTTGTTCTGTCTCACTGTTAAAATAAACCTACCATTACAATTATAGACTGATCATATCTTTATCAGTGGGCAAATGTACAAAATCAGCAGGGGATCAAATACTTTTTTTTTTCCTCTCAATGTAATTACCCAAAACAGGGCTCTGCAAATCAGGAGACCTGACACCCCCCCCCCCAAATAAACTAGATTGGACCACATGATCTAGAACAAGCTAATGCGTGTTAAGAGATCCCTAATAACCTAGAAGTGAACGCATTACCTAGAACAAGCTTATGTACTGTATAAAAGCTGGTGTAAATTCCAAAGTATTGTCTGGGAAGGACTGTCAGGCTTTTTCCAAGACTACGTTTGCACAAGTGAATAGCAGCTATGGGAGACTTCTGATTCCTGGTGGTGTTTGACAGGTATGAGCAGCTAGCTGCTGCTGAGCCTATACAGTGAGACAGCATTTACCTTAAGTGATTGCGGCTGGATGCCCTTTACACCGCAGCTGTCAAAAACCCAAAACGCTAGTGCAAATGTAGCCTATGTCTAGCCATACACATGGAAGATTTCTCATGTTCAGCCTCTTGATTCCCCTAATCACATCAAACAGAATGGATGGGAGGAATCTCCAGTCAAAGCACCCATGGCTGTGTAAATAGCCAAACAGTGACGGTATCGGTTTGGATGCAATCACTGTTCTGCCGACAGTTTTCCTCCCGGCTCCATCAAATTTTTAAGCAACATTTCTTGAGCTGGATTGTGCCATTCACAGCTTGAATTTTGGGAGATTTTGCGGTAACAGCTGTATTGGAGCCATGTATGTCTAGCTTTAAGCTTTGTTTATGTATACCTGCATTCACTTGTAAGTTCAGTGTTGCCTGTAATTTGCAGCCAAGAGCCTATCTGTCTATCACTCATAATTTCAGTGCCATTCGCCTCTTCATCCAACTTCGGTGTTTTTCCAGCCTTTGGCAGTAGTTGATGTGGAAAGCAGCACTAATAAGATGTCATCACCACTGTTCTCTGTGTCATTGTACATGAGTTATGGGGATTACAATGACTTTTTTCCCTTGGGGGGGGGGGGGGCAGTTCATATTACTATGTACTCACAAGATGTCATTTAATTTGGAAGACTGAGGACATGTAGTGGCTTAAAGGAAGCAATTTCTGTGGGGGACAATGCCAGAGAGGAGGTGAGTATTGCATCCAGAACCTCCTTATTTTTTCTGCCTGGAGTTGGTGAAGGTCTTCTGCCAATATTTGGTCCCTTATTCAACCTACAGTGGCTTCTTGGCTGGTTAACCACAAGCTCCTGGGGGCGATACGGCTTGAAACACGTTGGGGCGTGGCCTGGTTTTAGCGCGTACTGAGGATTCATACACCTTCTTAAAGGGACTTTTCCCTTTTTCATTAGGCATTATTCCTTTTCACATTGGAATACATCTTGTGCCCCAATACCGCGTTTGCATATGTGTTTCAGGCCATTGATTCATCGAGTAGTAGAGAAAAGTAGGACTTTTAAAAAGGAATATTTGTTGATGCTTTGACTTTTTTTTTTTTTTTTTCCTTCTTTGTATATGTTTTTCGGTCAGTTTTCTATTTTTCCATGACAATATGATGTAGCAGATTGCAGCTTTTGTTTTAAATGTATACAATAAGTTTAAAATTATTTTAGTTCTAAGTATGATTGTGACCCTCTCCCTTTTTTTTTTTATTTATTTTTTATTGAAAATCTTGTGAATAGTCCCAGTTTCATGTCAGCTCAAAGCATGGGATTCAGTATGGCTACTTGGCATACATGCTCGGGGAAAGAACATCCAAACGATTTGGACCAAACAGTAAAATCATTACAATTGATGGCAACTTGGCCTCTGGCAAAGGAAAACTTGCACAAGATCTAGCAGAAAGGCTCGGTAAGACAAATCATTGTGTTATTAAAATGTAACACCGCTTTTTTTTTATTTTATTTTTTATGCAAAATAGTTGGTTACACAATTTGTTAAAGAGTGAAAGTGTCACCTAAAACAATAAAGCTTCTAGAAGTTAAGTTATAAAGTGAAACCACTTAAACATGTATGCAGCATCCTTAATTTCTCTCATTATGCTTGAATGCCAGGCTGTTCTGAAAGGGCAAAGCTATTTACTAAATGCCTAAAAAAATGTTAAAATGACCTGAAATGTCAAAAGAAAGACATACTGTACTAATGCAACCTCTATTTTTGGACCATTTAGCCTGTGCTGTCTTAGTCCACTATTAAAATCAACCCTTCTGCCTGTTATTAGTGTGTTGCTGGGAGACCATGAAGGCAGGTTCTGCCTTGGATTTTGACCATGGACCAGCAAATACTCCTTTTTAAGGTTGGGAACATTCATAAATACTGTTTAACCCCTTCAGCTTCTGGAGGTTTAACCGCGCCCCGGGTTGTACATAAATAAAATGTTTTGTCCTTTTTTTTTCACAAATACAGCTTTTGGTGGTATTTGATCATTTCTGCAGTTTTTATTTTTTCCACTATAAACAAAAAAAACCCAACAATTTTAACAATATTTTTTTAATTTCTGCTATAAAACATACCCAAAAAAAAAAAATCTCCATCATTTTAGGCCAATATGTATTCGGATACATATTTTTGGTAAAAAAATCCCAATAAGTGTATATTGATTGGTTTGCGCAACTGATATAGTGTCTACAAACTGTGGGATGTTATTATTATTTTATTATTATTATTTTTTTTTTTTTGTAGTAATGGCTGCTTTTAGCAACTTACAGCAAGAATTTGATATTGTGGCGGACAAATTGGACACCTAACTGACACTTTTTGGGGACCAGTGACACTAATACATTGATCAGTGCTAAAAAATATACACTCACTGTACTAATGACACTGGCAGGGAAGGGATTAACATCAGGGGCATTCAAAGGGTTTAATGTGTTCCTAGGGAGTGCTTTGACTAGGGGAAGATAAAGAGCTGGTGTTCTTGCTTAGCAGAAACACAGGATTAGTACATTCCCCCTCTGACATAATGGTGGTCTGCCTTGTTTACATAAGCAGACCGGCGTTCTGCCTGTCTCCTAAACGATCAACAATGCGCACGACCCTGACCCAGGAGTGCCAGATCACACTGGAATAGAGGGGCTGCCCTGCCGCAGTATATGTGTGTGGGGCGGTTAAGCGTTAGACTGATAGGTATTTAAAGTTAGATAAATTGCTACATCGAGCGATGTGCTCCTTTGCAGGTGTTTTCTGCGCTCTCACGGGCTTGGCTGAGAGCAGTGGGAGCCATTGGCTTCTGCAGATGTCAGTCATATCCAGTGAGGAGGGGGAGTGGGGCTGAGCCGTGCTGTGTGTGTGTCAGTGGACACACACAGCCTGCCTTAGGAGAGAGCCCGCAAGTGAGCCACCATAGGAAGCAGCTTCCTATATTGGCACATACAGAAGAGGCGTGTCCAGCGCTGACGGGAGACCCCAGAAAAGGCGGCTTGGGGCTTGCACAGAGCAGGTAACATAATGTTTATTATTTTAGTGAAAAAAAACGCTTAACCGCTTTAAGATTGCGTTATATAAGTGAGTTCCTTCGGCAATGGTAGAAATGTGGACAAAATGAAAGGTAATTCCAGCCTAACACTAGATATGCTTAAGAATGTTCCCTCCCTCCTACTACCTATCCTGCATAAAAAAACTGATTTGTATACTTACTTAAACATATCCAATTTTTAGTCCAGTTAAATCAGGGCTCGACAAAACCCGGTCGCCAGGTCGCATTGGCGACTAGAAATAGCGACCTCGCGCCTGGGGCAGCACAGCTGGGGGTATCCTGTGTCTGTAGACCCCCCCAGCGTGATCGCGTCGGGCCGTTCCGCCGGCGGCCGAAAATTTAGGCCGTGGCTTTGAGGCCTTCTGCGGTCCTATGATTCCTTATGGAATCTGGCGCCCTCTTGTGGTCGCCGTTGGTATGACAAACCAGCAATGTTAATGAAGATTCCTCTGCCTGTATTATATTACCTGCCTCTTCCCTTTATTTAGAACCCCCTAAACATTATATATATTTTTTATTCTAACACCCTAGAGAATAAAATGGTGGTTGTTGCAATACTGTCTGTCACACCGTATTTGTGCAGCGGACTTACAAGCACACTTTTGTTGGGAAAAATAATTTAGTTAATAAAAAAATAAGACAACAGTAAAGTTAGCCCAATTATTTTTTATATTGTGAAAGATAATGTTACGCCGAGTAAATTGATACCCAACATGTCACGCTTCAAAATTGCACCCGCTCATGGAATGGCGACAAACTTTTACCCTTTAAAATCTCCATAGGCGACGTTTAAAAAAATTCTACAGGTTGCACGTTTTGAGTTACAGAGGAGGTCTGGGGTAGAATTATTGCTCTCGCTCTACCGATCACGGCGCTACCTCCTATGTGTGGTTCGATCACCGATTTTTATATGCGGGCAAAAATTTTTTTGAAAAAAATAAATAAAATGTCCCTCTAAGAGCTATGGGCAATGACTTGGAGACGGGGGGGGGGGGGCGGCGACGGCGCTGCTATCTTCCCCTCACTCGTCTCCATGTCAGGCCAGGGACAGGTCCGGATCGTCGTCACGGACCTGGCTCCTAACTTTTTAAGCTGGCTCCTAGATTCCAAGCAAATTTGTCAACCCCTGAGTTAAATGATCACGCAGGCTTCGGGAGTGGCGGCTGCAGGGTAGAGGTCAGTGACAAAAGCTGGGACATGGGAGCCTATGAGTGACGTCATGGCTCTTGGACTTCTCTGCCATTGTCAAGTGCTCCCTGACACAGGGGAGCTAGAGCTGCAGGATCCTCTGACTGGACCAGAGCAGACTAAAAATAGGTACGTATACAGATCTTTTTTTAACACAGGTTAGGCAGGATAGGTAGCAGGAGGGAGGAGGGAATATTTCTAAGCATAGTTCGTGTTAGGCTGGGTTTCCACTTTAAGTTTCTATTCATAATTACTAATAGTGTGTTTATCATATGATGTAGGTTTGTTAATGCTGTGTAGCAAAAATTAAAAATGTGTCCCTAGTTGTGCTTATACAAAGCATCTCTATGTGTAGGTGCTTATTTGATTTGTTGTGGAGTGGTAAGTGAACATTAGTCTAGGGGGAGAGGACATGGAGCTCATCATTCAGGGAGTGGTGGTTTTCTAGTTGTTCATCAGTCTGGGAGGAGATGGAAGGTGTTCATCTCGGATATAGAATTTTGCAATCTATGTGATTCAGATACTTTTTTTTTCTTACTTTTTGGATACTGAAATGAATGTAAATCCTGCCAAATCTTTAGTTAATTAATCACATTAAAACAGGGCCTAACCAAGCTAAAAGTAAGCACTAGCCTTAGTGCGAAACGCGTCAACTGTTAGCATCTTTTGCTGTGATGCCATTTGCTGTGTCCTGAATATTATTTGAATAAAGCATTGTTTTAGCATTGGAGTGTGGCCGTCCAGAGTTCTGTCATTAACCAAGCTAAACTGTTTTGGTATCTAAATACAGTAAAACCTTGGATTGCGAACATAATTTGTTCCAGAACCATGCTTGTAATCTGAAAGCACTTGTATATGAAATTCGAATTTCCCCATAAGAAATAATGGAAATGTGGATGATTTGTTCCACAGCCATTTATTCATAAATCCTTCCGTTTTATAGTCCATATAAAAAGATTCTAGAAATGTGATTGCGTAACCATAAAATGTCCATCCACAAATAGCCGCCTCCACAAGGGGATTAGAAGCGAAATCCAGCAGGAGCTACAGAGTATAAAAGGAGAAGAGAGCTGCCTCTAAGTGTAGAAATATGGTTACATTTAATGAAGGTACAACATTTAGCAACTCACATGGTTGATGATTAAAAAAAGAGGCACATCTAAGTATGCAAGCATCCGGGGGAAAGCTGTCCACATAGACCATACTCTGCACCGCCAGCTCTCACAGCTGTCGGTCTGCAATCATGACTGGGAAGAATACCCTGCAGTAGAGCACTTTGAAAGCGAGGCACGCAGCGTGGAAGGGACGACGTAGATGGTGGTGTGGAGGACAATCTATGTGGATAGCTTTACCCCGGATGCCTGCATACTTGGATGTGCCTGTTTTAATCATCAACCGTGTGACTTGCTTAATGTAATCATATTGCTACACTTGGAGGCACCTATGTTCTGTTTTATACTACTACTTAAAACGCACTCAAACCAAGTTACTCTAAAACCAAGGTTTTACTGTAGTGTGATTAGCTCTTCTTTTTCTACAGACCTTCCCATTTCACACACCACCATGTTTAGTCTTCATAATCATTTGATCAGTAAGAAGTGAGTATAAAATTGTTTGTATAGCCTAATTTATAATTTTTTTGCCATTTGCATCCCTTTGGAGAGATTTTCCTTTGCTTCCTGTCTCAAAAGTGCAAAAGGAAGTGCAATTAAATCTCTACAAATTAAGCATTTTCCCCTCTTAAGCCGTTATCACTGGATTATATGTTCAAATTTCCTTTTTCTGATGACTGAGAAGCTGTAAGCTGTGAAGGCAGCCATGCAGGGGTATAAAGATGCAAGGATGCTTGGCTTCCCAGCACAGCAAAAATGATCTGCCCAGTGAGTGGTTGTTCCTTTTGCTTGTTGCTTTTTATGATGGCTGAGACATTTTTTTCTCCTCCTTCCCCCTTTTTTTTTTTTTTTTTTTTCCTGATCTCATTCTTTTCTTCTTTTTCATCCAACTGACCTAACCATTTCCTCTCTTTGAATCAAAGTAAAAATAACAAGGTACAGAAACCATTGGAACTTTGCTCTACAAGTCGTCTTGTTTTGGTTCATTGTGTTATTTGATAAAAAAATTGATACTTTTGGTTTATGTACCAATATTGATAGGTGTCAGCTCTGTGAATATTGTTAAATAGAATGGGGGAAAAATACATTTTTTACTAGTAAATGCATTGTAATTCCAGCTATACACAGGTAATTTTTCCAGTAATTCCAATCAGAAATTATAAAACAAATGAAGATAAACTACCAATACAAGGAGTCCCCAAGTTATGATCATCCAACTTGCAAACAACAGCGGAAAACATTGGAAATGCTGTTCTGCGCATCTGGATTACGAACACATCTGACTTCAGAACAAACGGGCAGTCCCTAACCTGTTCGTAACAAGGGGACTGCCTGTAATGGTTTTTGTATTTATAGTATAGTACAGTATGTTGACACATTCCCTAGAACCATTAGATTGTTGAAAGTGATTGAAATTACTAGAAAATTGCCTTGTGTGTACCCTGCATAAGAAGTACAGATTATTGAATTCATTCAAAAGTGTGAAAGTTACTGTTCCACCAAATGATGAGCAAATGTTAGTGCTGATATTGGTTATTTGGATTTAAGGTGCATCTTGCAGAGCATATCTTAGGTTTAAATTTTCTTTTCTACAGGTATGAAGTATCTTCCTAAAGCAGATCAGTTTTATCTAGACAAGACCATGGATGGAGATGTCCCCCCCTCAAAATACGCTGGCATTTGCAGCCTGGAAAAGTTTTATGAGAACCCAAAGAGCTCTGATGGAAATTCATACCGTCTACAGAACTGGATGTTTGGCATACGCATGCTGCAATATGCAGACGCTCTGGAACATCTTCTAAGGACAGGTATAATAAATCCATGCAATTCAAGGGAAAAACAGCAAGTGTATATTCTCTGAGCCAAACGTCTTAATTCATGAGCAAAAAAATTGTTTATGGAACCAGAAAATGTACATATTGATGACAGTAGAAAGGACACAAAAACATTAGTTGAGGCTTTCATTTTTTTCAGCCTTATTGGCCTAGTGTGCAAGGTAACTAGACTTTCATGTGTTTTTTTATTTTTTATATTTTTTTTGCAATAAAGCTTCAGTGCATTTTGCTGATAAGGCCTTACATGACTGTATTTTCTCTTTTTATTAAGTTGTATGTAAGTAAAGAAATACATTTGTTAAAATCGTCTTTATGGGTTCTGTTTTAATAAATCCCATTTTCACATAAATTTAAAGAGTCTGTCTAAAGCCTATATTGAATATCCCTTTTACTCATTAGTTGGGCATTTTTTTGAATATCCTAATTGAGCGACTGCTCCTACATCATCCAATAATTTGGTCATCTGATATACCTTTTATTGTATTTGTGATATCCTACTTAGCATCTTGCAAAAAAATTCCTAGTAATGGCTTTTTCTAAACCCCCTGTGTGTTTTCAATTGAAAGCAATGCCATGCATTTTCAACTTGCATTTCAATGCACTGTGTATTTGTATTTCACTTTACCATCCATGCGGGTCATGATGCACATTGTGATGCATTTTATAGCATGTGTGAACCTATATTTTGATGCATTTCCATTGCTTTAATGGAAACGCATCAAGCAAAAGTGCAAAGGTTTAAATCCAGACTAACTGCTAAGTGTAGTAGTGGGAAATGCATTAGAGGATTCACATGTTTCTAATTCCTTTTTTCAGTGAGTGAAGGTTCTTTATCTTAAAGAGGGATTCCACCAAAAAAAAAAATATTAAAAGCCAGCAGCTATAAATACTACAGCTGCTGACTTTTAATAAATGGACACTCACCTGTCCCGGGTTCCAGCGATGCCGAGGCCGATCGATCTCTCGGCTGCTGCAGTCACCATTCTAGGTGAGGGAATCAGGAAGTGAATCGGCTTCACTTCCCGGTTCCCTACTGCGCGAGCTGCGCAGCGCAATAGGAAATCTCTGCGCTGTCACTGGGACCCGTGTGTGTCCCAGCAGACAGCGCGGCAGGGCAGGAAATGGCGTAGACTCCCACGGGAGTCTATGCCCGGAAGTGGGTGAAAATACCTGTCTTTGACAGGTATCTCCACCCCCTCCCCCCTGAAAGGTGTCAATTGTGACACCGGAGGGGGGGAGGGATCCGATCAGCGGAGGTTCCACTTTAGGGTGGAATCCCGCTTTAACCACTTGCCGACCAGCGCACGACTATGTACGTCGACAGAATGGCACGGGCAGGCAAATGGGCGTAACTGTACGTCCCTTTAAATTTGCCGCCCTGCCATCGGGAGTGCGCCGCCAGCGGCGCGCTCCTGCGCTGGTCGGGTCCCCCGTGAGTCCGGTCGCGGGACCCACGGACTCGATCGCCGCGGGCATCCCCGCGATCGTCTCACGGAGCGGCCGAATGGAGGAAATGCTGTGTAAACAACATTTCTCTATTCTGCCTAGCAACTAGTGACGCTGATCTCTGCTCCATGTGATTGGAGCAGAGATCAGTGTTCACTAAATGAAAGCCCAACCCCCCCACAGTTAGTAACACACCCCTAGGAACACTTAACCCCTACACTGCCACCCACTGGTTAACCCCTTCACTGCCAGTGTCATTTACACAGGAATCACTGCATTTATATAGCAGTGATTATTGTATAAATGACAATGGTCCCAAAAATGTCCGATGGGTCCCCCACAATGTCGCAGTCACAATAAAAATCGCTGATCGCTGCCATTACTAGTAAAAAAAAAAAAAAAAAAAAATTATTAATAAAAATGCTATAAAACTATCCCTATTTTGTAAACGCTATAACTTTTGCGCAAACCAATCAATCATCGCTTATTGCGATTTTTTTTTTTTTTTTTTTTTTTTTTTTTTTTTTTTACCAAAAATATGTAGAAGAATACGTATCGGCCTAAACTGAGGGAAAAAAATGTTTTTTTTTATATATTTTTGGGGGATATTTATTATAACAAAAAGTAAAAAATAATGCGTTTTTTTTCAAAATTGTCGCTCTATTTTTGTTTATAGCGCAAAAAATAAAAACCGCAGGGGTGATCAAATACCACCAAAAGAAAGCTCTATTTGTGGGAAAAAAAGGACGACAATTTTGTTTGGGAGCCACGTCGCACGACCGCGCAATTGTCAGTTGAAGCGACGCAGTGCCGAATCGCAAAAAGTGGTCTGGTCTTTGACCAGCAAATTGGTCCGGTCTGAAAGTGGTTAAGCAACTCCAATTGGGCTATCATTCATTTTTAGTTTTTTATGTTATTGTACAATGGGTAGCTTTATTTCTACCTGAAAGTTGCTGCCACAGGCAAATTTTAACTATCCTGGAAAATATGACTTTCTGTTGACATCCCACTTCCCTCTTTCTAACCTTGTATAGAATATGTGTTGTGGATGGCAGGAACTCACATTTAACCCTTATTTTTGCCACTGTAATAGTTGCAGCAATGCGGTATGTGGGTTCTGTCTTTTTCACCAGCCTAAAGGGGGAGATGTCAAGGTGCTTATGATCTTACCTCATTCGCTGGTTGTCAAAGGAAAGGCATTTTCAATGTGTTGGGGAAATTTCTAGCTGATCCCAAAAGTGGACTCAATTTTTTGAGTTTTTTAAAAACTACAGAAAAATATAATTACAGTAGCATAATTCTGTACAAATAACTGAAATGTTTTTGTTTGTAAGGTCAGGGAGTGATATTGGAACGCTCTCCCTACAGTGATTTTGTTTTCCTTGAAGCCATGTTAAAGAATGAATACATTCGCCCAAAATGTAAGTAAAATATGTTTTTTTTTTTTTGTAGATGGGATTAATTCAACTATGTTATTTACCAAGGGGTTCCAGCTGTTAGGATGATTGTTTCTTGTTTTTGAGAAACATTAATAAAAAAAAAAAAAACAGTTTGTTACATATTTAAAGTCTAGGTGATGTTGACCATAGAATATATGATTCCTGATCTTTGTCCTCTAACAACCCAATACCCATAGAAAGGGATGGCCACTACTTGTTACTGCACATGCCTCAAGCTAACGTGGTTTCTCCTGCGTTCGATTGTCCCACCACCCCCCCACCCCCCTTTAAAAATGTAATGAAAAATAGTCTTTGAAGAACAACACTCCTCCATATATATGTGGCTTACCGTTACCTTCTTGACCTCGTGTATGTCTAGGGGTTTCCCGAGGTAGATGGCCCAAGAACTGCAGAGACTGACACCAGATCCACTTGAGGGCTTTTTATTTGCAAAGAAGAAGTAGACAAAACACAGTCTCTCAAAGAGGGTTTAGGTAAAAAGTCCAGGTACTCTTGGAACTTATCAAATAGAAAAGTCTCTCACATTAGAAAATCCAGAGAATAGCCATTCACAACTGGATCCTCACCTTTATCGGATAGTCCTTTTTCTCACTAGGCCTAGCAGCCGATAGAGTGCTCAAGCAAAGCAAAGCCTCTGCCACAGACTTGCTGTAGGACACTTCAATAAAGTCTCTGCCACAGACTTGTTGTACAGGGATATCTTAATTTATAAAGAACTGCTTTTTTAATGTCCTTTTTATTCCATTAATTTGTGCAGAGGTCACTAATTTTTTTGTATAGGTCTCTGAGCTCATATTCTCATACTGTTATTTACTCACCTTTCAGTCTGATACTATATCTATATAACTTGCCTTTCTTGTCTTAGGCTTGGATCATTATAATGAGATAAAGGATGTAAGCATCGATGAGTTCCTGCCTCCACATGTAGCTATATATGTGGATGTCCCAGCTACTGATGTGTACAAGAAGATTCAAGAGAAAGGAGATGTAATTCTTTAATCTGGTTTATTATTTTGATATTTCATTCCACGCAAACTACATGTGCACTGTCTGATTCTTCTTGTCATTGGCTTTCTGATACTACCTCTACACTATTTTGTTTTCAGGCTATTGAAAAGAAAGTTGCTCTACCATATCTTCAGAGTATTGAGGATGTATACAAAACATCTTTCCTCCCCAAGATAAGGTGAACTAAAGTGATTTTTTTTTTTCTTTTTCATTTTGCACAGAGTAAGGAAGGATTATATCACCTTTTTTGTCATGTCTCATTGAGGATATTTCCCTTACATCCTGCCCCAAAGCAGGAAGTGAGGGAAATCCCCTGTAGTCACCAGAGCTAGTGCCCTTGTTGGAATATTTCTCCAAAAAAATATCAGTAGTTGCCTAATGATATACTGTGATGGCTTTTTTTTTCTGCCTTCTGGCATTGGCCCTGTGCTCACCACAATCAACTTTCATGGCTTCTGAGGTTACAAGCTCCTTAACTGGCTCTCACACAAACCTCCCTGCTCCTGCACTCAGAGGTGAGCACTGGTGAAAGGAAGGTTCAGAGGGTTACAGTGGAGCAAAGGTGAGCATTGCTGAAAGAGGTACAGGGCATATTGCATTTTAATATTTTAGCACAAAAGTCGATTTCTTTGTTGTTGATGGTGGGATGCAGAGGTGAGCTTTGGACAGGGGAGAGAGATGAGCTGCGGGCGGGTAGGTGCAGAGGTAAGCAACAGACAGGGATTGCAGAGTTGAGCTGTGGACAGTTTTGCAGAGGTGAATAATGGGTGTTGCTTTTTGAAGGTGGAAAGATTTTCAATTAGAGATTTTGACTTGGTGGGGAGGGACAGCACACTGTACAGAGATCAGTGTTCAGTTGGATTTGTTGGAAAGCCATTTTTGGTTGGTAAACTAGCATGCTACACACCCCTAGCTTTATGTAAAGTGGTTCTAAAATCTGAAGGTTTTTTACCTTAATGCATTTTCTCTATTAAGTGCAAAATCACACAGAGCAGGTAAGTTTAACATTTTTGTTATTAAAAAAAAAAAAAAAAAATTAAAAATAAAGGATTCACTTTAACATTACCCCTTTAAAATTTGGCCACATCCATCCTATGATGGAGCGGGCACAGCATGCCACATCACTGCTTTCCCACCTGGGGGGGAGTGAGCTCATTCACCTATCGTCTGACAAAAACGCACTGTATACAGTTAAAAGATGAGAGAATTTCACACTTTACAGTGGCTATCAAGATTTGGATGAAGAATCAATAATGTTACGCTTAGCATAGCTTCTCTTCATTTTTAGTTTGCACTGGAAGCATAAAATTGAAAATCTGATTAATATGGGCAAAACAACTACTTTTTATTTCAGTTGCATAATTGTTTAAACGTTTTCTAAACGTCTTCTTTCGTTGTAGTGAGACAACTGAGGTTTTACAGTATCCTGGAGGTGATGCACTGAATGTGGAACAGGTAAAGAAAAAGAGGGATCTTGGAGAGATAAACTATAGTTGATATCTAGTTCTTGCTATAGGAAGAAACTAAATGTGACAGGTACTTTTCTGTTATCCGGTGTTGCATAAAAAGTATTATATTTTCTTAATCTTTTGTTCATTGAAGGACCGTCTTTCTTTGTAATGGATGGGTTTGATGTCAGCACTTAGAGAAGCAGGAAGCTAGGTGCAGCTAAACTAAAAACACGCCCATGGGGCGAGCCACTGGAAGTTGCCAAAGCCCCCTATCTGCAGCAAGGAGTTAAGTTATTTCCTAGCATCTCAAAAGTTAGGACATGGAGCTTTTATAGTTCCTAGTTTTTGTAATTTACTTATTGATGATTTTTTTTTTTTTTTTTTCGTCTTTTGGAGTTTTTAGCTCTAGTTTAGAGCTGCACGATTAATCGTTAAAGAATCGAGATTGCGATTCTACCCCCCCCCCCCCTTCCGATCTTAACACAGCATTTTCCTAATTCAGTGCAGAGAGTTCTCTGCTCACAGCTGTCAAAAAAAGACAGCCTGCCAAGTGCTTAGGCTGAGATAAAGAGAAACATTGTAACAATTTGGTTCTTTAGAGCAAAGGGATGAACTTTGGGCTGTAAATGAAGTCAGTTTAACTGCTTAAAGACTAAACCTTTTTCTGACACTTGCTTACAAGTTAAAATCTGTATTTTTTGCTAGAAAATTACTTAGAACCCCCAAACAATAAATATATATATATATATATATATATATATAATTTAGCAGAGACCCTAGAGAATAAAATGGAGGTTGTTACAATATTTTATGTCTCAACATTTGCCCAGCGGTCTTTTAAACACAATTTTTTTGGAAATAATACACTTTAATTATTTTATTTTTTTACGTAAAAACAGTAAAGTTAGCCCAATTTTTTTTGTATAAAGTGAAGATGATGTTATGCCATGAGAATCGCGAGAGAATCATGATCTTTATTCTAAGAAAAAAAAAAATGTGATTCTCAATTTGGCCAGAATCGTGCAGCTCTAGTTCTAGTCAATGGCTTTTTGTCCTGTCGATGGATTTTTTTGTTTTTGTCTTTCATTGAAGGACACAGTATCTGCCCAGTCTTATTTTGGTCTTGGTGTTTATGTCCTATACTGCTGGCTACTAACTGAACTCCTTGCTGCAGATGGGGGTTTGGCCACCTTCAGAGGGCCCCCTGGGTGTGTTTTCTAGTTTAGTTGCACTTGGCTTCCTATTCCAGTAGATGGCAACATCAAATCTATCCATTATGAAATATGTCTGTGTCCTTTAATGAACGCAGAGAAAAGGATGGATTTGGATTAAAAAGTTGAAAATGCCCAGAAGTAAATTATTTTCCAGAAGCAGTGCTGTCACCCCCCATGCCCCATAATTATTTGGGGGCCATAGAACCCACCATTACCTTTTTCTTTTACTTGTGCTTTGTTGAGTTACTCATATGGTGCTTCTAACACTTTTTGCTACGGCCATACCTAATTATTATTATGAGCCTAAAATCACAAAGACTAGGCACGAATTAGTTAATTTTGTGACCCTCAACTCAGGATTTTAATTTTTTTTTGTTTTTGTTTTTTTAAAGAATTGCCTTGGGAATAGGGTTGTTTTTTATATTATATCAATGCTGGATAATTATATTTCCTAAATTGTATGTTCTGCCATGTATCACCATGCTCTGTCCCTACCTTTTTAGGTTGTTGAGGACCTCGAATACGTAAAGATCACTAAAGGTCCATGGTTAGAGCAGTCTGACGTCTCCTTCCATCATTTACGTCTATTGTAAGTGCTGCCCTATTTTTTTTCTCATTTCAGGCACACCCTAACTTGTACAGCAGGGATATGCTGGGATATATGCAGGGATATTAGTGGACCTCCAGCTGTTCCAAAACTGTACTTGTAGTTCTGCAACAGCTGGAGGTCCGCTAACTGCATATCCCTGTTATAGGGTATAGCTAAACTAAATGTAATAATGATTGAATTGTAATGCAGTTGCAATTTGTTATTTCTGATACAGTAAAGGACACAGGCATAATTTTACTTGGTTCTTGAAGACCTCTTGGGGGTAGGCCCTTCCAAAGCAGGTGTAATCTAAGCAGCTTTATACCCACCTGAACACTTTTGCAGGGCGCATCCCACAGGGGAGCTAGGAACCATCACTGCTTGGTGTGTTGAGGGGAGGAAACTACATCCATGCCTGGCTCCTCTCTGTGATATAAGAAACCAGAAGCAACAAGTATTTGGTCACCTCCAGTTTCAGTTCTTTGTTTACTGTTACCAGCCAGTGAAGCAGCACATCGGACAGATCTGTGTTTGATCGGATGCAGTGGAAGAATTTTCTCCAGACTGAAATGGAAACCTTTTCTCAATTTTTCAAATGGATACTGGGTGAATTGTGAGGGAGCCCTTTATTGGCCATACCATGCAAATAATCCAGTGGTATCTGTCTAGGCCAGTGCATTCTAAACCACGTTTTACTGCAGAGTAGATAAAGCATAGAGATTAGCAAAATTTAGTTTAGAGCCTGCATACTTTTTGAAAATGTTTTATACTTATGATTTTTTTTTTTATATTTTGATTTTATAGAAGTATATGTAAACCCCAAATGATCTGTTAAATATAGCTCTAAAAGTGTTTTTGTTATATCTGTTTGAGAAGTGTAAACACCTTTTGATCCTGCCACAAATACTCTAAGGCTCCATGCAAGCTGGAGCTCATAAACTGCAGTTTATTGGAGTTTGGGTGTTTTTTTTAAAAGCCCATAAATTCCACTCTGTTAGCCTATGTGTCCATGCACACATGGACGTTTTTTAGCTTTAATGAGCAGCGTAGTTTATGGGCTTTTTTCTGAACGCCAGAAATTTGCATTCAATGTGCCGTTTTTCAGCTCCAAAAAACAATAAACGCTCATAAACACGCGTTAATTGGTATTCGGCATTCTATTTTTTCAATGCATTGTGGGAGTTTGGAATGCACTGTGGGATTTTTGGCATGTCCTCCTGTGTATTTTTATTAAAAATGGCCATAAACGCTAACGCTCATAAACTCTAGTACAAAACACTGTTAAAAGCAGGTTTTTCAACCAGCGTTTTCTGCCAGCAATCTGGCGTCCAGAAAAAGCTTTTTTGAGCTTCAGTGTGCATGGAGCCTTATAACATAGAAATTTCCCAAGCTATTGCAGTAGACCACAGAACACCTTTCCCTTAGGCTTAATGTACACAGGGTGTTTTTACAACCTCTCCTGAGCAATTTAACTTGACAGATAAAAACCCACGTTTAAAACGTCTGTTTTGCTGCGTTTACATGCTGCGTTTGTGTTCAGAAGCGTTTGAAAACATTTTTTTAATTTATTTTTCAAAATGGCCATGAATAATAATAAAAAAAAGAAAAAATTAAAGTGCCCCTCTGCTTGTGCCCAAAGGCAAACGCATGTGCACAAACAGCGATTGTCCCACACATGTGAGGTATCACCGAGAACGTCAGATCATGAATAATTCTAGCACCACACTTACTCTAAATCTAAAGTGGTAACCTATAAAGGCGTTTAAACCATCGCCTATGGATAGTAAAATTGACGTCATTTGTTGCCGTTGCACAGGTTTGCTCAATTTTAAAGCATGACATGGTGTTTACTTATTTGGCATAACATCATCTTTTAAATTTTACAAAAAAAAAGGGTTGTGTGTTGTTTTTTTGCATTAGAATTCAAAAGTGTTTGAAAAACTGCTGCGCAAATACCATGCAACATAAGAAAATTGCAAAGCCCAGCAATTCATTCTCTAGGGCCTCTGCTTTAAAAAAAAAACGCAAACAAAAAGTGCCAGATATGGAGCTGCAGCATATGATGTGTGTTTTTTTTTTTTTTTTTGGCTTAGAATTGCCTAAAAATAAGGCTCTTGTATTTTGTGGTTATATATCCTTCCACCTTTTTATTTAGATATAGAATAAGAGTAAAGAATATATGTTCTGTTTCTTTAACAGTTATCTGTGACTAACTTTATTCTGTTGCCCTTGCAGGGTGCAAAATAAATTCAAGGTTACCAGTCTCTTTGTCTTGCCAACCTTTATCCCAGAAGTCACAGTTGGAGGATTAATGTATGACAAGTTATACTATCAGTACCGAAATGTAAGAGGCCTTTGTACTGATGCATGTGACTTATTTGTGTTTTGAGATTATTATGCTTTTCAATTTTATTTATTTATTTATTTTTTCAGTTGAAAGGTAAAAAGTATGCAAAGGGATACAATGAAGATGTTGGCGACAAATACATTTGGCTGAAGTGAACAAAAATATTATTAAGTTTTGTTCTAAGAATCTGCTCCCAGTTACTCTACCCGACTGCCTTGCAACACTCTTATTATCATCATGGCAGTTTAGGCATAGTAAAAGTGCTGCCCTATGAGCAGCCAATCCCATGATGGAATTTACAATATTTATAAGACATGTTTTGTCACCCTGAAAAATAAAGATATTGTATGCACTTTTATGGTAAATGTTCTGTCTTTTCTAGATAGAGAAAAATGTGTGTATTGTTCAAACAGTGCAGATTTGCTATGTTATAGGGAACATTTAGAAATTGTGATTTAGCCTAGACCGTACCCTGAAACTCATTCTTTATGTCCTGAAAAATAGTTTGCTTTTTGGTTCTGAGAGTGCCTAGACACTCGTAGCCTCATAGCTAAACATTTTCAGTGTGAAATTTAGGACACTGCTGCCTTTGACTGTTTAGTCTCTGAAGATTTGGTGATAATCGCAAACATTCTCCTGCGCTCACAGTGGTTAACTCAGGGGTACACAGTGCAAAATCCCTTCTTAGTGCCAATAGTCTTGCTGCCCTCTCAGGAAAATAGTTATCCTCAGACTGAAAAACAACAAAGAAAAGGGCGCACCGACCTGGTGCATTACCTCTATAAAATGTATTCAAAGATAAAAACGGCAATAAATATATACTTAAATGTGTTTCACTACCCTGGCTCTGAGGAAGAGAGTTCATCCTAGAAATGCGTCAGCCATTTTTGGACACCTCCTGGTCTTCTGGCAGTACCGATGGACTTGATTAGACCTTCAGGTAGTTGATTTCACTTGCTATTAAATGCATTTACTTCACGTTTGTGAGTATATTTCTCTTTTTATCTTGGAATACAAGGATCAGGTGCAGGGTAGAGCTGCACAATCGTTAAAGAATTGCAATCTCGATTCAACACCCCCTCACGGCCTTAAAACAGAGTCCAGCATTTCCTGGGGAAAAAAATCTTAATAGTATATAGCCAGCCTTAGCCTGTTCTTGCATTATACAATTTTTTTTTTTATAGGGTTAGGGTTACTAAACACTTATAATTTGTATGCAATTAGGCAGGTCCTTGCACTACGTAGTTGTAGGTAAATCTAAAGGAAATTGAATAAGACAATTGTAAAACTGTATGGCCAGCTTTAGAACTGTCTTATTGCATCTTTGGGCAGTACTGAGCCTTCTTTTTTTCCATTGCTGGATAGCAGAGAGGTACAGATAGCAGGGAGGAGGTGCCTGTGTTAGCTAGGGCTCCCTACAGTGAATTTAAAAACTATTTTATTGTTGCAAGAACTTCTTTTTTCTAACATCTGAGCTCTGCAGACCTCCTGGCTTCTTATAATTTAGAATTGATATATCTTACATGTCCCCATTCACATAGTAAAACTTAGAGGAAAAAAAACGTAACATTTGCAGCTTACCCCTTTTAGCTGGTTAAAGGTTTAGGAGTTGGTCTTCTCCATTGTATGTTAATGATAACTGGACTCAGCCAGTCCCAGCCCAGCTATTGGTACAGATCACGTTGATCCTTCTCAAAAAAGGTGAGAAATATTTTTGTTTTTAAATGTATTTATTTTATTTTTTTTGGGAGGGGGGGGGGGGGATGTTACACTGTGTGAATAGGAATACTTAAAGTGGAGACCAAAAAAGTTAAGGTCAGCAGCTACAAATACTGTAATTGCTGACATTTAATATTAGGACACTTATTTGTCCTGGGATCCCGTGATGTCGGCACCCCAGCTGATTTTTCAGTCAGCTTTTGGGTGCCACCGCCAACATTTCCCGAAAGGTGCCAAATGTGGGGGGGGGGAGCAAAGAAGCAGAGTTTCCCCTTTTGGGTGGAGCTCCCCTTTAACAAAAATATGGGGTTTCTCAAATTTGACTGCAACAGTGGAAATACACTTTAATGTAAGACACCTCCACAATTTCTTTCCTCTGCGGTTTTCAGCCTTAGGCCTGATTCACACCTATGCAGTTTTAGTGCTTTTTGTATTTTGCAGATTTGCACAACAGAACATGTTCCATAGGAAACCATGTTATATGGACTGTAGTGCAAATATGCAAAAAGCACTAAAACTGCATAGGTGTGAATCAGGCCTTATAGTGGATAGGAAGAGATGTGCGTGGCTTGAAGATGATTAGCAAATCAATTGCTATCGCAAACTGAAGGCGCATGTGGCTTGAAGCTGACTAGCAGAGTAGAGGAAGGCTATTGGCTTTGACGAAGCTGATGGCCTACCCACTTACTGTTTTCTCATGCATTACTATAGTCCAGGCAGCTACAACAGCAGAAAAAGGTGACAACTTTGCAGTGGTTTTGCTTCAGAGGGAACAGCATTGTCAGCCTGAAGTGATGATTCAACAATCTACTAACAGAATCGGGATAACTATACCCCCATTGAGTATTCTGACAGTAGGGACTCTGCTGTTAGAATACACTGATCAGGGCTGTAGCCAAAAATTAAAGTTGTCTAACAGTCCGAACAGCAGGAACAGCCATAAATGGATTAAAAGATGGCTAGACCCAGCAGAGGGTGGGTTCTAGCTGTGATTCGTGATCTTCTCTTGCTGGATATTGCTTTACCTACTCTGTTATTGTTATTATGTTAAAACAATTATGTTTATAAGCTGGCATCTTAAATACAGGTGCCCTATATGGTTATTGTCTTTTACTATCTACTTATTACTTTGGTAATTAGCATTTAAGGGCTTGTAGCACCTTTTTATAGGATAAACTGTTATTAACATTGCTAGCATGCCAGGGAGAATGCATGCAATGTGGTTTTGTCTTGGATACTAGTCCCCACTCGCTGAGATCTCGAAATAAGATTTATCTGATATTGGAAAATGGATTGGGACAAAGCAGAGTACATTTGAGATAATACAATGCTTTGTAGCAACATGGTTTTTATTTGAACTTGAATGGGTTATCCACAAGTTCACTATAGGTTATGAGCTTGTCACAAATAGTGCTGTTCTAATTGACATAGGAGGCACCAAATCGCTAAACCACACTGATCAGCCATAACTTTATGACCACCAAATATTGAGTAGGTTCCCCCTTTGCCTCCAAAACAGCCCTGACCCATAAAATCATGAATGCCTCTAGACCTCTAAAGGTATGCTATGGTATCTGATCTCAGTAGTAGATCCTTTTGATTCCTGGAAGTTGCAAGGTGGGGTCTCCCATGGATTGGACTTGTTTGTCCAGCACATCCCACAGACGCTCGATTTGGTTTAAGAGCTGGAGAATTTGGAGGCCGAATCGACACCTTAAACTCACTGTTGTGTTCCTAAAACCCCTCTTGAACCATTTTTACAGTGTAGCAGCAAAAATGATGTACAAGTGAATGTGAGAGTTGACATCACTAAGGGTACAAGGGAGGAGTTGGAATCCTTATGGGTAGAGCAACAAAGGGAGGAAACTAACTACTGGGAGTATGTTATAGGCCCCATAGCCAGATGGAGGAGGCGGACCTCCTATACCAAATTTAATTAGCGGCAAGAATGGGATGTGCCATTATAATGGGGGATTTTAATTATCCAGACACAGACTGTGTAAAAGGAACCGCGCATTCATCTAAAGCTCGCCAGTTTCTAAATGTCTTGCAGGTCAATTTCATGAGTCAGATAGTAAATGCACCACCTAGAAACAAAGCGTTACTAGAACTACTGATTACCAACAATACAGACCTGATCACGGATGTGGAAATACGGGGAAATTTAGGAAACCGCGATCACAAGTCAATTTGTTTTAGTATAAATCACACAAATAGGAAACATGAGGGGAATACAAAGACACTGAATTTCAAAAGAACAAACTTCCCTAAACTACGATCCTTGCTAGAAGATAACAATTGGGATAAAATCTTAGGAACAAAGAACACGGAGGAAAAACGGGTATGCTTTAAGAGCATATTAAATAAGGGCGTGAGCCAGTGCATCCCGATGGGAAATACAATTAAAAGAGCTAATAAAAGTCTTGGAAGGCTTAACGCAAATGTAAAAATGCATATACAAGCAAAAGAGAAGGCCTTAAAAAAATACAAGGCTGAGGATCAGCATTCCAATGTTGCAAAGAATGCAACAAGAAATGTAAGGGTGCAATCAGGGTGAAAGGCACATAGAGCAGTAGAGTAAAAAAAAGGCCCAAGAAATTATTTAAGTACATAAATAGTAAGAAAGGGAGGTCAGATCATATTGGTCCAATAAAGAATGATGAAGGAAATCTGGTTACTAAGGATGGAGAGATGGTGAAGGTATTGGGTTTATTCTTCTCAGGCATCATGAGTGAATCGGGGGACTTCAGTAACCAAAACTGCGATGTTTATCCTCATGACTTGAAAAAAAATGTAACATTAATTAGTCACTGGGACCAGATGGCTTGCACTCGAGGGTCCTTAAGGAACTTAATCAAGCAATTGCCAGACCATTGTTCCTAATTTTTATGAACAGTTTACTGAATGGAATGGTACCAGCTGATTGGAGAAAAACCAATGTAGCGCCAATATTTTAAAAAGGGCCAAGATACATCCCTGGAAATTACAGAACAGTTAGCCTAACATCAATTGTATGCAAGCTCTTAGAGGGGATGATAAGGGACTATATACAAGATTTTAGTAATAACAATGGTATCATTAGCAGTACTCAGCATGGATTCATGAAGAATCGTTCTTGCCAAACCAATCTATTAACCTTCTATGAAGAAGTGAGCTGCTATCTAGATAAAGGAAGGATCGTGGATGTGGTGTATCTGGATTTTACAAAAGCATTTGATACAGTTCACCATAAATGTTTACTGTAGAAAGTAAGGTCCGTTGGCATGGACCATAGGGTGAGTACATGGATTGAAAACTGCCTACAAGGTTGAGTTCAGAGGGTGGTGATTAAATGGGAATTACTCTGAATGGTCTGGGGTGGAAAGTGGGGTCTCTTAGGGTTCTGTCCTGGGACCAATCCTATATAATTTATTCACAAACGAACCTGGAGGATGGGATAAACGGTTCAATCTCTGTATTTGCGGACGATGCTAAGCAGGGCAGTAACTTCTCCGCAGGATGTGGAAACCTTGCAAGAAGATTTGAACAACTGGAGAGAGTCCAGAGAAGGGCAACAAAATGAATAAAGGGACTGGAGGACCTTAGTTGTGAGGAAAGGTTACAAGCACTGAACTACTTCTCTCTCTGGAGAAGAGAGGCTTGAGAGGGGATATGATTTCAATGTACAAATACCCCATTGCTGACACCATAATAGGGATAAAGCTTTTCTGAAAAGGAATTCAATAAGACATGCAGCCATTCACTAAATTTTGAAGAAAATCATTTTGACTTTAAACTGCGTAGAGGGTTCTTTACTGTAAGAGCGGTTAGGATGTGGAATGCTCTTCCACAGGCAGTAGTTTCAGCGGGGAGCGTCGATAATTTCAAAAACCTATTAGATAGGCACCTGAACGACCACAACATACAGGTTTATACAATGCAATACTGACCTAAAATCACAAACAGGTTGGACTTGTGTCTTTTTTTTCAACCTTGCCTACTATGTATTATTCTGCTGAAATAGGCCGCTTCCATCAGGGAACACTGCTTTCATGAAGGGTTGTACTTGGTCAGCAACAACAGTAACCTCCATATGAATGGCAGGATCCAAGGTTTCCCAGCCTGAATCCTAACACTGCCTCTGCTGGCTTGACTTTTCTCCCATACTGCATTCTGGTGCCATCTCCTCCCCAGGTAAGAAATGAACACGCACTTAGCCATCCACATGATATAAAAGAAAATGTGATTTATCAGATAAGGCCACCTTCTTCGATTGCTCCGTAGTCCAGTTCTGATGCTCATATGCCTACTATATGTGCTTTTGGCTGTGGACACAGGTCAACGTGGGCATCCTAACTGGTCTGCGGCTATTCAGTCCCACACACAACAAACTGCAATGCCCATTTTTCAACACATTAACGTCAAGTACAAAATGTTTACTTGCAGTTTAACATTTCTCACTGACTTTCCAATGCCACTGTACTCTCAAAAAACGTTATGCACTTAAACTGTCAGTGGTCATATTGTTTTGTTACGTCTGATCGGTGTACTCTTGAATAGTACACTATGCTGTCCCTCCCCACCAAGTAAAAATTGTCACCAGTGAAAACAAATGAGCAACACCCATCATTTACCTTCGAACCCCCTGTCCGCAGATCATCCTATAGCTGATCAGTGTAACTGACACATTAAAGTCTCACATACTGCAGTGCCAATCATATTTGGTGGAAATTGTAAATATGCCTTGCATCTTCAGAAGTATACATATCTGTCTCTAAACCAGTGGTTCTAAACCTTCCTTGGGTCGTGACCCCTTGATAAAATTTCCCAAATGTGGGGACCCCTAACAGTAAAATTATTTTCGTAGCGTGGATTGTCAGCACCCAAGGCACGACAAGTAATTTGCACCCCTAACCCACAGATATTTATTGCTCCCTTAGTCCCTTCCACTCGTACAGTATTAAAACCCCTTATGGTACATTGTGGATGCACCACTATCTCTTTGTGCTCCTTTCTTTCCCTTTTATGTCTCTCTATCCTAATTTCTTGTTTTTTTTCCCCCCCCCATCCCTCTCTCTAGCTGTCTTTCTTTTTCTCTCTATTATTCTTTCTCTCCCTTTTTTCTTTGTTCCTCACCCTCTTTTTCTCTCCCTTCCATATATTCTCTATTTTTATTCCTGCCAGTTGTTCTAACCTTACTCCATTCTTTTCAAAACTTAAACCTCTTTCATGAATGGGCACTTTTGCTAGTTAGAACAATACTTGATGATCCAGCTGTTAATGTCCTTTGCAGGCACTTCCTGTTATAGGGGGACAATACTCTGTCCCTGCATTTTTAACCTCTCACGTGGGTTCATGATGGCATGATCTACTGTTGTCACCTAGTTGTCACTGGAGCTAATGCATGTAGATAGGAAGTGCCTGCAAGAGGTCAACATTGAGATGCACCTAAGTTTTATAAAGGGTCCATCCACACTTGTTTGGTGCTATGATATAAATAGAGAGCATGTACCTGCGGAACGAAGTCCCGCCCTTGTGGGATGTAACGCGGATGGACGTGACTTCACCCGCAGCCATTGCAGATCATTTGTTTACATACTGTATCGCCTAGCACTTGGTCTAAGTGCCATTCTTGTGAGTTTTTATTCATTTTATAGCTATTAAATTTTATATATGCAGAGAGCACTATGCATTGTCTTTTATTTTTTTGATATATGTGACTCTGGAGTGGACAGTGCTGATTAATACATCCATCAGGGGACTGTCTAGGACGTATGTGCCGACTTAATAATTTAATACCCCAAGTGGGAAGGTGTATGAGACCCTCTACAATCAAAGGGTCTATTCAGTGAGGTGAGCGGCCATCTTCTACTCTGGTGGAGGTTTTGATATTCCCACAATGTCACCTGCATGCTATTACTTGTAGTACATCACGGAAGACTGCACGGATTATCTTTTCATTACAATTTTTGTTTTTCATTTTGGACTTCTTTAGCTCTGCACTACCTGTTTTATGATTTTACCTCAGGGATTTGAAATTTTGACCCTTGGTGTTCAGCAGCTTTCAGTTTGTGATATTTTATTGCGGTAATTAGTTTTTCCTTTTGGATGAGCCAGGAAATAAATCAATTTTCAAGGATTGCACAGACAGGATAGGAGCCAATCAAACATACTGGAGTAGGAAGTTCCAGAGGAGGGGAGAGGTTCTGGAAAACTCCTGGATGCCAGCATGGGAGGAGGTAACAAGGGAGCTCCAGAGCAAGATGTCTTGGGAGGAGCAGGGAGGATGATTTGGGTGATATGAAGTTGGTGATGTAGCAGGGCTGTGGGTGGCTTTGCATGTTGTGGTTAGTATTCTAGATTTTATATGTTGGACTAGTGGGAGCCAGTGAAGAGAATGGCAGAGAGGTGCCAACAGATAAATAAACAAGGCAGACACCAAATTTTGCAATTTGAGTCCACAAAAAGGCATGTAGTGTTATTTTACAAGAGGATGAGTGTCAGAAACCATGAATGAGACCGAGACAGAAGTACAGTTAAATCACACTTGTTTAATAATAAAAGTAAATAGAACAAACATAGTCAAAACCTAGCCAAAGTTCGGTAACCAGAATGGATAGTCAGCCAAGCCAGAAAGTCGGGGATCAGTGTAGTGGAAGAGCAAGCAGGATCTAGAGCCAGAAGGGATGTCAGCCAAGCAAGTCTTTAACAGGAACGTAGGCGATAGTCTCTGTGATGTTGACCAAGACTAAGGCAGAGATCCTCTGGGCTGGACGGCTTAAGTAGGCAGGACTGACGAGCAGGATATCATCAAATGGTGAGTAACTGTGGAGAGATAGGAGCTGACAATTAGCCGACAGCTGAGCGGCCAGCTCAGAGAAGGAAGTGCTGAGCCCAGCCCTGACACTGAGTGCATTTGGCAAATTTGTATTTTCCTGTACTTTATAGTTCTTTACAATAATAAAATACTGAGAAATGTGCATGTATTGTAAATATGTACTCCATTTATTTTTAATTTATTTTTTGCCCTGACTTGCATTTTTAAAGTCATGATATTTGGTGGTGCATGGCTCACTTACATAAAAGAATCAGATTGTTATGCAACAAAGGATGAGACCTGAACAGGCCTGTCTTGGCTCAGCATATATCTATTATTCAATGCATGTTGTGCAATATTCCCATTACTCCCTTGTTAACAAGAAAATAGGATTATCAGCAGAACTGTCTGGAATTTGGATGAAAAATTCATATTTGTTCAATTGTCTTCCATGGTCTGTCATTACAATCAGTTGTGGTCCACTGAGCAATTACCATACTAGTTAGCCAAATACATTGGTTACTTACATATGCTCATATTACAATTGCTGTCAATGGCAAGCTTTAGTGGCATTTGAGGGAAAAGTTGGTGAACAGAAGCATTTGTTTGTGTCTCCTAAGAAATGCCTCCTATATTTACTACAACATTACAGTATCAAATTAACTTTTTTTATTTTCCTTCATCTCAGGTTTCTTTGCTAATTTGCCTGCACTGAAGATGTAAACAGTTTTCCACTAAGTACCCTGCATTATTCAACAGTCAGTAATGTGCACGCATTAAACTCTTTGTCTTGAGTCGATTAGGGTAACTGTTAATGGACTTGCATATAAATAAAATAAATATTTTGATGTGTAAGTTTTCAGGTACTAAAGTGTCCTTTATAAAATGCTGCATGCAAACAGGAAACAGGTGGAGAACAAAATGACCACAACATGTACAAAAAAAACTGTTTACTGTTCTTCTGGAAGCATGAAATAATCCCTGTTTACTTATACACATAAAGTACACAATGTATTAACTGCACATTACAGTAAGTAGGAGACAATCAAGTGATTTAAACATTGGGTTTACGGTAATATGTGGGGACCAATTAAGTTTGTTAATCTAAAAAAAAAAAAAAAAAAAAAAAAAAAAGATCCTGTCCCTATAAAGCAGGGATCTCAAACTGGCTGCCCTCCAGCTATTGCGAAACTACAATGTTGAGACGCCTTCTTGTAATTTGGCCCCCCTCTAACACCTGAAGAACCTGGCTGATTCTGCCAGTTTCTACCCTCTCCTCTGTAAACTGACCACAGTTCATCATGGCTGCTGAGCCCTGACACCATGGTCAGTTTATGTGTCTCCGTCAGCTGCTCTCTTGTGACAGTGCCCTCCCCCATCCCACCTGGTGCTGAAATAACAGTGTTATTTTCATACCATCTGCTCTCTATCCTAACCTAGTGTCCCCTGGTGTGTGTTATTTATAGAAAAAATGCTGATTATACCTCATTTCAGAGCACCCTGCCGGCGCTCACGTGATCGGCCTACTTTCTTCTCCTCTCCTCTCCTTATCCCAGCTGATGTCAGCGGGGGAATCTCGGCCCCACCTGCTGCAGCTGTCAGGTAGAGGAGAGGGACAGCCGGTCACATGAGCACCAATCAGTGCTCTGAAATGAGGTATAATCATCATTTTTTAATTTGTATACATTTTATAAATCACACACACAGGGGGACAAAGCATTAGGGACACAGAGCAGATGATATAAATTAGAGTGGCTTAACAACCACTTTAACCCAAAACCAAGAATGTTATTGATTGCAGCTTACCGATCACTAGATGAGGTGTGTGTGTGATAAAAATCAAATAAAAAGTAAGGTCCATCATGCTACCATGTGAATAAAACAAAAAAAGTGATAAATGAAACTGCCGCTAGATCTATAGTGTACACAATGCACATAGATAAATGTCCCTGGATGATGTCCCCGCCCATTATGGTGTCACAGTCCCAGAGGATGCTGGGACTGTGACATCATAATAGGTGGGGACATCATCCGGCGATGTCCCTATATAAGTCACCGCGCATCGTGTCCGTGCCACTGTGAGCGGAGAATGCGACGAGGCAACATCTGAAGAGAAGAACAGAAGGCGGCGACAGAAGACCGGGCCAACGCCTGTAAAAGAGCTGGAAGAAGGCGCGGTGGCCCGACAAGAAGAACTGAAGAGGGGGACAAGACCCCCGAAGCCGGAAGAAGAGGGCGGCGGGGAGAAAGAAAGCCAGGCTCCTCCGCTAGTAAAAGAGCTAGAAGAAGATAGCGGAGGAGTCCGGCGAGAAGACCCCCAAAGACGGAAGACCCCCGGAGCTGTGCAATAAACTATTTTAACCCTTGTGTGTTGTTTTTTTTTTTACAGGTGAATGGGTAGGGGTACATTGTACCCCATACTCATTCACATAGGGTGGGGGGCCGGGATCCGGGGGCTCCCGGATTCCGATAAGCCCCCCGCCCGCAGACCCCGACAACCAACGGCCAGGGTTGTCGGGAAGAGGCCCTTGTCCTCATCAACATGTAGACAAGGTGCTTTGGGGTGGGGGTGCCGCGCGGCCCCCCCTTCCCCAAGGCACTCCCCCATGTTGAGGGCACGCGGCCTGGTACGGCTCAAGAGGGGGGGCGCTCGCTTGTCCCCCCCTTTCCTGGCCGGCCGGGTAGCGTGCTCGGACAAGGGTCTGATGTGGACCTGGGGGGACCCCCATTCCGATTTTTTTAGGTGTTGGGGTTCCCCTTTAAGTCCATACCAGGTGGCGGAGCCAGCGACGTCTCCTTCTAGGGCCCGCCTACCTGGAGACGCGCTCAAAATGAGCGGACTTTTCTCCGCGCGGGAAAAGTCCGCTCATTTCAAAAGTATGGCGGACTGGCATACCAACGGCCGGATTGTCCGCCGAAATGCAAGTCCGGCGGGAAGATTGGAGTGCAAAAATACTTTCTAAGTCCGCCGTACTTTCGGGTAAAAAAAAAGTCCGCCGGAGGCTACACACGGGGGGATTGTCCGGCGGACTTGAGTTTGCCGGACTTTTCCACCCGATTGTTTGATCGTGTGTACGGTTAGATTTAAATAAACTAACAAATTAAATCAAAACTCCAGCTTCAAAACTCCAGCTAATAATTTATAAAATAAATCTGATTATTGTAAGTACCCCTGCTAGTGTTAAATGGCTTGTCTAATCTCTTTAACTGATACATTGTGCTGGAGAGCTTGTTCTTACTAGCCAGATCACCAGATGAAAATAGAAGAAAGGAAATCCAAAAAAGAATATGAATGCAGCCATCACATCTAAGAATTGGTAATCTGCAATATAGTAAATATCTGCTTTTTGGTTTAACACCACTTTAAAAATTAGGTACTGTATATTTTAGTTCCAGGTAGTTTATAAGAAGGGTTGATTTATCCACTGGCTGTTTATATTCTCTCGTGGGGGCATGTACGTCAAACAAATGACACAAGCCTGCATGATAGCCCTCTAGTGGAGTCTACAATTATGTATAGTTGAATAGTGGGTACGTCTGAATAAAGACTCCAGTTAAACTTGTGTGGGTGTGTATATACCAAAACTATTTCCCATATCCCTGTATATTGCTTTTGTTAAGATGCCCATTTAAGAGTTTTTTCAAATGATCAACGTTTCTTGTAGACATCACTGATTGTGGAAAGGAATTCCATATCTTTGCTGCTCTGACAGTAAAGAACTACTTACTCAGTTTAAAGCTAAAATACTTCTCCTACAACTTAATTGAGTGACCATGTGTCTAAGGCCCCTTTCACACAGGGCTGTCCGTTTTGACGGACTCCTCTTGCTCAACTGGGATCGCTCCATTGATCCCAGCTGAGCAGGCGGATGACAGGTCTATCTCTGCTCACTGTGCAGGGATGGACCTGTCAGAGCCGTGCTCTCCTCTAGGGGGGATCGGATGAACACGAGCCACTTGTCCGTTTCATCCGAACTGCCAGGCCGTTAGAAAATAGGGTTTCCATTGGTCTGCATTTAGCATATTGGAGCAGATTGGATGTCAGCGGACGTGTCAACGCTGACATCCGTCGTTCTAGAGAGATGCATGGAGCATCTGTTCAGGTCCGTCTGAAAAACTGACAGGTGGACCGGAACAGTCTGCATGTGTGAAAGGGGCCTTAAGCTCCCTGAGACTGAATTGTTTCCTCTCTATGTTAGAATCACAATTGAGAAAATTTTAAATCGCTATCATATCTCTTCCTAAAATAGTTTTAAAGGCTGAAGGTTTTTTAGCTTAATGCTTTCTTTGCATTAAGGTAAAAAACCTTCTGTCTCCCCCCTTGTACTTGAGCCTGATCTCGATCCAGCGATGTGCACAAGAGAAAAGGCTCTCTCCCTCTTCATTGGCTCAGACAGTAACGAGAGCCATTGCTGCTGTCAATCATAGCCAGTGAAGATAGAGCAGGGGGCAGGGCCAAGCCGCACTCTGGGTGTCTTATGGCATTCTGGGGAGGAGCCAGGTGTGTTGGCAGAGGACCAGAGAAGAGAAGGATCAGCGCTATTCTGTGCAAAACTATTGCACAGAGCGGGTAAGTATAACATGTTTGTTGTTTGGTTCTTTAAATCTGAATGTTTACAATCATTTTAAGCATCTCTTCTCCAGGGAGAATAAGTTTAATGTAGTCATTCCTCGTAACTGAGGTCTTCCATTCCTTATTAACTTTGTTGCCATTCTCTGGACTTTCTCCACTTCCAGCACATCCTTCCTGAGGACTAGTGAACACAACCGGATGGCATCCTCAAGATGTGGCAAGACCAGAGTTGTGTAAAGCAGTAGAAATATAGTCTTATCTCTTGAGTAGATACCCGTTTTCTGTTTAAATCTTTTTATAAAAATTTTAGAATTACAGTAAAACGTTATAATGTAATACAAAAGAGTGCAAAATTACTCTGTCAATATAAACAGTAAACAAGAGGTTGTCAATGATGGCATATCAGGAACTGCAAGAGAGTGGTCAACTATAAGAAGACTAGTATTGAGAAACATATTAATTTATAGTCCACAAATAGGCCAAACAACCCGTGGGCCTTACATCAGGCCATTCAGCAGAGGGGTCAGGCAGGACAACACCTACCTACCCAACCACGAGGCAAGCTTTAGACATAATAATGGAATTATAACAAACATAGTGACCACTATGAGTAGATACCCTTTTTAATGGATGCTGATATTCTGCTAGTTTTGCTTGCTGCAGCTTGACAATGAATGCTATTGCTGAGCCTGTCATCTATTAGGGCCCCCAGATCTTTTTCCATCCCGTTTTCCCGAAAAGGTTCCCCCCAGCAAGTATTTTGCATTCATATTTTAGCTCCAAACTGCACTACTTTCCATTTTTCAAAATTTTCCATGTAATTGCCCATCCCAAGTAGAGCGCCTTGACCACTTCAGACCATTGTGAGTCCATGTGTTTATCACCACTTTTTGAATGCATCCCTGTAACCAGTATTTTATCCTAGTACATACATTATTGTCCATGCCAACAGACCTCAATTTGTAAATTGAAAGAGAAGTATGGGGTTATTTTTTGTTTTTTTTATTCACACTTACCTAAGTGGATGCTGCATCTGTCCCCCAGAGCCTCTACACTGAGAACCGAGCGATTGAACACAGCCGTTCGCCCGGTTCTCACAGTTCCGTGGGCAGACAGCTGGTGACTGTCAGTCACACCTCTTTGCTCTGCCCCCTCCTCAGTCACTGGAGCGCTGATGTCACGTACCTGGTGGGGGGAGCCCGGAATGCAGGGAGTGGCCTCTCGTAAGCCTCTGGCTCGAGATTCCCTGGAAGTGGGGACAGGGATTCTAGAGTTCAGAGGGCACAAGTGCTGAGCAGGTGAAGAGTAGAACTGGCCCTGGAGCTGACGGCAGACAACGGTAGGCACAGGTGGTCAGTCTGGAACAGCTGGTAAGCAGACAGCGGCTGGCAGCGGGTACAGATGGTCACACTGGAACAGCTGGTAGGTAGGCAGCAGACAGCAGCAGGCACAGATGGACAGACTGGAACAGCTGGCAGGCAGGCAGCAGACAGCAGCAGGCACGGATGGGCAGACTGGAACAGCTGGCAGGCAGGCGGCAGACAGCAGCAAGTACGGGTGGTCAGACTGGAACAGCTGGCAGAACAAGCGAGGTCAAGTACAAGCCGGGTCGATAACAGGCGGGCAGCAGCGGTACACAGGAGAAGGCAGAAGCGTGGTCAAACAGTCCGAGGGTCAAGGCTGGCAGCAGGCAGGGATAGTCAGGAGCAGGCCGGGTAGAACAGAACAGGAACAATCAGGTAAGCAGGAGGCAGAGTAACCGGAACGCTGTAGACTGGACAGCACCGAGGCACTGAAACTGATTCCTTAAGAAGCCCTCTGGGCGCCAAGAACGGTCGCACGGCGTGAAACCGTGCAGCCGTTCGTGACCCCGCGCACCCGCGTGCGCCTGTTCGTATCATCGCGCACCCGCGTGCGCTCGTTCGCAACATCGCGCACCCACGTGCGCCCGTTCGTACCCACTCGCACCCGCGTGCGTCCGTTCGCGCCAACGCGCGCCCATGGAAACCTATTAACACTCAACGAGGGGATTCCGTGGGTAGGCCTTCCATGAGCCACTGGATTCCGGAGACGACCATGACAGCTGAGCTGTGGAAGGGGGCGGGAGCGACCAGCTCAAGCTCTCAGTGACTCACAGAGAGGCTGAGCCGTGTGTCAGTCCAGGGATCTAGGCAGATCCCGACCCCATGGTTGTGATAACACAGAGCCTGGACTGACTCTGTGAGGTCAGCAGGGAGCGAAGTTCAGCCTGCTCTCTGCTGAAAATGGGTCACAGGAGTGCAGAAAAAAACTGCACTCCTGTGATCCACAGGAGAAGTACAACCAGAGGTTTGGCTGTACTTCTAGTTTACGTGTTTATGGGGAACTGTTTTTAATGCTTTTGCAAAATCCAGAAACAACACATCTACAGCCCTTTGTTTATCTAAATGACAGCTCACTTCGTCGTAGAATGTTAACGGATAGGTCTGACAAGAACGATCTTTCATGAATCCATGCCGATTACTACTAGGGTTGCACGGATACCACTTTTTTAAGACTGAGTACAAATACCAATACTTTTTTTTCAAGTACCCGCCGATACCAATTACCAATACTTTTTAAATATATAGTAAAAACATTTTTACATTTTTTTTTTTTTTTAAACGCTCGGTTATGAATGGACAGAGTCAGTGACTCAGTGAAAAGGAGGGAGTCGGTAAATGACATATATACCAGCTCCTTCCTCCGCTATCCATCCTGCCAGATCTGCGATGGGGGTGCGGAGGAGGACATGGGGAAGGAGCAAAGGGAGGGACGCATGGAGAAGGACACTAGGGGAAACCCGAGGAGCACAGGGAGGAGCGCTCGGAGGGGGACACGGAGGGAACCGGAGGAGCAAAGGGAAGAGTGCATGGGGGAGGACATGGGAGCAACCAGAGGGCACGAAGGGGGACCAGACTGGAGCACACAGAGGAGGACATGGAGGGGGACCGGAGAAGAATACAGGGGACAGTCAGGGACAATCAGTGCGGCGGTACAAGTACTCATGCAAATGCTCTGTATCGGTACAACTCTAATTACTACTAATGATACTATTTTCAAAAGCAATTATTCTGTGTCTTATATCAGCCTTTCTCAACTGGGGTGTCGTGGGATCCTGGTAAGGCTGCCAGATGAGACTGAGCTCCCAGTCCCCAACTGACCTATACATCGGCATGGAGCTCAGTTAAAAAAAAAGTTTATCATCCCCTTCTGTAAAGGAGAGAATGGTCACCAGGACCAATAGAGAGGGCTAATCTCCCAAGCAAAGACATGGACAGCTATAAAGACATGCCAAAGATTATAAAGGCCCGTACACATGATACGAAAATCGGAAATAAAATTTAGTCTGACAAACAATCTGCTGATTTTCGGATCGTTCGTACGGGGCTTTCGACAGCTGATTCCGTTTTTTTTTTTTTACGACAAAAGCTGGATGTGCAGACTATAACATTTTTGTCATATGTGAACACAATGTTCGATTTTCGTTTAATCAGTATGGTTTTTGTCCAATAAAATCGTAAGAGCAAGACTACGCATGCTCAGAAACTGAAGAACACATACAAAACTATTCAACACATTACGTCACTTCTGAAGTTGAATTCTGTCATACGAAAATTTTCGTAAGTGATTAAGCTCTTCACTTTTGACATGAGACCAGCATGCAACAAAAAATGGATGACCGTTTGTCCGAAAATCTGATTGTGTGTACGATAAGGCCCTGCTGCCCTCTGTTATATGATGTGTGGCCCTCAGACTTCAGCTGTCTTAGATGGGAACATTGATTAGAGTAATGGCATTGATCTATACTAGCCTCATTTAACATGTTCCTAATATCATATTGCCTTCTACAGCATATCCCAAGCCAGAAACGTAACATTTCCATAATCTCTGACCCTCATTTCCTCTATTAGGTCTGCAGTTTCTGAGTCCTCCCAAGCATTACATAGATTGAAACATTATGGGCGGCTGTTGCGAAGAGTGATGTCAGGGGCTTTATTTGAGGCTCCCTTTAGCTCATAAAATTCCAACCACTGTTCTAATGCTTCTGCTTTCTATTGTGCATTCACTTAATGCTATTGAAATCATTGTTTACAGAGACCATTCAATATTGTAGCTAACGTTATAGTAAATCCCAGGAGAAGCAAATCTTGTTGAAATAAAAAAGTCATGAAAAATCAATAAAAAAAAAAAATATATATATATAATACAAAAGTCATGTGTAATCTTTTTCGATTTGTGTCCAGATTTCCAGATTTGTGCAAAAATCCAGTGCAAAACTTTGTTTAGAAACTTAAGAACTTCCTGTAATAAAGACTAATCACTGCTGCTCTCTTTGCTTGTGCAGGGTGATTAGTAGTAGTGGTGCATCCAATAAGGGGCCCCTCTCTCCAGCCACCCCCTCTATGTAAAATGGATAGATTCATGCATTGCATGAATCTATCCATGGCTGCTGTAGACACTCCCTATTCAGGTGTCTGGCCTCTTTTCGAATGCCAGGTCCCCTAATTCCAGCTGCTGTTTAGAGCCATAGGCTCTAATAGGCTTCAAAAAAGCATTGCTCTCGCAGTTCGCCCAGGTGAGTTATCAAAGCAAATGAATATTTGCTTTGCTAACACTGAACTGCCTCTCACCCAATCAGGAGGCGCGGATCTAATACACATTCCTTGATGTGCTGAAGGCACAGGCACCCTAGTTGGACACCTAACGGAACGGAAGAACGGGAGGACAAAGAGCCACGGAGGACACAGGGGCACGCCTCTTTTACCTGCTGCATGTCCCACAGCTTGCTGCCATCACCCGCCACCAGGATGGGGTAAGTGTGTGACAGTCAGACGGTGAGCGGGGGGGGGGGGGGGTTACAGAGGCTGCATATGCTGGGCACTGAGGTTATATATGATGGGTACACAGGCTACATATGATGGGCACAGTGGCTGCATTTGATGAACACAATAGCTGCACAGTGGCTTCATTTTATGGGGTACAGTGGCTGCATTTGATGGGTACAGTGGCTGCAATTGATGTTTTTTTTTCAGTTTGTTTGCGCCCCCCCCCCCCCAAACATTTTTAGTCTTTTCTCTCACTCTTGTAATTCCCCCCCAAAAAATACTAAAATAAAGCAAAAGTTTGTTCATCAAAATGTATTTTGTCTAATGAAACCATTCCATATTTTATTTCATGATGTGATATTCAATGGAATGGATACAGTGGAGAAGGATTAGAACCCCTGTCAGTTTTTATTGCTAATAAAGAGGTAAAATAGTTTAAACCGTAAAAATATGCCAACTCACAAGTCAGAGCAGTCCCTAAAGCATAAAAGTAAAAAGGTGAATGGAATGGAATACCAGTCAAAGTGAAGCTGCTTTCACAGGATACGTGGTCTATCAAAACAACTAAGCCCTTGTACACACGGTCGGAGAATCCGTCGAAATGTGTCCTATCGGACCGCGTCGTCGGATAATCCGACTGTGTGTGGTATGCATTGGACTGATTCCGTCTGAATATCCGTCGGACCCAATTTTCCAACATGTTGGAAATATTTCCCGACCAACTGGGCCGATCGGACATACTCCGATCATGTGTAGAGAATTTTGATCGGACCAAGTGCCACGCATGCTCAGATCAAATTCCTACATCAAAGCTATTGGCTACTAGCCTGAATGTAGTCCCATCGTAACGAAATTACGTCATCACGTTCTGAAAGATCTGATTTTTTCGCCAACTTTGTCCGACCGTGTGTATGCAACAGTTTCGGACAAGATCCGACGGACAAAATCCGACGGGCAAAATCCGACGGATTTGGTTGTGGAAATCTCCGACCGTGTGTACAGGGGCTAAGTTAAAACAAGTAAATACAAAATATCTTTATAACTTTCAAATTTTGAATGAAAATAGCATTTAAAAAAAATAAAATCACACACATATACAAAAATACCCTTCTTCCACCAATTAAAAAAGACAACATTGTCATTGGGCAGATTTCCCTTCTCTTCCTGTCCCATAGCCAATCTAGGAAGTGAGAAGAAATTCCTAAAAATTTAAATAATCCCTTAGGGTGCCCCAGGTCACCAGAACTAGTGTCCCATTGGAAGATTTCCCCTCTATTAATTTTTTGGGGACAATCCAAAATGTGGGATTTTCTTTTACTTTTACTTTCAATGATATTGATAAACAGGACAAATAGAGAGGATGAATCTCCCTAATGGCGACACAAGACAGCAATAAAAACTTACAGGGATTCTAATCCACCTCCACTCTATCTAAAATTTAAAAAAAAGTTTTGCCTTTAGTTATACTTTAGGTAAATCAACCCCAATTTCTCTGTGTTTACCATATTTAGCCCATTACAGCCACTTTAACCTACAGGCAAGCCTAGATTAAGGCTTAACTGTAGGTGCAAGAAATATCTCCCAAACCTAAAAGGTTTAGGAGATATTTGCAGAAATAGCCGTAGCCGTAGACATAGGGTGCAGGCACACTGAGTGTGCCATTTCTTATGGCGATCATGCCATTAGTGGCAGCACCAGCGCGCATGCGTGGGAGTGACGTTATCGCGGCTCCGGGTCAGTCACAGTTCCAGAGCCGCGATGCCTGGAAGTCACTCTGGGATAGATGGTGGCATCGGTGGAGGGGAATGAGGACCACATCGGGGGCTTCGATCTCAGGTAAGTAATTCATAATGAGCTAGTATGCTATGCATACTAGCTCATTATGCCTTTGTCTTGCAGGGTTTTTTTGGGGGGTTTTTTCTGAGGCTTTACTTCCTCTGACTGAGCCTCGTTCTGAGATTTGTTGTTTACAAGTTAAAAACATTTTTTTTTGCTATTAAATAACTTAGAACCCCCAAACATCACATGTGGGGCGAGGCGGGATGACGTAGGGACGCTCTAGCGGGAGGGAGGGGTTACGAGGAGGCTGAGTAGGAGAAGGCGTGCGCAAGAGAAGTGCAGAGCGGAAACATGCCGGAGGGTGAGAGGCTCCGGCAGATGAAAGACACTGCCGCAAGGCGCCACTCCGGAATCTGCCTACCCGCCGGTCGGAAGATAAAGAAATAGCGCTGTAAATAGCTGCTGGCACTCCGTCCTCTCCCCTCCGCCCCCCCACCTCTTTGGAACAGGCAGCTTAACAGAACGTGGATGGTTGCTTGCAGGCAAGCTGGGATGACCCGGAGGAAGACAAACGAACGCAACAGATAAGTGCTGTATATCTCTGCAAATCATAGCTGTTTAAAATAAGATCATGTTTAAATTTTCATGGTTAAAAACTGGAGCAAGAGTAAAGGGACAGCATGAATGAGGATATACGTTCTCCTTGGGATATATAATTCAGATTAACACTGTGCTCACTGCTGGGACTGTCTGCAAACAGATATAAGACACTAGGCTGTAATGAAGGAAACGTACAGGGAAATTGTATGAAATTACAAACGTATTGAAAGCGGTCAGCGGGAATGATATAAGTATGATACAAATGAATGAATGAATGAACACCTCCATAGCCGCTCATTTTCAGATGATTAATCCGGACCTTTAAATGTAGCGACAGGAGGATAATATAAGGTATTTTCTTTGGAAAGAAATGTATGGTAGCCCTGCATAGCCACTTAAAATCGCGCACCTACCAATATATGAGCTATGGTATAATACTGCTGGGTAACACAGTAACAGCTTGCAGGAAACTGCACGAAGGACACCATATGCATGGATAGTGATCCTATTTTTCCCCATGGAGCCCAGCAGGAATCTACTATAGTAAATACAACTATACATAGTGCATATGTCCCTATATAATTTGACGACCTGTTAAAATAGAGGTAATACACCAGGAGAGGTACAACAGCTGGGGAAACCCATTATCAACCTATAAATGAAACTCCATGGTATGTGACCTACAGGTGTATACTAAGTGAATAGGGACGGAGGACACTATCGAGCAATAGACAAGTCTGACCGCGGCGCCACACATTTCTTCACTGACTTTTTTTTTTTTTGAAAAAGTTTTGTTCAGAAATTATTTTTCCCTGACTGACTATAAATTAGGAGGAGTAACACTGAGAGAAATACAAGACTGACAGACTCTCAGCTATTTTCAAGGTGTACCACCTTGGTGGATATATGTAAGAGGCTGATCGGTAGGGAGTTCCTGGTGTAAACTCCCTGTCGTGGAAAGAGGACGCGAGGAGATCAGCAAACTGGGGAGACGACCACGGGAAACAAAAAAAAAAAGCAACATGAGTAGAGCCTCAAAGCAAACTGCTAAGGGAGGAGGCCTTAAGACCCCAAAAAATGCCACCACTGAAAGCACCATAAAACAATATATGACTCAAGGAGCTAGTCCAAGAGGTGGAGGGAAGGAAAAGGTACCTCCTAATCATGGGAAAAACAGGGGGGCGGAAAAAAGAGTAGGGGAAACCCCGGATCAATCTAGAGATGAATTGACAACGGAGAGCGAATTGGAACTAAGTAAAAGTGAAGATCAAAGGATGGATGAACTGGGAATAACAAAAGGGGCTATGAGGGAGATGCTCCTAAAATTGGAGAACTCTATAAAATCAGATATCAGTATGCTAAGAAGTGATTTAGGTCATATGTTAACGAGAGTTGAAGCCGTGGAAGAAAGAACTGAGAATCAAGAGCAGAAGTTAAATAAAGTACAGACACAAGTTAAATTAATTTTTCAGAACCAGAGAAGAACTCTTTATCGACTCGAAGATCAAGAAAATACAAATAGAAGACAAAATCTGAGAATAAGATATGTCCCAGAGAACAAGAAAGAAGAGTTAAGGGATATCATGAAAGACATATTTCGCCCTATAATAGATAATGGAGAGGAGGTATTCCCCACGATAGAGAGGGTGCATCGGGTCGGGAAGATAAAACCTGAAGAAATAGGAAGGGGAAGATCTCGCGACATCATTGTAAGATTTGAACACTACGAAGACAAAGCGGAGATCTGGAGGAAACTAAGGGGAAAACCCCCATTTAAATATGCAGAAACAGAGATACAAATCTTCCCGGACCTAGCATCTGAGACCCTATCCAGAAGACGTCTCTTAAAACCTCTTTTGGAACAGATGAGAGCACGGAACATTAGATACAGATGGGGTTTCCCGGCTTGCCTGTTGGCATTTAAAGATGGAATAACAGCCAAATTAAGTTTCCCTGAAGAGCTAAGAGAATTCTGTGAAAAACTGGAGATTCAAACTCCAAGTCTACCTGGCTGGACAGACGGGTTTGAGGAAATATCCTGAGAACTTGACTGTTAAAATAAAAGAGGAAGAGATAAAAATCTCTGGGGGGACGGGGGGGGGGGGGGAGGGGTGGAGAAGGGAGGGGATGTATGATGATTTGACCGGTTGGGGGGCAGTCCCATTCCCCCCCTTTTGAGGAGATACATCAAAGAAGGGAGGGAAGGGAGGCAAAAGGCGAAACCCCACCTTAGAGCATTTAGACTTAGAAATGGTCAGAGATTCGAGGCCAATTGATAAGTCGAGGGTCGTATGGTGGCCAAAACAAGGGGGGGGGAGGGTGTGGGGAGGATAAGGGAGTGGGAGGGAAGGAGGGGTATGAGTTGGGGGGGGGAGGGAAGGAGATGTCAGTAGTGAAACCCTGAAGGGAAAAAAAAAAATATATGGTTATTATAGAGAATATGGATAAAAAAAAAAATGGAATTAAATTTCCTGTCTTATAACGTCAGGGGACTTAACACAGCAAAAAAGAGGCATAAAATCCTGGTAGAATTAAAACAGCTCAAGGCAGATGTGATCTTTCTTCAAGAGACGCATATATCACATACGTCAAGGAATAGGCTTTACTCTAAAGACCATCCGAGATGGTACTACGGGGATACGATCTCAAAGACGGCAAGAGGAGTAGCGATAGGATTTGGGAAAGATATTCGTTTCACTGTAGAAGGAAGAGAAACAGACCCAGAAGGAAGATACTTTCTTTTGAAAGGAAAACTAGGAAATATTAGATATACACTGGCTAATATCTACTCCCCGAATAAAAATCCTATAAAATTTTTTAGGGGAATACTGGCTAAAATACAAGAATTTAAAAGTGGTCATGTAGTTATAATGGGAGATTTGAATCTTTGTTTGGATCCCGGACTAGATAGCACGTCCCGTGCACTGGGAAGGAGTAGCGGAAGGAGTAGCACCCAATTAAAAAAGTTAATTCAAAACTTAACCACTTTCAGACCGGACCATTTTGCTGGTAAATGACCAGAGGTCTTTTTACACTTTGGCACTGCGCTGCTTTAACTGGTAATTGCGCGGTCATGCAATGTTGTACCCAAACAAAATTTGCGTCCTTTTCTTCCCACAAATAGAGCTTTCTTTTGATGGTATTTGATTGCCTCTGCGATTTTTATTTTTTGCGATATAAACGTAAAAAGACCGCAAATTTTGAAAAAAAATGATATTTTCTACTTTTTGTTATTAGAAAAATCCAATAAACTCAATTTTAGTCATACATTTAGGCCAAAATGTATTCAGCCACATGTCTTTGGTAAAAAAAAAGTCAATAATTGTATATTTATTGGTTTGCGCAAAAGTTGTCACATCTACAAACTAAGGTACGTTTTCTGGAATTTACGCAGCTTTTAGTTTACGACTGCCTATCTCATTTCTTGAGGTGCTAAAATGGCAGGGCAGTACAAAACCCCCCCAAATGACCCCATTTTGGAAAGTAGACCCCCTAAGGAAATTGATAAGAGGCATGTTGAGCCCATTGAATATTTTATTTTTTTGCCTCAAGCGATTGAATAATGACAAAAAAAAAATTTTTTTTTTTTTTTTACACAAAGTTGTCACTAAATGATATATTGCTCACACATGCTATGGGCGTATGTGAAATGACACCCCAAAATAAATTCTGCTGCTTCTCCTGAGTACGGGGATACCACATATGTGGGACTTTTTGGGAGCCTAGCCGCGTACGGGGCCCCGAAAACCAAGCACCGCCTTCAGGCTTTCTAAGGGCGTAAATTTTTGAGTTCACTTCTCACTACCTATTACAGTTTTGAAGGCCATAAAATGCCAAGATGGCACAAAACCCCCACAAATGACCCCATTTTAGAAAGTAGACACCCCAAGCTATTTGCTGAGAGGCATGTTGAGTTCATGGAATATTTTATATTTTGCCACAAGTTGCGGGAAAATTACAAACTTTTTTTTTTTTTTTTTTTTTTTCACAAAGTTGTCACTAAATGATATATTGCTCACACATGCCATGGGCATATGTGAAATGACACCCCAAAATAAATTCTGCTGCTTCTCCTGAGTACGGGGATACCACATATGTGGGACTTTTTGGGAGCCTAGCCGCGTACGGGGCCCCGAAAACCAAGCACCGCCTTCAGGCTTTCTAAGGGCGTAAATATTTGACTTCACTCCTCACTACCTATTACAGTTTTGAAGGCCATAAAATGCCAAGATGGCACAAAACCCCCACAAATGACCCCATTTTAGAAAGTAGACACCCCAAGCTATTTGCTGAGAGGCATGTTGAGTCCATGGAATATTTTATATTTTGCCACAAGTTGCGGGAAAATTACAAACTTTTTTTTTTTTTTTTTTTTTTTCACAAAGTTGTCACTAAATGATATATTGCTCACGCATGCCATGGGCATATGTGAAATGACACCCCAAAATAAATTCTGCTGCTTCTCCTGAGTACGGGGATACCACATATGTGGGACTTTTTGGGAGCCTAGCCGCGTACGGGGCCCCGAAAACCAAGCACCGCCTTCAGGCTTTCTAAGGGCGTTACAGTTTTGAAGGCCATAAAATGCCAAGATGGCACAAACCCCCCCCAAATGACCCCATTTTGGAAAGTAGACACCCCTAAATTTAGGGGTACACTAGTGAGACTAGGTAATAAATGGCGGGTGCCCTGAAACTATAAAAAAATAACTAACCAACCAGCGTCACCTGTAACAGTTATATGGTGATCACTGGTGAAAGGGTTAACTAGGGGGCAATCAGGGGGCTTTATGCGGTAGTATATGGGGGTCCCTGGCGCTATAAAAAGCTGCGGCGAACCTAAATACCTACTTGCCTAACTAGCGTCACCTGTGACACTAATACAGCGATCAGAAAAACGATCGCTTATTAGGCTGGGTTCACACTGGAGCGATGCGGGAACGCCACGAATGCGCGGCGGGTTCCCGCATCGCATGCCTCCCGGCGGCAGTTCACACTGCCCTATGCGAACTGCTGGGAGTGTCAGTGAAATGTTACTGACACCCCCAGATCAGTTCGCATATCGCAGTGCGATCTGCAAACTCGGATCGCATGGTGTGAACACCCATGCGATCCGATTCTGCTGCGGGCCAAAAAAAGGGTCCCGTGCGAATTTGCGGCGGGTGCGGCGGGTGTGGCGGGTGCGGCGAATGGCTGAACTCGAATCGCACAGAGATCGGATGTGATTTGCACTGCAGTGCGAATCACATCCGTTCTCAAACCGCTGCAATCTGAACCCAGCCTTAGTGACACTGGCGACGGGGGGTGATCACGGGGTTAAACCTTTATTGGGGGGGTTAGGGGGGTACCTTAGAACTAAAGGGGGCTAACCCTAACTGCCCTAACAGTTATTAGTCACAAATGACACCCGCCGGGTGATCAGGGGGTTAAACCTTTATTAGGTAATAAATGGCGGGTGCCCTGAAACTATAAAAAAATAACTAACCAACCAGCGTCACCTGTAACAGTTATATGGTGATCACTGGTGAAAGGGTTAACTAGGGGGCAATCAGGGGGCTTTATGCGGTAGTATATGGGGGTCCCTGGCGCTATAAAAAGCTGCGGCGAACCTAAATACCTACCTGCCTAACTAGCGTCACCTGGGACACTAATACGGCGATCAGAAAAATGATCGCTTATTAGGCTGGGTTCACACTGGAGCGATGCGGAAACGCCGCGAATCCGCGGCGGGTTCCCGCATCGCATGCCTCCCGGCGGCAGTTCACACTGCCCTATGCGAACTGCTGGGAGTGTCAGTGAAATGTTACTGACACCCCCAGATCAGTTCGCATATCGCAGTGCGATCTGCAAACTCGGATCGCATGGTGTGAACACCCATGCGATCCGATTCTGCTGCGGGCCAAAAAAAGGGTCCCGTGCGAATTTGCGGCGGGTGCGGCGGGTGTGGCGGGTGCGGCGGGTGCGGCGAATGGCTGAACTCGAATCGCACAGAGATCGGATGTGATTTGCACTGCAGTGCGGTGCGAATCACATTCGTTCTCATAAACCGCTGCAATGTGAACCCAGCCTTAGTGACACTGGCGACGGGGGGTGATCACGGGGTTAAACCTTTATTGGGGGGGTTAGGGGGGTACATTAGAACTAAAGGGGGCTAACTCTAACTGCCCTAACAGTTATTACAGTCACAAATGACACCAATGCAAAAAAAAAAAAAAAAAAAAAAAAAAAAATGACATTGGTGTCACTGTGACTGGGGGGCAGGGGTAATTGGGGGGGTGATCGGGGGGTAAAGGGGGGGTGTGAGTGTGCCTGGCATGTTCTACTGTGTGTGGGATGTGTTGGTGCAACTCACTGATCCGCTCTCCTCCGTGTCGGAACGAAAAATACCGACACGGAGGAGAGAATACATCACTTCCTCTCCTGTGTTTACATTACAGGAGAGGAAGTGATGTCACCGGGGATTTCTATTCGTCGGGAGCGATCGCGAGGGGGTGGCCATGAATGAATGGCCGTCCCCTCGTCCGGGATCGCTCCCGAACGAAAACCGACCGCCGCAGGCACCGGGCGGGGGCCCGATCGGGCCCCCGACCCGCGGGAGGCAAATCACGTACATGTACGTGCTTATGCCTGCCCGTGCCATTCTGCCGACGTACATCGGCGTTAGGCGGTCGGCAAGTGGTTAAGTAAAAATCAACTAGTGGATGTATGGAGGGCACAACATCCAAAAACAAGGGACTATACATTTTTCTCCCCGGTGCACGGGACGTACTCTAGGATTGATTATATTCTTATGGAGCACAGAGCCCTAGAGACGGTACTGGAAACAAGCATAGAAATAACAACACAGTCAGATCATGCGCCTATAAAAATGAAAATACAGATTCCCGGACAAAGTAAATATGCCTCTAGGTGGTGATGAAGCAGCGAGTAAAGAATTAGAAAAGTACTTCCTGATTAATGAGACCGAGAGAATCTCCGGGCAGGCACTGTGGGATGCCCATAAGGCGTATATTCGAGGGATCCTGATCGCCCGAGGCTCACAGAAAAAAAAAGAGCGGGTAGAAAGGGGTAATAAACTCAGAGAGGAAATTCTTAGAATAGAACAACAACACAAACTGGGTATTGTAGATAAAAAGTTATACCAAAAATTAATGTCCAGGAGAGAAGAATTACGTGGGTTAATGGAACAAGAAACTAAAAAATATTACAACCAACTTAATAAAGTGAGGTATCAAGAAGAAAACAAACCCACTAAATATCTAGCTAAGATGTTTCAAAAGAAAAAAGCCATGAACTACATAGAGAAAATACAAACAGAATCCGGGGACATGGTATACTCCTCAAAAGAAATAGCCGAATCATTTAAAACATATTATGGGAGATTATATGCGGTAAAAAACAATTTGATAAATAAAGAAGGGAAACCAAAAGAAATTGATAAATATCTAAACAAGGCGAGACTTCCCAGGATTAGTGAAATTGACAAAGAACATCTAGAAAACCCCATAACGGAAGCAGAAATAAATGAGGCGTTAGCGGAATCAGCTCCTGGGAAAAGCCCCGGACCTGATGGTCTGACAATTAGTTACTACAAAAGGTTTAAGAATATCCTGATACCGAAACTCTGTAAGTATATGAACGGGATTGGGACAGAGTACGCCATGAGTAAAGAGGCACTGTCTGCCTCAATAACGGTCATACGAAAAGAAGGAAAAGATGAGACCAAGTGTGCCAGTTATAGACCAATATCACTCCTAAATGAGGACACTAAATTATTTGCTAAGGTGTTAGCAAATAGAATGAAGAAAGTAATGAATATACTGGTACTCCCGGATCAGACTGGGTTTGTCCCCGGGAGGGAGGGAAAGGACAATGGGGTGAGAACCTTATTGATTCTATCTCAAAGGAAGAAGACGGAACCCCTGGCTTTATTATTGTCAACTGATGCCCAAAAGGCCTTTGACAGGTTCGATTGGGGATTCATGTTTCAGACAATGGACAAAATGGGCATTGGCCCCAGGATGGTCAAATGGATTAAAACAATGTATCATCATCCTACAGCGACTGTAAACATTAATGGGATGCCCTCCTCTTCCTTTGAGATGGAAAACGGGACTAGACAGGGATGCCCACTGTCACCCCTTCTTTTTGTGCTCTCGCTGGAACCCCTACTCGCGACAATTAGAAATAATCCGGAAATAATCGGAATTAAGGCGGGGCAGGAGGAACATAAACTTGCAGCATATGCGGACGACGTATTGTTTTATATAAGTAACCCTAAAGACTCACTATCTAAGATAATTAAGGCCCTAGACGACTACGGGAAACTATCAAATTTCAAAATTAATCAAATAAAATCTGAAATCCTTAATATAAATGTAGGTACGCAAGAAGCACAACTAATCCAAGAACAAAGTAAATTTAAGTGGACTAAAGATTTGAAATGTTTATTCTTCCAAAAATTTTATATAAATTCCAGATGTTGCCGATTGAAATTCCACCTAGTTATTTTAAAAAATTAAAATCACTAATGAGTAAATATATATGGAATAATAAAAAACCTAGGATCTCCCATGGGGTATTAAAACAAGAAAAAGGTAGGGGAGAATTGGCGGTCCCTGATTTACAATATTATTATCAGGCGGTAGTATTATCAAGAATTGTCGAATAGGTGAAGGGGAAAAAAAAAAGAGGAAAAAAGATGGGTTAATTTAGAATATATATATAGTAAAGCACAACTAAGTAAGATAATATGGAACCCCCCAAAAAATAGGGTATTAGATATAGACACAAATGAGCTGACACAGATTGCACTGAAGATATGGGATAAGGTGTATAAAAGATTAAATGGACACTATAATTCACCGTTGATAACCTTAAAAGATAACGAATACTTCCCCCCGGGTAGAAGAGAGATAGGAGGGAATTGGAAAAATAAAATATATAATTAAAAAAGGGAAACTTCTTTCACATGAAGAGTTAGTACACATGGGATTTATGAGAAGGGATAGGTGGCGTTATCTCCAGCTGACCCGTTTCATAGAAAAACTACCTCAGCCGATTAGATCTGAAGATGAATTGACAGGGGTGAAACAATTATGTATAGCCGACAGAGCGAAGGGTACAATCTCAAAGATGTATGGGTTATTGATATGGGCCAGCTGGAGAGAGGCGCCGCCATATATAAATAAGTGGGAAAGGGAATTGGGGTCACAAAAGGATAAAGAAACAATAAATAAAATATTGAAAATGACACACTGTTCGGCAAGGGATAATAAAACAGCTGAGATGAATTACAAACTTATCTCCCGTTGGTATAACACTCCGGATAAGACATCTAAATACCAACAAGGCGGGACCGCCGAGTGTTGGCGGGGCTGTGGAAAAACAGGAACCATGACACATATTTGGTGGGAGTGTGCCAAAATTAAGATATATTGGGAAAAGATCCTTCAAATGATAAAGGAAATAACTCAAATAACATTGAAATCTGACCCCTGGATAGTACTCTTCCGTGGTACAGAGGGCGGGGTTAAACAATATCAGGATACAATCATCCCGCATCTATTAAACGCAGCGAAAAAACTGATTCCCAAAAAAACGGCAAGAGGCTGATTGTCCAACAACATGGGAGTGGGTAGATGCGGTAGAGGAAATATATAATATGGAAAGCCTGAGTCTGAGAGAAGAAGAGGAAAGGGTAATACTCATAAAAAAATGCAGAGGTTGGAAACAATTTAAGCGAGACTGGAGTTACTCCGCACAATTAAGACCATAAAGACTAGGTTATTAGGTGTAGGGACACTACTGACATGGGGATAGGGGAGGGGGGTGGCGTAAAAATTCAGTGAATAATGGGAGCAGGATGAAAGAATAGTTTTAAGAATATGAAATAAAAGTTATATAAATATTCCTTTTAATTATACAACTAATTAAAAAGAAAATAGCCACAATGATGTGAATATTAAGAGACAGTGATGAACGTCAAGTTGATTTATAGTCTCTGGTGAAGATTCGCTGAAGTGGAAATAAAAAAAAAAAAAAAAAAAAAAAGAACCCCCAAACATTATACATTTTTTTTCAAACACCCTAGAGAATAAAAGGGCGGTCGTTGCAATACTTTGTCACACCGTATTTGCGCAGCGGTCTTACAAGCACACTTTTTTGGGAAAAAATCAACTTTTCTTGAATTCAAAAATAAGACAACAGTAAAGTTAACCCAATTTTTTTTATGTTGTGAAAGATAATGTTACGCTGAGTAAATTGATACCCAGCATGTCACGCTTAAAAATTTTGCCCACTGGTAGAATGGCGACAAATCTTTACCCTTAAAATTCTCCATAGGCAACGTTTAAATTCTACAGGTTACATATTTTGAGTTACAGAGGAGATCTAGGGCTAGAATTATTGCTCTCACTCATAGCTGCTGCCATAACAATGATACTCCTCTTCAAACAGCTGACGTATAATGACAGTGGGTGGTCCGCAAGTGCATTAGGTTTCTGTGCATTACTGTTGAGAGACTGATTCAAAAAAAGTTAGAGACTACTCCAAATTGGCTATTATATATTTACATTTTTTAAGTACTTCACGCCTGGATCACTACTTATTTAACTCATGAATTTATTTATTTATTTCCTTTAGTGAATTGACTTTAACACCGTTTTATGAGGTATTTGCTGTGTGCTTTTGACGTTTGAGGTAAATACTTTCTTTAGTGAATTGAGCCCATTATCTGGATTCACAAAGGCATTCGGTGCACATAATATGGAAAATTGTTATCAAATACTTACCGTAATTTTCCTTTTCCTGGCATATCCTCACGTCAGCACACAATGAGTCCTGTGCTGATGTGAGGTAGGGCCAGGAAAGTAGATTTATATGTAAGGAGGAATATATTTAACCACTTGCTTACTGGGCACTTAAACCCCCCTCAGTCCCAGACCAATTTTCAGCTTTCAGCGCTGATGCACTTTGAATGACAATTGCGCGGGCATAAAACACTGTACCCAAATGAAATTTTTATCATTTTTTTCCCACAAATAGAGCTTTCTTTTGGTGGTATTTAGTTACAGCTGGGAGTTTTATTTTTTGCTAAACAAACAAAAAAAGATGCAAAAAAAATAAAAAATCATGTTTTAATAGTTTGTTATAAAATTTTGCAAAAGGGTAATTTTTCTCCTTCATTGAAGTGCGCTGATTAGGCGGCACTGATGGCTGCATTGGTGGGCACTGATGGGCTGCATTGGTGGGCACTGATAGGCTGCATTGGTGGGCACTGATAGGCTGCACTGGTGGGCACTGATAGGCATAGTTAAGGCGGCACTAATAGGCACAGATAAGGCGGCACCGATGGGCACAGATAAGGCGGCACTGATGGGCAAAGATGGGCACAGATAAGATGGCATGGATGGGTGGCACGGATAAGTGGCACGGATGGGTGGCACGGATGGGCACTGATAGGTACCACTGATAGATGGGACTGATGGGCACTGATAGGTGGCACTGATAGGTGGCTCTGATAGGTGGCACTGCTGGGCACTGATGGGCGGCACTGCTGGGCACTGATGGGCGGCACTGCTGGGCACTGATGGGCGGCACTGGGGTGCAGCACCTTTGAGGCACATTGTGGGCACATTGTGGGCACTGTGGGTGGCACTGTTGGTGGCACTGCTGGATGGCACTGTGGGTGGCACTGTGGGTGGCACTGTGGGCACTATGGGCACTGCTGGGTGGCACTGCTGGGGGCACTTACTTTTATTCAGGATGGCACTGCGGTGGGCAGGTGGGCACTGGCGAGGAGGAATAATAGCCGATTACCGGCTCCGTTCTATCACATGATCAGCTGTCATTGGCTGACAGCTGATCACGTGATAAGGGGTCGGGATCGACCCCTTACACGGATCGGTGATCAGGCGAGTCTCACGGACTCGCCGATCACAGAGCGCGCCGCGCGCGCCCCTCAGGGCGCGCGCAGGCCGCTCGTACCCGGGACGACGTCAATAGACGTAGTCCCGGAAAAGTAGATCCGCGCTAATGCCGTCATTTGGCAATAGCGCGGATCCCAAGTGGTTAAAAGACTGTAGTGCATCTTTAAAAAGTGCTGATCAATAATCTGTTTTGACTTGTATAAGCAATGATAGTGTAAATATAGTGTGAGGCTCTGGTAGGAAGGATTGTGGATTATGTGTGTATATATATGAGTCACCTAGGTTGTACACATACAGATGGTGAGGAGCTCCAGGTTTTATGGTTAATATATGAGATTTGCTTTCTCAAAATCTTAAAGCGAACGTAAAGACTAATTTTTTTTTTTAACCGGTTCCTGACCAGCCGCTGCAGTTATAATGCAGCAGGATGGCTCCCCTGGGCGAGCGTCATAGCTGTACGTCGGCTCTTTAAGATGCTGTAGGAGGCGCGTGGACACCCGCAGCTTGTCCCCTTAGCTGATGCGAGTGCCCGGTGGGTGCGATGACCTCCGGGCACTCATGATCGCTCGTGACAGAGCGAGAACCGGGATCTGTGGGTGTAAACACACAAATCGTGGTTCTGTCAGGGAAGAGGAGAGGGATTGTTGTTCCTACTAAGTAGGAAAAACAATCTCTCTCCTCTACTAATCAGCCCCCCCCCCCCAGTTAGAACACTCCTAGGGAACACAGTTAACCCCTTGATCGTCCCTAGTGTTAACCCCTTCCCTGCCAGTGGCATTTATACTGTAATAAGTGCATTTTTATAGCACTGATCGCTGTATAAATGGCACTGGTCCCAAAAATGTGTCAAAAGTGTCCGATTTGTCTGCAGCAATACCGATAAAAATCGCTGATTGCCACCACAGAGGTGATCAAATACCACCAAAAGAAAACTCTATTTGTGGGAAAAAAGGACGTAAATTTTGTTTGGGTACAGCATCGCATGATCGCACAACTGTCAGTTAAAGCGACGCAAAAAATGGCCTGGTCAGGAAGAGGGTAAATTCTTCCGGGGCTGAAGTGGTTAAATAACAAACATGTCATACATACCTCCTCTGTGCAAGGGTTTTGCACAGAGCATCCCCAATTCTCCTTTTCTGGGGTCTTCCAGTGGTGCTCCTGCTCTGCATCGAGTGCTCCCACTGAGAGCCGCATTCCATGGGGGCACTCATGTGGACACGCTCCCGAGTCCTGCTGCTACGTCCATTGACACAGACAGCACGACTCGGCCCTGCCCCCTGCTCCTGTGTCACTGGATTTGATTGACAGCAGCTGAAGCCAATGCCTCCCACTGCTATCAGTCTGCCCAATGAGGACCCGAGACAGAGGCTGGAGGTGCTGGGCTCATCCTCGTCACTGGAAAGTTCGGGTTCAGGTAAGTAAAAGGGGGCACTCTGGGGGGAGCTGCACCACAGAGGATTTTTCACCTTAATGAGACGTTACAACTCCTTTAAGTTGTGTATGGAGTTTGGAGACTTGTAGAATTTTGAATTAAGCCTCCATTCCTAATAGCCACACCTTGCTATTAGTCTCAGCTGTCCATAGACCTTTATATATCTGAGCTGACTGAGTTGTGAGAGTATGTTGCTTGGTTAAAAGGCAGAACACTTAAAAAAAGTTACATATGATGCCTGTTTGTTTTGGGGAACCCATTACAGCACACCTTGTTATTCAGGAACTGACCTGAGTTTAGTTAATGGCTTGAATAAGAAATGTTTTGTGCTGTGGACTTGGCTGCAGAATATCCTCCTGCATTAAACTGTTTGTCTTGCTGCTTGGACTATTCCTGGGTGTCCCTGTCTCATGCACAGATTTGGATAGTGGGGTTAAAACCTCTGACCAGGTACTATTTTTTTTGTCCATCTGTGTGCCATTGTAATTCTTATCTCAGAGCGTCAACAGGAAATTAAAAAGAAAAACTCTCAAGTTGAGGGGAATTTCTGTTTTATGGTTGTCACCAAAATAGGTGACCCCTATTGGAAGATTTACCCATATCTTGTTCTGGGGAGAACTTTAAATGTTTTGAATTCCCCCCCATGTTTCTTCTTGGTGTCCGTTGTCTCTGATTTATGTTTTCTGATGCTTAGTAAGCAGATACATGTTCAAAATCAGATTCACCAAAAGGATAAGCATGACAGCCATGAATTATACTGTACATCTTCAAACATAAATCTGAAATAGCAACTATTTCTATCCTGAGAGGTTCCTTTAAGGCTTCCTTGAAGGCAGTCTAGTGTTTGGAGACCAATTAATGCAGGATTCCATGCTTGCCTGTGAGTTTCACCATATGCCAATGTTCTCAAAAGGGAATGCGATGAAAGAAGGTAACTACTAGCTGGGCGGAAAGTAAAATTGCTTAAAGCGGTTCTGCACCTAAAAAAAAAATATTAAAAGCCAGCAGCTACTAATATTGCAGCTACTGACTTTTAATAAATGGACACTTACCTGTCCCAGGGTCCAGCGATGTCGGCGGCAGATGACGAGCGATCGCTCGTCTCTCTGCTGCCCCCGCCGCCATCCTCTGTCAGGGAATCGGGAAGTGAAGCGTTGGGGCATCTGCGGGGGTCTGCAGCGGTCTGTCCCGGAAGTGGGTGCAGATACCTGGATTATCCAGGTAACTGCACCCCCCCTCCCCCCTGAAAGGTGCCGATTGTGGCACCGGAGGGGGGGAGGGATCAGATTAGTGGAACTTCCCCTTTAGGGTGGAGAACCGCTTTAACCAAGAGGTATAAGACAGTTCCTGAATGCGCCACTAGAGATGCATCAGTTTGCCAGAACTGGCAATTGCAAAGCAATGCGGAGATGTGGATACATTCTGGGGAAACCGGTCTTCTAAATATATAAACTAGTAAATTACCTTTTGGGCCTCTTACTAGTTTAAATAACTGGTAAAGGGTTTTCTGGAACACTTTCAGTTCAATACAGTGCAGAGATTGTCTTTGGAACATCATATATCAGTATCATGGGTCAGTTGCTCAAAACAAAAATTGCAGTTGTTGGGTAAATGATCGCACTATTTATGCCTTGTACATACGTTCGGAAATTCAGATGGAAAAGGTCTGATCGGATTATATTGTCGGAAAATCCGATTGTGTGTCGGCTCTATCAGAATTTGTCCGTCAGAAATTCGAGCGCAGGATCTCAAATTTTCCGACAAAGAAATCAGATCGGACTTTTTCCGATCCTTTGTAGAGAATTCAGATTGGACAAAGTGCCAAGCATGCGCAGATCAAATTGCGAGACCAAAGCTATTGGCTACTAGCATCAACGTAGTCCCGTCGTAACGAACGAATATCATCACGTTCCGAATAATTGGATTTTCCGACAGCTTTGTCCGACCGTGTGTATGCAACACCAGTTTAGGACAAAATCCATCGGAAAAAATCTGATGGATTTTGTTGTCAGAATGTCCGACCATGTGTTAAAGGCACAAGAGTATGGCAATTCCTTGATATTTCTTGTGCACTCATTCATAAAACTATAATGAAATCCTATTGGTCAATATACATTGGTCTGGATTCTTTCCAAAATGTACATACTGTATCATAACTGGATACTAACATTTATAGGTAAAGTTGATCCAAGGAATATCCGATTGCCTCTTGGGTATATCAGGAAGGAATTTTTCTCCCTGCTGGAGCAAATTGTATCATGCTTTTCTGGGGATTTTTGCCGTCCTCTGGATCAACTGTGGATTGTGGGTAAGTGATTGTGTATATGGGATTGCTGGTTTTTTTTATTATTTTTTAGTGGTTGACCTGGATGGACTTTTTTCAACCAGACTAACTATTAACTATGTAATATACATAACACCAGGTTTGAAGAAAATAAACCTTTTGTGTTTCTCTAATGGATCCTTTGACCTAGTGATCCTTTGGACTCATTTGGCAGTACAATTGAACAGGAAATGCTTTATGCCGCGTACACACGACCGGACTTTTTGGCAGCAAAGGTCTGACGGAACAAGTCCATCGGACAATTCGATCGTGTGTGGGCTCCATCGGACTTTAGAAATAGAACATGTTTTAAATTTTTCCACCTGAACTCCGCCGGACCGAGAAATCCGTTCGTGTGTATGCTAGTCCGACGGACAAAAAACGACGCTAGGGCAGCTATTGGCTACTGGCTATGAACTTCCTTATTCTAGTCCGCTCGTACGTCATCACGTTTAAATCCATCAGACTTTGGTGTGATTGTGGGTGGCCAAGTCCGTTCATTTGGAAAGTCCGTCTGAACTCCGCCGAAAGTTTATCGGAAAGACCGTCGGACCTAGTCCCTCGAAAAAGTCTGGTCGTGTGTAAGCGGCATTAGTTATTTTTACACTGGTGGATTTGCAGATGCTTCGAATGCAGAGAGAGGTTAGGGGTGCAATGTAGTATTTGTTATTTTATTTTACTAATGCAACCATCTCTATCAACCAATATAAGGAAATCTCAGAAATCTCAGTTTTGGGTGGATTGGCCGTTTAGCTGAAATATCCAACTTCAGCTTGGATAAAAAGAAAAATCCTGCCCTCCAGACCTGCAAAAAATTGAAAAGCAGCTACTAACTTTATCTCTGGTGTTGTCCCCCACAGATTCACCTGCTCACCAATTCAGTGCTGCTTGTCTTCCAAGCTGAATTACCCTGGACCCACAGGAGCATGCTGTACTACAGAACATAGGATCTGCTCACCACCAGGGGAAAAAAGTTAGAAGAGGACCTGTCACGTGACCTGACCAAAGACACCTCTAAAGCCCCGTACACACGAGCGGACTTATGTCCGACAGACTTCCAAAGGAGTTCCGTCGGAGTTCTGCTGGAATTCCGACGGAGTTCTGACAGACTTTTCAGCCGAACGGACTTGGCCACACACAATCACACTAAATTCCGACGGATTCGAACGTGATGACGTACGACCCGACTCGAATAAGGAAGTTCATAGCCAGTAGCCAATAGCTGCCCTAGCGTCGGTTTTAGTCCGTCGGAGTAGCATACACACGAGCGGAGTTTTCGAAGGGGACCGGGTCCGGCGGAGTTCCTTCGGGAAAATTTGAAGCATGTTCCATATTCTAAAGTCCTTCGGACTTTGGCGAGTCAAAAGTCCGTTGCAGCCCACACACGATCGGATAGTCTGACGGACTCAGTCCTTTGGACTTTGGATGTTGAAAAGTCCGCTCGTGTGTACGCGGCATAAGTGGTAACTACTGTATACTTTCTATTACCCCCGTTTCATAGGGGAGGGGACAGAGAAGCTGGGTGAATCTCAAAAATAGTGTTGGGCTTTCTAAAAGATCCCAAGTGTCAAGAGCCCCCCCCCCCCAATTACCCAGCAGCCCTCCATCATTCTTTCTCTTTACCACTGGCATTTTGAAGTTCTTTACACTAGCTAATTTGTTGTCAGAACTCTCTTAAATCAGTATTAAACCCAAAAGCAAATATCTATTATATTGCAGTTTACCAAATCTTAGATGTGATTCATTTATTTTTAGGCTTTCTTTGTTCTATTTTCATCCGATGATCCAGCCAGCAAGTCTGTTGTTTTTCTCCAGCTCTCCTGTAGAATGTGCCAGTTTACACAAATGAGACAAACCACTTAAGGCCCCTTTCACACATGCGGACCGTATGTCCGTATTTCATCCATCTGTTTTCGGATGAAATACGGACATACATGCATCCCTATGGGATAGCGGGTGTCAGCAGATGAACAACCGCTGACACCCGATATCCTCCGTCTCTGCTAGACAGAGGAAAATCATATTTTTCTATCCGCCTGCAGAGCAGATCAGATGAACACGGACAGACAGTCCGTGTTCATCTGATCCCCCATAAAGGAGAGCGGAGATCTGACAGAGCGGTCCCAGCGTGCAGGGACCGCCCTGTCATCCGCCGGCTTAGCGGCCATCAACGGAGCGATCTGCGCTGAGCATGCGAATGTTCACGGGGCGGATCATCACGGATCTGTCCCGTGTGAAAGGGGCCTAACACTGGCAGCTGTGATTAAAATGATCCGTTTTTTTTTTTTATTCATGTAAAACTTGTATCCCAAAAATGAAAAAAAAAAAATGTTTGCTGTAACTGTGTACAGAGTGAGAGTTTGGCTTCAGCTCTGGCTCTCTCCGCCTCAGACTGGCAATGCTGCTGTGCCTCCTGTTCTCATTCCTTCAGAGTTGTGTCTCACTAATTCAGGAGTTGTGTTAAAGGCCAAATCACCAGGTGAAAACGGAGGAGAAAAAAAACCTGATGCAGTCACCACATCTATTGATGAGTTTAACACTGCTTAAAGCGGGAGTCCGCCGGGACTCCGCGTTATTTTTTATTTTTTTTAAAGTCAGCAGCTACAAATACTGCAGCTGCTGACTTTTAAAATAGTGACACTTACCTGTCCAGCGCGCCCGCGATGTCGGCACCCGAAGCCGATCTCTAGATCGACACTCGAGTGCTGCCGCCGCCATCTTGGGTATGGGAATCAGGAAATGGAGCCTTTCGGCTTCATTTCCCGGTTCCCTACTGCGCATGCGCGAGCCGCGCTGCGCAATGAGGACGGTCCCCGCTGCCTCTGGGATCTGTGTGTTTCCCAGCAGGCAGCGGGGCACTTGCGGAAGGGGGCGGGCACTTGCGGAAAGGGGCGTAATGTACGCCCCTTTCCGCAGAGAGCTAGCCCGGAAGTGGGTGCAGTTACCTGGATTATCCAGGTAACTGCACCCCCCTCCCCCCTGAAAGGTGCCAATTGTGGCACCGGAGGGGGGGAGGAATCCGATGAGCGGAAGGTCCATTTTAGGGTGGACCTCCGCTTTAAACGACCAACTACAAGTGAATCGTACAATCTTTGCATGCTTAAATAATTGTATTGCAACACTGTAAAAGTATAATTGATATTTTCTATCATTTAGTCTGTAACAATGTTCAGATATACATGGTCTGATGTACTGCTTTGTGAGTGAAAAACTACTGCTATCTGGTGCCTTTTGTAGTGGACTCTCATGATGAAAATAACATGGTAGCTGAGACTTAAAATGAAAGCTGTAATTTCAGAAATATATAATTATAATTGACTAATGGATCAACATTTTGTTGTGTAATTCTCACTATAGGGGTTCATTTTTGTGAACCGATTGATAAATAGCAGTCACCTTTATTATAGCTTAAAGTCCCAAGTGTAGTATAGTCCCACTATATTTTTGATAGTGTAAGGTAGTCTACCCCGTTTAAATTTATATTTTTTGCTGTTTGTGCTTGACCTGGTGATATTTCCCATCATATTTCTGGGACACAATAGGTAGTCAGGGTGAATTACAAAGTGAGGGGAGTTCTCCTCCTAGAAATGTGTTACTATAACAGGTGTCTCACTGGCATATTTACCCAAATCTATTCTTCTGGTGACATATCTAAAATGTTGGTTCTCCTTGTCTTTTCTTCATTGGTCACAATGGTCATCAGAAGAAATAGAGGAGTGAATTTCTCCAGCAGGGACCCAGACATCAATAAAATCCTGACAGGGGGACTAATCCCTTCCTATTTTATTAAAAACTAAAAAAAAATTTTTGGTTATGGATACATTTTAATACCAGTTCTAAAAATCACAACATGCTGAGGATATACAGTGCCTTGAAAAAATATTCATACCCCTTGACATTTTCCACATGTTGTCATGTTACAACCAAAAAATTTTGGTTGTCAAGTTCCTACACCCTGAACGTGCTCATCCGTGTCTTTATGGACCTTGATTTGTTCACTGGTCATTTGGTGGAGGGGGGATTAGGGTGTGGGGCTGTTTTGCAGGGGTTGGGCTTGGCCCCTTAGTTAAGTAAATGGAACTCTTAAGGCGTCAGAATACCAAGACATTTTGTACAATTTCATGCTCACAACTATGTGGGAACAGTCTGGGGATGGCTCCTTCCAGTTCCAACATGACTGCACACCCGTGCACAAAGCAAAATCCATAAAGACATGGATGAGTGGGTTTGCAGTGGAGGAACTTGACTGGCCTGCACAAAGTCTTGACCTCAACCCGAAAGAACACCTTTGGGATGAGTTAGAGCGCATACTGCAAACCAGGCCTTCTCATCCACATCAGTGCCTGACCTCACAAATGCGCTTCTAGAAGAATGGCCAACCATTCCCATAAACACACTATTAAACAGACATGTGCAGATTGAAATATTCGTTTCGGACTTTCGTTTTCGTCCAAAAAAAATACATTTATTTAGTTGTGTTTTTATTTATTTTGTTTTTCGTTAAAAAATTGCATTCGTCCAAAAATCCAAATGAATTAAGGTCAAATCTGTCATTGAAGGCTTATGGTGTCTGTCGAATGTTTAAAGAAGATTCGACGGAGCAGCGAAACTCACTGTATGATGCTGCAATCATACATTCCCAGTCAAATATTTTGACTACGAGCTATAGTAGGATTCTAATGTTGTACGTTTTCTATGGGTTTGTTTAAGGCTATTTGCATTGCACACAGGTCATGTTAGCATTAAGAAAAAAAAATGCGTGGGGGTCCCCCGAAATTCCATACCAGGCCCTTCGGGTCTGGTATGGATATTAAGGGGAACCCGGTGAAAAAAAAAATGGCGTGGGGGTCCCCCTCAAAATCCATACCAGACCCTTATCCGAGCACGCAACCTGGCAGGCCGCAGGAAAAGGGGGGGAGCGAGAGAGCAGCCTCCCCCTCCTGAACCGTACCAGGCCACATGCCCTCAACATTGGGAGGATGCTTTGGAGTCCCCCCCAAAGCACCTCGTCCCCATGTTGATGAGGACAAGGGCCTCATCCCCACAACCCTGGCCGGTGGTTGTGGGGGTCTGCGGACAGGGGGCTTATCAGAATCTGTAAGCCCCCTTTAACAAGGGGACCCCCAGATCCCGGCCTCCCCCCCCTGTGTGAAATGGTAAGGGGGTACAAAAGTACCCTTACCATTTCACCAAAAAGTGACAAAAGTGTTAAAAATTACAGGAGACGGTCTTTGACAAGTCCTTTATTAAAGTCTTCTTTCATCTTCTTTCTTCTGGTCTTCTTCCTTCTTTGTTTCTTCATCTTCTTCCTCCATCTTCTTCTTCCTCCGATCTGCTTCTTCTTGCTCCGCTGTTCTCATCCGGCATTTTCCTCCATGGCGTCTCTTCTTCGTTCTCGGGCACCTCCGTGCAATGGGAGGCTCCCGCTGTGTGACGCTTTTCTTCTTCTGACAGTTCTTATATAACGGAGGGCGGGGCCACCTGGTGACTCCGCCCCCTCTGACACACGGGTCCATGTTTCGGAGGGGGCGGAGTCACTGTGTGGCCCCGCCCTTCATTATATAAGAACTGTCAGAAGAAGAGAAGTGTCACACAGCGGGAGCTGAACGGCCCCGCCATGGAGGAAGATGCCGGACGAGAACACCAGAGGAAGAAGAGGATCGGAGGAAGAAGAAGATGGAGGAAGAAACCAAAGGATGAAGAAAAGAAGAAGGAAGAAGACCAGAAGAAGACTTTAATAAAGGACTAAATATTTAATAAAGGACTTGTCAAAGACCGTCTCCTGTCATTTTTAACACTTTTGGCACTTTTTTGGTGAAATGGTAGGGGTACAAAACCATTTCACACAGGGGGAGGCCGGGATCTGGGGGTCCCCTTGTTAAAGGGGGCTTCCAGATTCTGATAAGCCCCCTGCCCGCAGACCCCCACAACCACCGGCCAGGGTTGGATGCCAAAGCATCCTCCCAATGTTGAGGGCATGTGGCCTGGTACGGTTCAGGTGGGGGAGCGCTCTCTCGCCCCCCCCCCTCTTTTCCTGCAGCCTGCCAGGTTGCGTGCTCGGATAAGGGTCTGGTATGGATTATGAGGGGGACCACCGCGCGATTTTTTTGGGGCGCGGGGTTCCCCTTAAAATAATCCCAGACCTGAAGGGCCTGGTATGGATTTTGAGGGGGGCCCCCCACGCCTATTTTTTTTTTTTTTTGGCACGGGGTTCTCCTTAAAATCCATGCCAGACCTGAAGGGCCAGGTATGGATTTTGAGGGGGACACCCATGCCATTTTTTTTTTTTTGGGTGCGGGGTTCCCCTTAATATCCATACCAGACCTGAAGGGCCTGGTATGCCCTTGAAGGGGAACCCATGCCATTTTTCTTTTTTACATTAAAGTCGTGCTGTGATTTACACTCATGTCGTGTCCAAGTTGCCTCCCAAAGTCATGCTGGAAGTCGTGTTGCCCCTGTGTGAATGGACTGTTATGATACAAGTTCAATAGACACAGATTGTTATTGTCAGAGTCACGTCGAATCTCTTATCTGTATCGAACTGTGTCGAAACAAAAACGAAAATAAAGCATTTATTTATGTTGGATCTTTTGTTTTTTGGACTCTGTGCTTTACTTATCGTTTGTCAAAACGATAACGAAAATACCTGAAATCCGGACGAAAATGCATTCGGATGAAAACGAATGCACATGTCTACTATTAAAAACCTTGTGGGCAGCTTTCCCAGAAAAGTTGAAGCTGTTAAAGCTGCAAAGAGTGGGCCAACTCATTACTGAACCCAACCCTATGGACGAAGACTGGGATGCCATTAAAGTTCAGGTGCGTGTAAAGGCAGGCATCCCGATACTTCTGACAATATAGTGTATGTCTCAGCTTAGAGTCCCTGTATCAGATTTAAGCTGGCCATAGATGGATCAAAATTTGGCTGGTTCAGCAGGGACCGACTGAATTTCAATCCATTTATGGTTGTTCCTGTTTGAAAGCAGATGATCAAATTACCAATTGCTGTCGAAACGGGCTTGTTGGAAAAGTTTTCTTTGATCAGTGTTGCAACCAATTGATCAGTATATTCTGACAGCTGGGTAGGCTTGCTGTCAGAATACAATAGCGCAGCGGGGAGGATTTCCCCATCCATCTTTTAGCAATATTTCTATAAAAAGCACTACTGATGTTTTATAGCAATATGCTTTTATCTTTCATGGGTACATTGGTCACCTCCATGCTGGACTGTAGGCCCCTTTCACCAGTGTTGCTAACCTACTAGACTAAAATTTATTGGCACAGTCAAGTTTTTACTGCCATTTCCAAAAAATACAAAATTACAGGTTTTAACTGCAAATTTCAGTATTTAGGCTACAAACAAGCACAATATGATATTAGTAATGTGATTAGATATTAGGGCAAAAAATATTTCTTGTTTTTATTTTGATATAATATAATATAAGTAAATAGCTCAGGAACAGGACTCAGGAGGGCAAAAAAATTTGAATGGGCAGGCACACACACACATAAAATTGACTCTCACAATGCTACTGACAGCAGATGACACGTCACCGACACAACACGTCCCCTCCTGAGTCCCAGTGAGTGTCTCTCTTTCCACGCCAGGTGATCCCTTCAGTCCACTCCAGTCAAAACAACTGTCATGAAAATCGCATGAAGAGACTGACCTCCAGGTCTTCTGATTTACGATCGTCGCAGGTACGCACGATCGTACGAACGCGCATGCGTTCGTACGCAGGTGCGCGTGCGCGGGCATGTGCGCGGTCGCGTGTGTGCGTCCGTGTTGGCGCCAAACGACCTATTTAAACTAGCCTCTGGCTAATGGTCTCTGCTGTCTGCTCTACAGCGTTATACCTGTGAGACCTGATCCGTAGTGTTTGTTCCTGTTTGACCTGGCCTGCCTGTGACCCATCTGCTATACGCCTGCACCCGTCCCCGGCTTGTTGTGACGATTCTCCTGCCTGTTCCCTTGTACTTCGTTTCCTGTCTGATATCCGACCCGGCTTGCTTTGACCATCCGTCTGCTAAAGGTGAACCTGCTTATACTGAACTGTGTCATCTGCTGCAAGTAACCTGCTTGTATTGAACTGTTCACCTGCTGCAAGTGCCTGCTCATATTGAACTGTTTATCTGCTGCAAGTACCTGCTTATATTGTGCTGTTTATCTGCTTCAAGCCACTTGTCATATTGCGCTGTTCATCTGCTTCAAGTCACCTGTCTTATTGAACTGTTCACCTGCTGCAAGTGCCTGCTCATATTGAACTGTTTATCTGCTGCAAGTACTTGTGTATATTGCACTGTTCATCTGCTACAAGTTGCCTACTTCCCTGCACTGCTTATCATCAAGTTACCTGCTCCATTGAACTGTGTTATCTGCTATAAACTACCTGCTGATCCATTCACTGTGATTACCTACTCCACTGAACTTCACCTACCCATCCTACCCATCTGTTGATCCTGCCAGGCACCTGTACCCCTCCTTACTCCTGTGTTCCCTGTTACATTGCCAGGAAACCGGTAGAGGGAGTCGTAAGGGAGGCCTCTCTCCGCAATCCGGGCTCGCTACTAGAAGGTACGTGAAAGTAGCAGACAGCCAATGTCTGAGCCCGAGCGGGGAGCCTCCGCCATGGAAGAACTTTGTCAGCACCTGGCAGGACTTTTTTTAGGCAGTTAAGGGCCTCCAGCAAGGCTACACCCGGCTGGAAGAACGGGTGATTGCTCTTTCCAACCCCTCCGGATCCTTGGGGGCCCCTCAACCATCAGTTTCTTCAGCTGAAGCAGGACCAGCACCTACAGTTGTGATGTTACCACCAGAACCTAAAGTTCCCACACCCGAGCGATATCCTGGGAATCGCAGTGGCTTCAGGGCCTTCCGCAACTCCTGCGAATTATATTTTGCCCTCCAACCACTGACCTTTTCTCTAGAGGCTACCAAGGTGGGTTTTGTGGTATCTTTACTCTCTGGAGACCCCCAGACCTGGGCCCACCGCCTATTAGAACAGAAGGACGCAGCGTTGGCTAATCTTACCACTTTTTTTGATGCAATGGCTCAAATATACGAAGATCCCCAACTTTCAGTGACTGCAGAAACCGCCTTGCGGACCCTCCAGCAGGGACGAAGGGCGGTGGAAGATTATGTGGCCGAGTTCAGGCGATGGGGTGCGGATACGAACTGGAATGATGCTGCCCTTCGTCATCAGTTCCGCATGGGACTCTCTGATTCTTTGAAAGATGAGCTTGCTAGAGTCGGTGTTCCACAGACCTTAAACGCATTAATTGACTTGGCGATACAGATCGATCGTCGTCTGAGAGAGAGGAGAGCCGAGAGGGCCACAGGTTTCTCTCGCCCAACCTGGATTCCTCCCAATCCCCCAAGCCATTTACATCCAGTACCTGCCGCCCGACCCGGGGCCACGTCTGACACACCTGAGCCTATGCAACTTGGGGTCTTGCAACCATCTCTTACCCCCGAAGAATGTCAACATTGGCGGAATAACAATCTATGTCTCTATTGCGGGGAATCTGGACATTACGTCAGGAACTGTCCTATTAAGCTCCGTAAGTGTCCATCTATGCCTCCTGATCTCCCAGACTCTTTAATAAAGTTTTCGTCTCACCTTATCATTTCTGTCTCCTTCCAGTTCCCAGGAAAGACTTTACAGACGCCCGCCATTATTGATTCAGGGGCATGCAGTTGTTTTATGGATTCATCCTTTGCTGCCCAACATCAAATTCCTCTCCTACCTAAGACCCGTGGACTCTCTATCCATTTGGCCGATGGCTCCGCTATTAAATCTGGTCCTGTAACTCAAGAAACTGCACCTCTATCTACTGTTATCTCTGGTTTGCATCGAGAACTTCTCCGGATGGACATTATCACCTCCCCACTTTTTCCTGTAATACTTGGGATGCCCTGGCTACAGGCCCACAAACCAACCATAAATTGGGCTACAGGAGAAATTACTTTTTCTTCACCCTATTGCCAGAAGTTCTGTGGTTCCTCCGGTTTCCTGAGACCAGCAACCTTATTATCTATTGACTCAGAGATCGATTTACGTCAGGCCATTCCCGAAGTCTACCATGAATTCCTGGACGTATTCAGTAAACAAAAGGCAGAGGTGCTCCCGCCCCACCGAGCTTATGACTGCCCCATTGAGTTACTTCCTGGAGCCAAAATTCAGTTTGGAAGGGTTTTCCCCTTAACAGAGGTAGAGCAGGAGAAACTCAAAGAATACCTTGAAGAAAATTTAAAGAAGGGGTTCATTCGCCCGTCTACGTCCCCAGCAGGTGCGGGTATTTTTTTTGTTGAGAAGATGGCACATTTTATTCCCATGAAGGGTACCCCCTCAGCCTCTGAAACTGCACAAGTGTTCATCAAGGAAATCATTAGGCTCCATGGGGTACCAGCCAATATAGTGTCGGATCGAGGGGTACAGTTCACCTCTCGATTCTGGAAGTCCCTCTGCAAGGCCTTGAATATTGAACTGTCTTTCTCATCCGCCTATCATCCTCAGTCCAATGGGCAGACTGAGAGGACGAACCAAACTCTCGAACAATATTTACGCTGTTTTTCCTCTTTTGCACAAGATGATTGGATCTCCCTGCTTCCAGTAGCTGAGTTTGCGTATAATAATTCTCTCCATTCCGCCACCAAACAGACACCCTTTTTTGCCAATTATGGCTTCCACCCTTCGTTTCTACCCAACTCCCTTCCTGAATGCTAAGTACCAGCAGTCCAGCATAAGATGAACTTTTTCGCAACCAACAACAAACTTCTGCAAGAAACAATGACTAGAACTCAAGAGCACAACAAGGCAACCTTTGACAAGAAGAGACGAGGGGAGTTGGTACTGGTACCTGGTGATTTGGTGTGGCTATCCACGGTAAACTTGAAAATGGCGTGCCCTTCAAGGAAACTAGGTCCCAAGTTTTTAGGACCTTTCGCAGTCAAAAGGAAGATTAACGAAGTTGCTTTCGAACTAGAACTTCCAGACTCACTAAGGGTCCATCCGGTATTCCATGTGTCCTTATTGAAACCTTTCACTCCCAATCCATTTCCTAACCGAAAGACCACTCCTCCTAATCCGATCCTGGTTGATGGTGAAAAAGAATTTGAAATAGAAGCCATCCTAAATTTCAGAAGAAGAGGAAACCAGAACCAGTTTTTAATCAAATGGAAAGGATATGGTCCCGAAGAGAACTCCTGGGAGCCCGAGGACAACATTCATGCAAAAAACTTAATTCAATCTTTTAAAAGGGCTCATCTGGAAAAATTTGCCCGAAAGGGCATCCGGAGGCTGCCCCTTGGGAGGGGGCAATGTCATGAAAATCGCATGAAGAGACTGACCTCCAGGTCTTCTGATTTACGATCGTCGCAGGTACGCACGATCGTACGAACGTGCATGCGTTCGTACACAGGTGCGCGTGCGCGGGCATGTGCGCGGTCGTGTGCGTGCGTCCGTGTTGGCGCCAAACGGCCTATTTAAACTAGCCTCTGGCTAATGGTCTCTGCTGTCTGCTCTACAGCGTTATACCTGTGAGACCTGATTCGTAGTGTTTGTTCCTGTTTGACCTGGCCTGCCTGTGACCCATCTGCTATCCGCCTGCACCCGACCCCGGCTTGTTGTGACGATTCTCCTGCCTGTTCCCTTGTACTTCGTTTCCTGTCTGATATCCGACCCGGCTTGCTTTGACCATCCGTCTGCTAAAGGTGAACCTGCTTATACTGAACTGTGTCATCTGCTGCAAGTAACCTGCTTGTATTGAACTGTTCACCTGCTGCAAGTGCCTGCTCATATTGAACTGTTTATCTGCTGCAAGTACCTGCTTATATTACGCTGTTTATCTGCTTCAAGCCACTTGTCATATTGCGCTGTTCATCTGCTTCAAGTCACCTGTCTTATTGAACTGTTCACCTGCTGCAAGTGCCTGCTCATATTGAACTGTTTATCTGCTGCAAGTACTTGTGTATATTGCACTGTTCATCTGCTACAAGTTGCCTACTTCCCTGCACTGCTTATCATCAAGTTACCTGCTCCATTGAACTGTGTTATCTGCTATAAACTACCTGCTGATCCATTCACTGTGATTACCTACTCCACTGAACTTCACCTACCCATCCTACCCATCTGTTGATCCTGCCAGGCACCTGTACCCCTCCTTACTCCTGTGTTCCCTGTTACATTGCCAGGAAACCGGTAGTGGGAGTCGTAAGGGAAGCCTCTCTCAGCAATCCGGGCTCGCTACTAGAAGGTACGTGACAACAACACTGGCAGTCCCACTCCCGGCTTGCCCTGCTCCTGTCCCACAGACCCGCACACGAGGCTCTAGCTGCTGTGCTTGGCTCCCTTGTACCCCCCCCCCCCCCTGCCTGCGCTGCCTGAACATACTGTATCAGGCACTTTGATGCAGGGCTGGTGCTACCACTAGGCAGCTGCCTAGGGCACACTGCCGCTGGTTTCCCTACTCTCTGTCTCATGCCGGTCTCAGCACTATATACGTTTCCGGTGCGGTGCTGTATAATACAGGGGATGCCACTCTGTGCCTCTGCAGCATGTAACTAACTCAGGCTGGCAGGCCCTCCATTCGACTGTAGGGTCATTAGAGGCACAACACAGCACTGGAGTACATGTCCCGAGTCTGCCGATGAAACGGAAGCAAAAGCATTCCCTGCCGCTGCACGCCTCTATGATCATTGACCTGTGTCTCTCTCTCTGAGTCTTATTGCCTGCAAGTAAATATATTGACGGTTGGCAACACTGCCTTTCACACGGACATCATCATTTCAGTCACTTTTTTTAGAATCAGTTTACATCAGTTCTTACAACAGTTTTCAGTTCCGTTTACATCTGTTTTTACATCTGCTGTTGGCATCCTTAACATCCATGACTCATCCCTGCTTTCTGTGGGGGGTTTCAGACCGGCCTCCCCATGTGACTGTGTAGGGGGTACATAGTAAAAAAAAAAAAAAAAGACTTTTGCCCATTTACATCCATTCCAGCCTTTTTCAACAGACCTTACAAAAATACAGACCTAAACACACGTGGATGTAAACGGATGATCATCCATTTATATCCCCTTTTCCATAGAAATGAATTGCTGTCTGTTTTTCATACATCCACGGATGGATGGAAAAAGGACAGATGGTGTGAAAGGGGCCTAACAAGCGCTATTTCAGTGATTGGTTCTGATTCTGTATGCAGAAGGATGTTATGTTTTTCTCAGACTAAACAAATGATTATCTGTAGACCTACACGCTAAGGTAGCATTTCTTTAATGACAACACTTTCACACAAATTTGTGAACCTTTTATGTTCTATTAGTTAATTGATAATAACTTCAAGGCCGCTAAAACTAAGTGTGTAGATATAAAAAATATGTCTTGGTTTCCCTGCATACTTTTTCAATAGTGAGAATGAATCCTAGAGTATCTGAAGACTGCAATATCAGTTATTGCCTCAGGAGGTAGTCTTGCACCTTTCATACAAATTGTCTCTACAAGGTGTGTCCAAGAAGAAGCGATCATACTTACAATGAGAGATATAATGCATAAAACAACTAATATTTTATAGACGAATGCATAATATGCCTGCAGGGTTAAATAATAAGATAAAGAGCAAAAGACTATATAAACAAGCCCAATAACACAAAAAAAAAATGAATTTCAGTTTACTGCAGAGATAATAGAAGAATTTGGTCTTGGTGCTATGCTCCTACAGTTTGAAAAATCTTTGCACGACGCACTGTATCACTGAATACTAGTAGTTATTTTTTTATTGTACATGTATCTATATATAGTCCTAACATTAGAATCAAAAAGGGTAAAATTTTTACATTTTTGATCGTAACGGCTTGTTAGTTAGGCACAATACTCTGCATACCTTGTTTTGATTGGTGATTGTGGGCTTATTTGTAAAAACTAGAGAAAAGGTTAGGCTTTGCCTGCTGATCCAGAGCCTTAAGCTAGACACAATGGCTTTGAGCCTTGGTCCACCCCAATGTGACTTGTTATTGGACAGTTCAAAGTTCAAAAGTTCAAAGAGCAGTGACATTATATAGAGTACAGTAAACCACAGCAAACCATTGCAAATAGATGTCAGTTTTCTGTAGTCAGTTGGGCTGATTTGCAGTAACTGGAACAAGGTTGTTTCAGAAATGGGCCTAGGCTATAGTAGTTGACAGTGTTGGAACATTGACACATATGAGGCATCATTTATGTCTGCATGTCAGAGTCTAGTTAAACCCTAAACTGAATGAAATCTGTCTTTTTATAAATAATAATAAAATGCTTATTTTCTTTTTAGTTGCATAGAACTGCTACTAATCTTCTGCACCCTGCACATAATGCCCGCCGTCACGCCCTTCGCACTCTTCTCCTGCACATACTGCCTGTTGTCATACCCTCTGCACTCCTCTACTGCACATGCTGCTTCTTGTCATGTCCTCTGCACTCACATCCTGCAAAATATCCACCTGTCATACTCTCTACACTCCTCTCCTGCACATAGCCCCCTTTGTCATACTCTGCTCCCTCTACTGCACATACCTGGCCCTATCATACCCTCCACACTCCTATCCGGAGCATACTGTCTGTTGTCATACCACCCAAACCACACTCCTCTACTGCACATGCTGTTTTCTATCATTCCCTTCACACTCCCCCCTTGTCATGCTCTCAGAACTCTATTACTGCAAGTTCTACTCCCTGTAATGTCTGGCACATTCCCCTTCAACAAATACTGACTGTTATAACCTTCACACTCTTCTCCTGCACATACCTCACCCGATCATACCCTCTACAGTCCTGTCCTGCTCATACTGCCTGCTTTCATACTCTCTGTACTCCACTCCTACACATTCTGCCTGTTGTCATACCCTTCTCACACCTCCACTGCACTAAACCTCTCCTTGTAATACTCTGCACTCTCTTCTCCTGTACATACCGTATTTTTCGCTCCATAAGACTCACCTGACCATAAGACGCACCTAGGTTTTAGAGGAGAATAACAAGAAAAAACATATTTTGAACCAAATGGTGTACTAAAATAATTTTTGTGTACTAAAATTGTAAACTGAGCAGATGATAGCCACCTGGCTCGTGCTGACAGGATGGGGTGCATTTCACCACGGTATGCTTGTATAGAGGCCCTCAGCAACATGGGCATGTCTTTCATAGTGACACATCTTAGATGGGCTGTGCTGTAGTTGTAAACTGTGCAATAGGGTCTGGGAGAGTGGCAGGAGGGTGCTGTGAAGGAGAGGAGTCTGCCACATCCATAAGGCGGGAAGATGCATCTGGCTCCCCAGAATCTATGTGGGGTCTAGATTTCACTGGGCTTGTGGAGGGATGTAAGGGGTTAACCTCCAGGCATTGTTGAAGTTTGCTCACCTGTAATAACAGGTTCTTCTGAGCCTGCGCTTTCTGCTCAAGCCGAGTAGGAAGGCTCTAGAGGTCTAGCAGCTGGCGGTGAATTGTGATTCCCACTGTCATTTTGGTGAAGCCCATCCTGCATGGTCAGGTAGAAAGCCAATCTTTTTTTCACTGGTGGTGGGTCTTGGCAGCATCTCCGCATGTCCGGACGGTCAGCAGGGTATGAGCACAACAGGAGGCTAGATGGATCGCTGCTAGAGAATTATTATAATTTTTTTTTTTACAGATTACATGTTTAGAGTTAAAGGGGTTGTAAAGCTTAGTTTTTTATTTTCTAAATGGGTTCTTTTAAGCTAGTGCATTGTTGGTTCACTTTCCTTTCACCTTTTCCTTCGATTTCCCTTCTAAATGTTTTTTTTCTTTGTTTTCTTTGTCTGAATTTCTCACTTCCTGTTCCTCCTCAGTAAGCTGTTCAGTAAGCTGTTCTGGCTGACTAAACACCGCTCGGATGATGGTGTGAAGTTCACTGAGGAAAAACAGGAAGTGAGAAATTCAGACAGAGAAGAAAAAAACATTTAGAAGGACATGTTAAGTGAACCAACAAAGCACTAGGTTAAAGGAACCTATTTAGAAAATAAAAAACAAAGCTTTACAACCCCTTTAACTCTAAACATGTAATCTGTAAAAAAAAATACAATAAAAATTGCCTATAGAGATTTTTAAGTACTGAAGTTTGGCACCATTCCACGAGTGTGGATTTAAAAGCGTGATGTGTTAGGTATCTATTTACTTGGCATAACATCATCTTTCAAATAATACAAAAAAAAAAAAAAAAAACAGGTTTTCTTCAGTGTTTTTTACTTTCATGAAAGTTTAAACAAAAAAAAAAAAAAAAAGCGCTTGAAAAATACCGTGTAACATAAAAAGTTGCAATGACCACCATTTTATTCCCTAAGGTGTCTGCTAAACAATATATACCGGTATAATGTTGGGGGGTTCTGAGTAATTTATTTTAGCAAAACAATATGATTATTACATGTAGGAGAAAAGTGTCAGAATTGGCCTGGGTGGCAAGGGGTTAATTACCATAAGTAATATACAAATAATTTATTATATTTTCAAAAACTGTACTCAAGTAAGGTGGCTTAACGGACAAATTACTGAAGTTTGAAGTTATAACTTCAAACCAGTAATGTCACAGTAAATAGATAAATAATAATTTATTATCTTATAACATATAGCATAATAATTTATGATTTAGCTTGATTATAACAGTACCTTTTCAACAGTAGAAGATTCTCATTCTTCCTTTTAACTGTGTGAGAAAAACATGGGATTGTGGGTAAACCTTAAACCCATAAACCCATGTTTTTTCATTGTAGTTAAGAGGCTGGGCTGTCTTTTAAACACATGCCCCTTCTATGATACTGCAGTGAGACCCCATTCACACCTGAGCGTTTTGTAGCTTGACGCCTGAAGCTACAAAACGCTGGAGGGGAAAAAATCCATTATTCTCAATGGAGATGGTTCACATCTCCACTCCAAGTCGCCTGAAGCCCTACGCCTGAAGCTCAAACAAGTTCCGGACCCTTTTTTGTCACGCGAATCAGGCTGATTTGGGCGTTTTTCTTCTTTTAACATTGGTGACCTTTTGCCCTGCACAAATTCGCGGCAAATCGCAGTAAAAAACGCGGTAAAAAATGCCGCGAGTCACGGTAAAAACGCTGCAAATCGCGGTAAAAACGCCGCAAATCGTGGTAAAAAATGCTTGAAAACGCTACGCTCAGGTGTGAATGCAGCCTGAGAGGCGTGCCTCCACTGCAGCATTTTTATTGGACAGCTGGGGCTAATGGGGCTTTACCATTGGTCCAAGGCTCCAAGCTGTCCATTGAACTCAGTGCCTCTGACAAGAAGTGAGAGGCACTGTGAGCTCATCCTCTCAGTCTGCTTCAGAGTGTGCCACCTTGTATTTAAACTGGCCGCTCTGTATGTAGCTTCTGACAGGCTGCGCAAGGAGCCCCGTATCTCCGGAACCATAGGTCATAGGAGCCCCAAATCAGTGGTGGGGTAGGACTTATTTGGGTTCTCTGTGACCTTAAGTTGCTGCGCTATGACCCTCAAAGCTTGATTTAATAAAAAAATGTTCAGGGCAGAGGCCTCCTCTGACTTGCATGTTCCTGCTCTGTACTTCTCTTCTGCACATACCTCCCCCTGTCCTGCCATCTGCCCTCCTCTTTTGCACATACCTCCCCCTGTCATGCATGAAAATGACTTTTGAAATCACTTTTTTTTAATACAAACGTTTATTGAAGATAGTAACCAAAAGAAAACAGCTCTGTTACAAAATGTATAAAAGAATAAGTCTCTTAGCATAATCAAGTGACCATACATTCCAATAGATAAATTATGACAGGTCAAGATATTAGTATGCCATAAGGGTATATCGAAGGCAGTCCATAGCTCTATCCTTACAATAATGAGGTTCACAGGGGAAGGACATCAGTTCGATGGAGCTAAAACTAGAGGAAGTTATTAGTGTGTTTCCCTGCTAATCTGTAACCCTTAGGCTATTCTGGCCTATGTTAGAGAATGTATACTTCGAATATATAGATGATAACAGAATTATTACGGTCAAATAAGAACTCAACAACTAAAAAGTGAAACAAAAATGGTTTACGGGATACAGGACTAGGATATGCTGTAACTGTAGCCACTAAATATGGAGCCCAGTGTCTGAAAGCCACATGGATATAGAGGATAATCATGGGGCCCACGACTTCCATTTCAAGTCATATATATGCATGGTATCCATAATGGTATGGAAAATTTTCTCCATAAGTTGGATGGCAGACATACACCTAAGGACCTGATCCCAAGGGACACCTGGGGTATGCCAGAATAGGGCGATACACCAGTGGAACGCACTAAATAGTGTGTGGGAAAGTTTTTGCTCCGGGGGGGGGGGGGGGGGATTGGGGCCTGGGATATCTGCAACCAGAAGGCCCATTTGGTCAGTTATACTGATCTGTACTCTGGTGATCTCCGCCACCTTGGCAGTGGCTCGTTGTCAAAGGTCTCTCAGAGCAATGCAACTCCAAAAGATATGTAAGTGGGTCCCTTTCCCAGGGCAACCTCTAAAGCAGTTCTTATAAACGGCGGGGAAGAATTTGTGCAGCTTAGCAGGTGTGTAGTACCATCTCGTATGAAGCTTCACCACCGTTTCCTTCACTGCCATGGACCTTGTACATTTATGCATATTGGTTACCCTATTAGACCACTCTTCTAGGGTAGCTACTATTCCAGTCTCTTCCTCCCACCTGATTATGGCAGTAGACTTGTCGGGGAGGCCCAGTCCGCCCAAATAGTTATATAGTGTCTCTAGAAGTGGGGCCACATAATGTTTCAAATGAGTTTGTGGGGTTGGAGTCTGACCTGGGGAAGTGTCAGTTGAAAAATTGTCTGATCTGCAGGTATTTAAAAAATTCTGATCTGGGTATGGAGTGAGAGGATTGTAGGGACATGAAAGAATGAATCACCCCTTCTTTCTGAAGGGAACCTAGGGTGACTAGATTTTTTGATATCCATGTAGCGAACGCAATAGGGTTAGGGAATGCTTCAGTAAAAGAGGGGTTTCCAATAAACGTGGCCCACCTAGGGTACGGAGGAACTAGGGAGTATTTATTCTTGTATAAGCACCAGAGATGTAAGGATTGGCCTACTATTGAGTTACAAGGGGATATATCCTTGGGGTGAATTGTTCTGGCCCACAACAGTCCAGGTAAGGAGTATGGGGCTATGGAAGTCTGCTCAAAGCAGAGCCAAGGGAATTCCGATTGGGGAGTTATGCCATTGTGCCATCTGAACTAGTCTGGGCGAAAGATAGTTAAGCCATAGTTTGGGCAAGCGCAACCCGCCTTGATCCCGGGGTCTGTATATCATCTGTTTGCCTAGTCTTGTTTTTTTATTGTGCCACACAAATTTATTTACATCTCTCTGAATAAGTTCAATTGTTTGGCGTGACACATAGTTGGGGAGAACTCAAAAAAAAAATAGAAGTTTGGGAAGTATCGACATTTTTATCGCCTGTATCCTTCCTAGGAAGGTAATATGGAAAGGGTTCCAAATGTTCAAAAGTTGTCTAATATGAGCGAATGCTGGGGGGTAATTAGCTAAGTATAATTTGTGGAGAGAGGGTGCCAATCTGATACCCAAGTATGGGAACCCCAGTTCTTCAATGGAGAAGTCAAAGTTTGATCGTAATGTAGAGATAATGTGCTGAGGGATGTTAATAGGAAGGGCGGAGCACTTGGAGATATTGACCCTTAGCCCAGAAAGGTCTTGGAAGGTATGGAGGGTAGACATGTGCATTCGTTTTCGTCCGAATGCATTTTCGTCCGAATTTCAGCTATTTTCGTTTTCGTTTTGACAAACGATAACGAAAGCACAAAATCCGAAAAACGAAAGATCCGACATAAATAAATGCTTTATTTTCGTTTTCATTGTTACAACAGTTCGATATAGAATAGGAGATTCGACATGACTCTGACGATAACAATCTGTCTATAGAACCTGTGGTCGAATGTGCTTAACCTTACCTCTATTAGTCCAAGATTATATAGAGAAAATATTCGACAGAGAAAAAAGATTTGACAGAGAGAAAAGATTCTGCAAGTTACTGTCCTAAAAAGTGTTTGGGGACCCGGGTCCTGCCCCAGGGGACATGTATCAATGCAAAAAAAAGTTTTAAAAACGGCCATTTTTTCGGGAGCAGTGATTTTAATAATGATTAAAGTGAAACAATAAAAGTGTAATATTCCTTTAAATTTCGTAGGGGGGGTTGTCTATAGTATGCCTGTGAAGGGGCGCATGTTTCCCGTGCTTAGAATTGTCCCTGCACAAAGTGTCATTTATGCAGGAAAAAAAGTCCTTTAAAATCACTCGCAGCTATAATGAATTGTCGGCTCCCGTAATACAGAGAACACTCATTGAAAGTCATTGATAAAAAAATAAATAAAAAAAAAAGCGTGGGGGTCCCCCAAATTCAATTTCCAGGCCCTTCAGGTCTGGTATGGATATTAAGGGGAACCCTGCCTCAAATTTAAGAAAAAATTTGACGTGGGGTTCCCCCTAAATATCCATAACCAGACCCTTCAGGTCTGGTATGGATATTAAGGGGAACCCCGCATCAAATTTAAAAAAAATTTGACATGGGGTTCCCCCTAAAAATCCATACCAGACCCTTTATCCGAGCACGCAACCTGGCAGGCCGCAGGAAAAGAGGGGGGGACGAGAGAGCGGCCCCCCTCCCTCCTGAACCGTACCAGGCCACATGCCCTCAACATTGGGAGGATGCTTTGGGGGTCCGTGACCCCTCAAAGCACCTTGTCCCCATGTTGATGAGGACAAGGGCCTCATCCCCACAACCCTGGCCGGTGGTTGTGGAGGTCTGCGGGCGGGGGGCTTATCAGAATCTGGAAGCCCCCTTTAACAAGGGGACCCCCAGATCCCGCCCCCCCCCCTGTTTGAAATGGTAAGGGGGTACAAAAGTACCCCTACCATTTCACAAAGAAAGTGTAAAAAATGGTTAAATAAAACAAACACACTTTTGAAAAATTCCTTTATTAAAAATAAAAAAAAGATTCCAGCGGCGGTAATCCACTCTTGCTATCCAGCGACGGACGGTCAGCTCTCCATCGATGTCTAATGTCATCCAGCGCCATAAGGCCATAAAACTATCACCTATTTTGTAGACGCTATAACTTTTGCGCAAACCAATCAATATACACTTATTGCATTTTGTTTTTTGCCAAAAATAGAATAAATATCGGCCTAAACTGAGGAATAAATTTTTTTTAAATATATTTTTGGGGAATAAATATTATAGCAGTAAAAAATTATGTTTTTTTTTCAAAATCGTCGCTCTTTTTTTGTTTATAGCACAGAAAATAAAAACCGCAGAACCACTTCAACCCTGGAAGGATTTTCCTTCCTGACCAGAGCACTTTTTGCGATTCGGCACTGCGTCACTTTAACGGACAATTGCGCCGTTGTACGACATGGCTCCCACACAAAATAGGCGTCCTTTTTTTGCCACAAATAGAGCATTGTTTTGGTGGTATTTGATCACCCCTGCTGTTTTTATTTTTTACGCTATACACAAAAAAATAGCGACAATTTTGAAAAAAACTCATTATTTTTTACTTTTTGTTATAATAAATATCTCCCAAAAAAAAAAAATATATATATATATATATATATATATATATATATAAAAATTCCCTCGGTTTAGGCCGATACGTATTCTTTTACATATTTTTGGTATAAAAAAAATCGCAATAAGCGTTTATTGATTGGTTTGCGCAAAAGTTATAGCGTCTACAAAATAGGGGATAGTTTTATGGCCTTTTTTATAAAAAAAATTTTTTACTAGTAATCGCAGCGATCAGCGATTTGTTTTTATCGTGACTGTGACATGATGGACACATCAGACAATTTTTACACATTTTTGGGACCATTGTCATTAAAACAGCGATCAATGCTTTAAAATTGCATTGATTACTGTCAAAAAAATTAAAAATGTCACTAGTAGCAAAGGGGTTAACCACTAGGTGGCGGGGAGGGGTTAAGTGTGTCCTAGGGGAGTGTTTCTAACTGACTGGGGGATGGGCTTGTGTGACGTGGACACTGATCGCTGCTCCCCATGACAGGAAGCAGACAATCAGTATCCAGTCATTAGGCAGAACAGGGAGATGCTGTTTACATCAACATCTCCTCGTTCTTGAGCTCCGTGACATGATCACAGGTATCCCCGTGGCGATCGAGTCTGCGGGTCCTGCGGGCACGGTCACGAGCTTGCAGCAGGCGCGCACGCATGGTGAGAATTTCAAAGTAATGTACGGGTACGTTACTTTGCCCAGCCGTGCCCTTCTGCCGACGTATATATGCCGACAGTGGTCGGCAAGTGGTTAAAGTAACACAGCACCCGTCAGGTGCTGTCATATCACAGTTAATCCCGTGGCTGCTATCATTTTGTGTTATATGACCGAGCGCTGATTTTTTAAAATGTTTCCCTCTTTAGAATTCTGCTTAGTGTGATGATGGACTTGTAGAGAAGAAATGGCAACACCAAAAAAAAAAAAATCATAATGTTGGATTGTATCTATAAATAACATTGACAACAAAATCTGTTACCGAGCTTGGGGGAATAATTGTGATTTTTCCCACAGGCACATCATGCAGCATCATTTGAACTCCTTGTTGCAGCATAAAGGGAGGTCTGAGGATATGAAGTAAAGTAGCACGTCGTTAGCTGTGTGTTGTGTGCAGTCACAGTGATTACATACAGACATGAATATGAAATAAAACGTGTCACTGTCAATAAATGATTCCATAGCCCCTGGCAGGCCCCGCCTCCCCGGAGGTTATAGTACCTGACAGGTAGAGTAAATGAGGTCTATAAATAACTCGTCCCTTTATTGGCTGCAGGGCACAAATATACAACACGTGAACCGAACTGGCCAATCGTAGCTGCCGAGGAGCTCATGGGCTACCTTTAGGCGGTCTGATCTTTGACTGACAGTAACCAGGGCCAATAATCCCCCTCAGTGGGCTCCAGTCCCACCCAGCAGCGAGGGATTGGAGTATTCATGAACTGGGGTGGTGACGTTGGGGGGGGTCACAGAGCAGCAACCTGCCATTCTTCTCTGTAGTGACGACCGTTCTCTCCAATCACAGATAAACTCTGTGCAACTTTCAACTTCTATTGGTTGGAGTAAGTAGGGTGGGCTGGCTTTCTTGTTCAGAGTGACATGCCGTTTGGCCAATGAGCGGTCAGTACGAACTAGGGCGCTGTGTGAGGAGGTGCGCGGGATGTCGGCCGCTCGGAGCCTCGGGTAGAACGGGAGGATATACGAGCTTTGTGGGCGGAGATAGAAGAAGGCCCGGTTGCTCGGGAAGGCCGGGGAAGCAGATAAATACTTGGCTGAGGTGAGGAGGGGAAGAAGCTGGGACGTTTACATCACCTGTTTACTTCATTGTGCCCGGGCAGAGGAGGAGAGCAGTGTGGTCTGTGCATACAGACATATGTATGTGACTCTCCCTCAGAACACCACTCACACAACTGTTACTGTGCTGTGTGTGTGTATATATATATTTATATCTATCTCTCTCTCTCTGAGCAATTCCAGGTCCCAGCTTGTTCTGTCACACACAGCATGACAGGGCATTGCAGGACTTGTAGTTCCTCAGCAGCTGCAGCTCATTATTGCTCACACTTACAAGACTTGATTGCTCCTCAGCCTGTGGATTGTTCCTTCCAAGTCTGTGTTGAGTGGTGCTGTACACGTCAGTCTCCCAGCACTGTGTCTTCACAAACTCACCTTAGTGTCCGCACACCTACCTTCACTTACCTGTATGATAAATGCACTGGGTGTCGTGTACACCGCATGGCTGAGCCTTGCTGCACATTTCGGTGGACACAAACCAAAGCGAGGTGCCTTGGCCGTGTGCGGAGAACCGTGCCACAAGGGCTGTCATCCCCTGTGCACATGCTTCATAGCTGCTTTTGTTGTAGAGCTGAATGGGGCGCTACATGGGTAGAAAGTGCTATTAAAGTGCTTCTTAGGCTTAATGTACAATTACAACCTCTCCTCAACGATTTAACTTGATAGAATTGCAGCATTTGCGCTTGGAAGCATATATATATATATATATATATATATATATATATATATTTTTTTTTTTTTTTCCAAATAGTCAAAAATGAAAAACACCTGTAAACGAAACGCAGCTAAACCTGAGTTACCACGTTTATATGCGTGGCGTTTTAAAATGCCTCTGAATCCATCCTGAACACATTTATTTTTTATTTTTTTTTGTTTCCAAAAAAATGCTTCTAAACTCAACTGCCTTTAGAAATGACTATAAACGACTCTGTGTACATGTACTGATAAGACAGCGGTGTCCAAAGTTTTTTGAAAAAGGCCAGATTTGATGGAGTGAACGTGCGTGATGGCCTGACATTCTTTGAACCAATAAAATTCGATCTAATTCCCCATACATACTATTCGATTTTCTGCAGATTTTTGTCTTCAGCTTTACCACAACCATATAATGAAAAGGGGCTTGTAAAGTGTGTGTGTGTGTGTGTTTAAAAAAAAAAAAAAAAAAAATGTTGCAGCTCGTTTTGCACAGAGTGGCCCCCGAAACTGCTCTTCTGGGGTCCCTCGGCGGCTGTCTCTGCTTCCTCCCGCAGGTGCTTCTCACATTCATGCGAGCTCCCTCGCCGCTCGCTGTATCACATGGCCCCGCCCCCCAGCGCTCCACGGCAGTGGATGTGATTGACAGCCATTGGCTCATGCTGCTTTCCATCCACTCCAGCCAATCAGCAGCCAGGCTGAACGGTGGAAAGGACGGCAGGGGCGAGCGTGGGATTTTCGAGGGGGTGAGGTAAGTAAAACGGGGGCTGGGGGCGCAGGCACTGTCAAATGTTTTTTCACCTTAATGCATAGAATGCATTAAGGTGAAAAAACATTTCCCTTTACAACCCCTTTAAGAGTTTCACTTTGTATGCAATCAGGCAGGCCCATGCACTACATGGTTTTGGTAAATCTGCAGAAAATCTGATAGTGTGTATGGGGCTTAAGTGTGTTTGTCCGAGTACTAAGGCTGGATTCACATCTATGTATTTTGCAGATTTGCACTGCAGAACATGTGCCATAGGAAACCATGTTAAATGGACTGTAGTGCAAATCTGCAAAAAGCACAAAAAATGCATAGGTGTGAATCCAGCCTAATACACTGTCCAACAAAAATTCTCTTGCCTTTTGTGGCTGTGTGGGGTGAAGAGATGAGCTTGGCTGTGTTATTTGGATATACTGTATTTATCGGCGTATAACATGCACCTTCACTTTAAGAGGCAAGTTTCAGGAATTTTAATTTTTAATAAAGAACTGTGAAGCAAAATAAGGGTCAGTGCCCATGAAGGTAAGCCTGATTAATGCCCATCTGCAACCTCGGATGGGACAGGGAGGAGGCGGGACAAGCGCCAACAGATTACATACAGCAGAATTGGTTTTCTCTGCGGCCTCTTTAATACAAAGTCCCGCCTCCTATGATGGACTGAACAGTCGCCCAATGGCAGCACAGGAGATGGGACTTCCTATTACAGAGGCCACATTGTAAACAGGAAATCCACCTGTATGTAGGGCACTTGTCCTGCATCCTCCTTGTCCCCTACAAGGCAGCCAGCATGTATATCTTTTTGTGGCGCTCTGGGAATAATTGGGGGCCACAAAAGATATACACGTCCAAACTACCAGGTGGGCCATTTGAAAATGGGCGGTGGTTGTGATTGGCACACGGGACGGACTTTGGACATGCCTGTGATGAGATAACATAGCGGAGAGTTCTGGGGCGGCTGAAAAAAACACTGAACTGCTGCTAAACGTCCGTTTACCAGCGGCAGTGTACGTGAAGCCTAAAGTCTCAAGGCGTTTTACCTTCATGCATTCTAGCGGCCCCCCTCCAGCTCTACCTGAGCCCCATTGCAATCCAGCAATGTGCATGAGAGGCTTGGCTCTCCAGGGACTCGCCCTCCTCGTTGGCTCCTACTGCTGTTTAATCGCAAGAAAGAAGAGAGAAGGGGCTGGGCAGAGCCACAGCTCTGTGTGTGAATGGAAATGCAGAGCAGCGGTTTTGGGCAAGCTGCTTGCTCTGGGGGCAGGAGGAAAGGACCAGGAGTCCCGGCCCCGAGAAATGGAGGATTATAGTTGTTCTATGCAAAACCGCTGCACAGAGCAGGTAAGTATAAAGACAAAAAAGAAAATTGTATCTAATATCACTTTAAACTCCTGCCCGCCATATAGACAAATGATGGCTGCGAGGGCTGTCTGGTTCTGGGGCAACGTCATATGATGATGCCCCAGTCTCTCTGCAATTGTGTGCCTGCAAGGGCACGCAGCGATTAGCGGCGGACTGTGTCCCTGGGACACAGCTCAACACTGGTCTCGGTAAGAGTCAATGACAAGGCGGTTTACCCATGTGATCAGCTGTGCCCTGTCACAGCTGTTCACATGTAAACAAGGAATTGCCGGTTATCGGTTCTCCTCTCTAGCATTTCCTCACAGGGCAAACCTGTAGAAATAATCAGGGCACTGATCAGTGTGACATATCACAGGAGGCGGGATGTACATTGTCACTGCGGCTGCCCCACTCTGACACAGTGGGAGATCGCTACTCAGATCCGGGCACTGGTGAGGCTGCATCTGACAGGCCTGAGACTGCAGACATGATGCAAGAGATGGTCAGAGACTTCAGACTGCATTTTTCTTGAGCTTTTCTTGCACTAAAGAGGCCACTAATGGCCAACAATAAATTCATATTAATTTAAATTGCTGATATTAAATTTGAATATAATACAATTGTATATACATTTTTTTTTTTTTTTTAAACTGTCATTTTCATTTTTTGGCTAAGTGCATCCCGCATTTTCAGTTTCGGCACCAAAATTTCCATTCGGTGCACCCCTTATTGCTGCCCATCAGTGCTGCCTAGCAATGGCCTTCAGTGAAGTAGAAAAATTACTTATTTACATAATATTCTAGCAGAAACTTAAAAATCAGTGGTGATTAAATGCCACCAAAAGAGCTCTGTGTGAAAGCTAATGATAAAAATTTAATTTGGTTACAGCTTTGCATGACCACGCAATTGTCATTGAAAGTGTGACAATGCTGAAAAATTGCCTGGGCAGAAAGGGGGGTGAAAGTGCCCAGTATTGAAGTTTTTAAAGGCTCAGTTCACCTTTTAGGAAAAAAATAATGCACATTTATTTTTTTTGTATAAAAAAAGTGTATTTATTTTCCTACAGGAAACTGCAAAGCATTGCAACCATGATCAGTGGAGCAATGTCAGGCTTCTAAAGACAGTCACTCCACAGCTTTCTTGCCTGTACCTCTGTATGGGCTTTTTAGAGTAAGTATCGTGGCACTACAGGGGTGCTCATCAGCACTTTTGCAGTCCATTGAGAACTACAAGCTGTTTGCTGTGGTGAAAGACTGGACTTGTAGTTTTTCATTCAGATTGCAGTGAATGAATGGGAAACCAGAAAAGAGAGGGATCACCAGCCTTGTGCATTATCCTTTGACACTTTTATTAAGAAAAAAACATAATTAAAAACTACTCACAAAGGTAGATAGAAAATCACACTTGTAACAGTCTTTGACTTGTGACAGTCCATCCACTGATGGCAGTCGCCATATCCTAGGAAAAGGACGTGCAAACCGCTGCTGGCTGGTGCGTTTCGAAGGTTACACCTTCTTCGGAGCCTAACCTAGCCTAAGGTTAGGCTCTGAAGAAGGTGTAACCTTCGAAATGTGTCAGACAGCCAGCATGCGTCAGCGTTAGCCAGCAGCGGTTTGCACGTCCTCTTCCTAGGATCCATCGACTGCTATTGGTGGATGGACTGTCACAAATCAAAGCCTGTTACAAGTGTGATTTTTCTATCAACCATTTGTGAGTAGTTTTTAATTGTTTTTTCTTAATAAAATTGTCAAAGGATAATGCACAAGGCTGGTGCGCCCTCTCTTTTCTGTTTTCCAGTTTGATTGCTAGGATATCCCTGTCCTGGAGGGCCGAAAGCTATTGACCCTCCTCAACTTTGAACTTTGAACTGCCTGGCTAACACATTCATGCGCAAGAGTGTTTGTTTTGCTGCAGTGAATGAATGACATGTCTGTGTGGGCGGAGCACCGTACAACTGCACCAAAATGGAACAGCGGATGTGGGGAGAGTATCCCCTGCCCACTATTACAGCTGAAGGGGTAAGCAGGGCGCGAACTGGAACGTTACGCCCTAAATATGGGTGTAAAATGTCCAAAAGATGAGCTTATTCTTTAAAAGTAAAGTATGGAATTTTAGAGAGAAATTTTTTTTTTATACGCCCCCTAGGCTGATGCTGCATCTGTCCCCTGTCGGGACTGTCAGCTGGAACGCTGGGCTGTGGAGGGAGGGGCCTGCCCAGGCTCTTGGCATATAGCTGAAATGCTGAGCCAGGTACCAGTCCAGGCTTCTGGGCAGCCATATGGTTGGGATCTTTTTAGAGCATGGACCAGCTCTGTGATGACAGCAGACTTTAGCCTGCTGAAAATAGATCACAGGAGTGCAGGACGAACTGCACTCCTGAGATCCATAGAAGTACAGCCAAACTAGCTTTGGATATACTTCTTCTTTAAACTCAGACGCAAAAATAATATTATATTGCAGTGTACCAAACCTTAAAATGGTACTTCTGGCAATAAGCTTATCTCCTATCTAACGTTTCTGGTCATTTGCTAGTGCTGGCTTTGTCTTAAATTTTTTTTAACTTTTTTTTTTTTTTTTTTCTTTTATTCCTGTCATAAAGTGGTATTTAAACCACAAAAGTAGACCTATATTGTATTGCAGCATGCCACTTCATAGATGTGGTGGCTGCTATAGTTTTTCTTTTTTAAAGCGGTACCTTTTTCCATGTCCTTGTTGCTGATCTACCTTCACCAACTTTGCCATCCATGTTCTTCTGAGCTCTGTAGTTCCTCTATAATAGGCAGCTGAAAAACATTATTGCCTGCTGACATCCTGTTTGTAAGACCGCTGGCTTCTTTCCCTCTCCTGAGCTCAGCCAGCAGTCTGACACGCCCCCTTGTAGTCCTCCTGAAAGCCAAGCAGGGAGTTCTATTTCCTGTAGTGGGCGGAGGGGGTCTCCCAGCCCTGGTCTCTGCCACCCATGGAGGAGGTGTTGTTGTTCTTCTCTCTCCTCCCTCCCTCTTCCTCCCTGCCAAAAATCCACCCCTCCACTCTGCCGCGCCGCTCCCCCCTACCCCGCCTGCTAATTATGCCATTATTGGAACAGAGTGCTGTCAATCATAATGGCGGGAGGTGGGGCATCAGCGATGTATGTTCTTGTATAGTAGACCTGACACAGCAGGACATCCCTGCTGTGTCATACAAGTGATTACTGATAATAATCCCCGCTCTGCACTATGGTACACATGCGGCTCTGGTGGTCCCTGCACTGGTGCAATGTGGTTACATTGCACTGGTTTGCATTTATAAGGCTGTAACATTATATATATATATATATATATATATATATATATATATATATATATATATATATATATATATATATATATATATATATATATATATATATATATATATATATATTGTATGTTTAACACTGCTTTAACCACCTCCAGCCAACCATATAGACAAATGAGGGTGGCCACTCTCGCCGCACTTTTGTGCCTGCGGGGGCGCAAGGCGATCTGCAGCGTGCTGTGTACCTGGACCGCGGCGAATCCCCGATCTCAGTAAAGAGCCCATGATGAGGCTCTTTGCCTATGGGATCAACTAAGTCCATTCACACGTAAACAAGGAAATGCCGATTATCAGCTTTCATCTCCTCACATTGGCAACGTAAGGGGTGAGGAGAGCCAATCAGTGGCATTTTCTCACAGGGGAAACCTGCACAGATAATCGGGGTACTGATCATTGGTGCTGCATATTAGTGCCTCCTCATTAGCGCACATCAGTGAAGGAGAAAATTTACTTATTTACAAAATTTTCTAACAAAACGAAGTAAAACTTTTTTTTTTTTTTTTTTTTTCTTTTTTCTTGTCTTCCTTTTTTAGCAAAAAAATAAATCCACTGGTCAATAAATGCCACCAGTGTGCAATTGTCATTCAAAGTGTGACAGCGCTGGAAGCTGCAAATTGGCCGGGGCAGGAAGGGGGTGAAAGTGCCAAATATTGAAGTTGTTAACTGATTCCTGACCGCCCAATAGCAGATTTACTGCTGTAGGGCGGCTGGGTAGAATAATATAATATGTAACGCTGCACTTCCGGGTTTTGGGCACAAGTGCACGCTGCCGACGGCTTGCTCCTGCTGTGATCGCCGACCGTTGGATACACTGACGGAATGCCAGTCTGGCTATTTAAAAAAAGGCAGATTTCATGTCTTCTGTACTGACAGAATGACAGACATCCTGTAAAGCAGAAACTCAGATCCATGTCTTCCACTAGCAAAATCACCTCCCCTACAATAGTAAAACACTGGTCAGGCACACAGTTAGATCCCTTTTACACTGAGGCTCTTTTCGGGCACTTTCACACAAAAAAAAAAAAGTGCCTTAAAAGCTCACAAAAGCCTATTTCCATTAAAATCAATGAATGCGTTCACACTGGCATAGGGCTGCAACTAACGATTATTTTCATAATCGATTAATCGGCCAATTTTTTTTTTTTCGATTAATCGAATAAAAAAAAAACTGAAAAAGGGGAGAAATATACACACACACGTGTCCCCCCCCCCCCCCCCCCAGTATAGATGACACATTCCTCCCCTCTCACATGGAGTCACTGCCCCACCTCCTCTCAGTGCTCCCCCTCCCCCCCTCCGGTGTCTCGGGTTTTCTCACCCCTTCATGGTGACAGCGGCTCCTCCTCGGTGTGCCGGGGTGGTGTGGGGCGGAGTCTCAGTCCAGACCGCCACACGTGACTCGGCCGACTCCTCCAAATGGAGCGAAGGGCACCCCGAAGCCGGGAGATGGATGCACGCATGTGCAGAGCACAACCTCCAATCACGGCAGCACTGGAAAGCAGCCCGGCGAGGGCTTAACGCTCCTGCGCTCTGCGGCGGGTCTATCGGAAGGCTGCTGGGTAGAGGGGGGAGGAGGAGCCGAAAGCAGCGCAGGCGCGTTGCTGGCGGGACGTCAGCTGGGTGGAGAATGCAAGCAGGTGTAGCTGCGTGGTCATGGATGTGGTGCATGCGTAGGACACGGGAGGATACACAGGATTCTAACGGACCGGCAGGGGGAAGGTGCAGACTAGGGGTGCAACGGATCAAAAAAACTCACGGATCGGATCGTTCCTCGCATCAGAGTTACGGATCGGATCAATTTTCTGATCAGCAAAAAAAATAACACTATTCCTGCCCCCCACAGCCACATTGTTTATTTATATAAAAGGTATAACACTATCTCCCCCCCACCCCCCAATAAAATGCAGCTTATTACAAGCATAAAAACATAGTCAGCATATCACTGATGATTTGCGCCAAGCTCACCACCGATCAAAGTTCCTCCAAACAGACCGCCGTGATGAGTCCCGGAATGCCTATTGGCGCAAATCGTCAGTGATATGCTATGTTTTTATGCTTGCAATAAGCTGCATTTTATTGGGGGGGGGGGGGGGGGGGGGAGATAGTGTTGTACCTTTTTTATTTAAATCAACAATGTGGCTGTGCCAAACAAGTGGAAAGGCATAGATAGTTGTTGTTATCTAATCCTAACTACTATCTAATAGATAGTAGTTAGATATTAGGTTAGATTAGGTAATAAATGTAGTGGTACCTGCATAAAAGAAGTTTTGAATGAGGGCAGGTAAGGCATCCAGCGTGACTCCTCCAGAATTCCTTCACTTTCGCTGACACAGGCTGAACGCCGCGCTGGGGGTGACATCAGCGCGCAGCTCGCTGCCGCCGGGTGCACCAAGATGGCCGCCGGCTCCGGAGCTAGGCCGAAGCAGTTTCCTAAGGCCGTGGCCCGCTCCGCGGATCGCATGGTGTGGACCAACTAATCGATAATGAAAATCGTTGACGATTTTCATTATCGATTAATCGTTTCAGCCCTACACTGGCAGGGCAGTGAAAAAACGCCCCTCTCCATTGAAATTAATAAAAAGCTCTTCAAAAACGCTCAGTGTTTTACTGGCCTAAATTAATGAAGATATTTTTTTTTTTTTTTTATTGTCAGTTGCTCTTTGTTTCTAGTGCAAAAAAAAAACAAAAAACGCAGAGGTGATCAAATGGCACTAAAAGCTCTTTGTGGTAAAAAAACAAAACATAAACCCGACATACATTTTATTTGGGTACAGTGTCGCACAACCGCGCAGTTGTCAGTTAAAATAACCGTGCCGTATCGCAAAAAAAATAATGGCCTGGTTAGGAAGGGGGGTAAACCTTCTCAAGGTCAAGTGGTTAAAGTAGATGTAAACCTAATCACTAAAAATGTATAAAAGCTTTAACAAGTGAAAGTAGATTTAAACCCTAAGTGCCGGTTTACACTGAGGCAGCACGACTGCCTCAGGCGACCTGGACACGACCGCTGTGGTGACTTGCAAAACAACTTCTCTATAGAAGTCAATGCCAGTCGCCCCCAAAGTCGTACAGGAACCTTTTTCTAAGTCGGAGCGACTTGTGATTTAGAACGCTTCCATTGTACAGAAGAGGACGCTACTTGTCAGGCGGCTAAGTCACCTGACAAGTCGTCCCAGTGTGTACCGACCCTAACTGGGTGACATTTGCCAAAGCATGGTGCATGATAATCAATTTATCGTTTTTCTGTTATTTAGAAAATGCCCATTTTTTTTTTTTCTCAGTGCTGCTGATCTCCTGTAGCATCTATAGAGGTGCAAAAGAACTGCTCTTTCAGTGGTATACGATGAATATTTACGTTTCCAGAGGGCGACAGGTTCGAACTTCCCTGCCTTCAAGTGGTACTGTCTCTGGCAAAGTCTTTGGCACTCAAAACTTCTGGGACTATTCCATGCTTGCACATGTGCTGCGCTCATTTCTTCCCCCCCCCGTCCCTACTATATCTTGTGGGAGTCAATGGGAGGTACCACAGTCTGCGTCAAAGGATGCAAGTGTTCGACACTATCTTTAGTTTTAAATGTTAAAGGCTTTTCTAAAGGCTGTACAGCTTGAAAACCATAGAGTTCAGACTCGCGACATACCAGGGTGGTAAGCATTCACAGCCTTTTATTGTAGAACGACATTTCAATAAGTTTGAAAATCAAACTTCTCCACAATGCTTACAGATACAGCGTTTATGGAAGGCTTGTTTTCTTTTACTGCTTGTTCAGAATATGCAAATACTTTAGTGTGCATGATCAGAGTCAGGCCCCATGCACACTGTAAGCTAAAAAAAATGCCTGGATGAAAAATGCTCATAAGAGTGCTTGTGTGCCAACTTTCAGCAACAGTTATGCTGTGTACACACAGCCGGACTTTTCAACAGCAAAGGTCAGACGGAATGAATCCATCTGACAATTTGATCATGTGTGGGCTTCATCGGACCTTTGCCGTTAAAATCAGACGGACTTTCGATTTAAAACATGTTTCAAATCTTTCCGATGGACTTGAGTCCGGATGAAAAATCCGTACGTCTGTATGCTAGTCCGGACGAAAAAAAGTGGGGGTGGTGAGAGAGAGAGAGTACGCTACAGTGGGGGGATGCAAAGGACAGAGGACACTGTTATAGGGGTATAGAGGACACGGCAGAACCTGTACTGTTATTATTACTGTGTTAGGATTTTTATTATCGTCATTTATTAGCAGGTGAAGCCGCGATACGTCACTCCTGTGCATGCGCGCTGGAGTCTTTTTCCCAGCAAGGTCTGGCAGTTCTGTCGGACCTTCAGCCGAGTCTTAAAGGCACATGCGCCGCATTACGTCAGCAGCTGCATTAAACATAAATATCTCCTAAACCTCACAGGTTTAGGAGATATTCATTTTACCTACAGGTAAGCCTTATTATAGGCTATCCTCTAGGTAAAAGTAAAAAAAAGACTATGCAACCACTTTAAGTGGAAAAAGGTTGCTGGCCCCTTATTTACAGTATGGCTATGTATAGTTGTCTGCTTTTCTTTGTTTATTGTATGTATTGCTCTTGTTTAACATATAATTCAAAAGTAGTTGTATAAATTGATAAGATAAAAACTGACACAGAAAAATAAGTGTCTGTTCTTACCCCTTCCTGTGAGTGACAGGTCATTTTCTTTTACAAAAGGTTTATTGAAAGAAATTCACATCAGTGAGACAATACAAGAATAGCATAGATCTGCCAAGAACATTACAAAAATCTGTGATGAGGTACATATGGACATAACAGTGTTGGACTCTTGTCCGGCCCAAGATAGTCATATAGGAACATCTAAGGCTGGCCTCAGCACGCAGCCGCACCCCACAGAGCATAGCCGACAGGTCATTTTCTTATATCATGCAGGAGTGCGAGCGAGGCATTCTGTGTACTTCACATCCCCCCCCCCCCTCCTTTCTTATTCATCTCTCCCAGGATTGGCTGCTCCACACCTCAGAATGGTGGGGCATGCTGAAATCATGTGGTAACTTTCCTGGGTTTTGACTGGATGTTGGTGATCATGGGGCATAATCCAGAAGACGTTCAGTGTAAGAAATATCGATGCCTGGCCAAGGGAAGTGTAGAGGTGGGTGGGGAGGCTACTGACATCATGACACCACCCACCGAGCCCTGGACAACAGACCTGCCCACAGAATCCAGAGTATTGCAGGGCTCCAAACAGCTAAAAGGGAGATATTTGGCAGGTAAGAGTACATGCAGGAGGCATGTTTAACCTTCTAGATCAGCACTATGGAATTCATTTAGAAATGAGAGTGGGTTTACATATATTTTAAAGCGGTACTAAACTCGCAATGCATAACTTGCCTGTCACTGACATTCTCGCCATCCTCATTTGAGCTGGTTAATAGCTGTAGCCTGATTTCTACTTTTAGTGATGTTCCCAGCATATACACAATTTGGCCATTATCTATGGCAGTGATGGCGAACCTTGGCACCCCAGATGTTTTGGAACTAAATTTCCCATAATGCTCAGCTATACAGCAGAGTGCATGAGCATCATGGGAAATGTAGTTCTAAAACATCTGGGCTGTGTCTGTGTGTGCTGTCCCTCACATGCCTAAGTGGTCCTGCTTGACTCTGAAACGTTGCACTGTTCTTGTGATGTCATCATGCAGTAAACAATCTGTTTTGGATGCTACTTTGTTGATCCATGGTGTGCTGGCAAATATCACCTTTGTGACTTTCTAAACCAATTTCCAGCTGGTTTTTGTTGCAGCACCCAAACTTTTGAGAGCTTATCCAGGAAT